>NW_024423786.1:11977787-12125185 GCF_017311325.1 Ursus maritimus
AGAAAAATCTAAAGTGCAGGTTTTATATTCTGACCTCAAAAAGCTGGAGCTGGAACAGAAGAACAGGCCTAACCCACGCATGAGAAAGCAGTTGATCAAGATTAGAGCAGAGATCAATGAATTAGAAACCAGAAGCACAGTAGAGCAGATCAACAGAACTAGAAGCTGGTTCTTTGAAAAAATAAATAAGATTGATAAGCCACTGGCCAAACTTATTCAAAAGAATGGAGAAAGGACCCAAATTAATAAAATTATGAATGAAAGGGGAGAGATCACAACCAACACCAAAGAAATAGGAAGGATCATTAGATACTTTTATCAACAGCTTTATGCCAATAAATTAAACAACCTGGAAGAAATGGATGCCTTCCTGGAAACCTATAAACTACCAAGACTGAAACAGGAAGAAATTGATTATTTAAACAGACTGATTAATTATGAAGAGATTGAAGCAGTGATCAAAAACCTCCCCAAAAACAAGAGTCCAGGGCCTGATGGATTTCCCAGGGGAATTCTACCAAACATTCAAAGAAGAAATAATACCTATTCTCCTGAAGCTGTTTCAAAAAATAGAAACAGAAGGAAAACTAACAAACTCATTCTATAAGGCCAGTATTACCTTCATCCCCAAACCAGGGAAAGACCCCATCAAAAAGGAGAATTACAGACCAATATCCCTGATGAATATGGACGCCAAAATTCTCAACAAGATCCCAGCTAATAGGATCCAACAGCACATTAAAAAGATTATGCATCATGACCAAGTGGGATTCATCCCTGGGATGCAAGGGTGGTTCAACATTTGTAAATCAATCAGTGTGATAGATCATATCAACAAGAAGAGTCAAGAACCATATGATCCCCTCAATTGATGCAGAAAAAGCATTTGACAAAATACAGCATCCTGGGGCGCCTGGGTGGCTCAGTCGTTAAGCCTCTGCCTTCGGCTCAGGGAGTGATCCTGGCATCCTGGGATCGAGCCCCACATCTGGCTTGTCCACTGGAAGCCGGCTTCCTCCTCTCCCACTCCCCCTGCTTGTGTTCCCTCTCTCGCTGGCTGTCTTTTTCAAATAAATAAATAAAATCTTTAAAAAAAAAATACAGCATCCTTTCCTGATTAAAACCCTTCAGAGTGTAGGAATAGAACGCACATTCCCCAATTTCATAAAAACCATCTATTAAAAGCCTACAGCGAATATCATTCTTAATGGGGAAAAGCTGGAAGCCCTTCCCTTAAGATCAGGAACAAGACAAGGATGCCCGCTCTCACCATTATTATTCAACATAGTACTAGAAGTCCTTGCAACAGCAATCAGACAACAAAAACGGATAAAAGGTATCCAAATCGGCAAAGAAGAAGTCGAACTCTCTCTTCGCAGATGACATGATAGTCTAAATGTAAAACCCAAAAGACTCCACCCCCAAATTACTAGAACTTATAGAGCAATTCAGTAATGTGGCGGAATACAAAATCAATGCTCAGAAATCAGTTGCATTTTTATACATGAACAATGAGACTGAAGAAAGAGAAATTAGGGAATCGATCCCATTTACAACAGCACCAAAAATCATACGTTATCTTGGAATAACTAAGATAGGTAACCAGAGAGGTAAGGGATCTATATTCAAGAAACTACAAATCACTCTTGAAAGACAGTGAATAAGACACAAAAAGATGGAAAAATATTCCATGCTCATGGATCAGAAGAATAAGCATAGTTAAAATGTCTATGCTACCCAGAGCAATCTACACTTTCAATGCCATCCTGATCAAAATACCAATGACTTTTTTCAAAGAACTGGAACAAACAGCCCTTAAATTTGTGTGGAACCAGAAAAGACCCTGAATCTCCAAGTATTTGAAAAGGAAAACAAAGCTGGGGCATCATGTTGCCAGATTCAAGCTGTACTACAAAGCTGTGATCACAAAGACAGCATGGTACTGGCACAAAAACAGACACATAGACCAATGGAACAGAATAGAGAACCCAGGGGTGCCTGGGTGGCTCAGTTGTTAAGCGTCTGCCTTTGGCTCGGGGTGTGATCCCAGAGTCCTGGGATCAAGCCCCATCCAGGCTCCTCTGCTGGGAGCCTGTCCTTCTCTCCCACTCCCTGCTTGTGTTCCCTCTCTCGCTGGCTGTCTCTCTCCATGTCAAATAAATAAATAAAATCTTTAAAAAGAAAAAAAAAGAATAGAGGGAGCAAGAAAGATGGTCCCTCGGCTCTTTAGGGCAACTAATCTTTGACAAAGCAGGAAAAAAAACATCCAGGGAAAAAGACAGTCTCTTCAATAAATGGTGTGGAAAAGTGGACAGCTACATGCAAAAGAATGAAATGACCATTCTCTCAAACCATACACAAAGATAAACTCCAAATGGATGAAGGACCTCAATGTGAAACAGGAATCCATACAAAATCATAGAAGAGAACATAGGCTGCAACCTGCTTGACATGGCCACGACAACTTCTTTCATGACATCTCCAAGGCAAGAAGAAAAAAGAAAAAAATGGATGTGTGGTTCATCAAGATAAATCTTCTGCACAGCCAAGAAACAGTCAAAAAAACTAAGAAGCACCACAGAATGGGGGAAGATATTATAAATAACCACTATAGATAAAGACTGGTAACCAGATCTACAAAGAACCTTCCAAACTCAAATCCGAGAAACAATAATCAAATCAAAAAATGGGCAGAAGATATGAACAGACACTTTTCCAATGAAGACATACAAATGCTAACAGACACATGAAAAAATGTTCAAAATCATTAGCCATCAGGGAAATTCAAATCAAAACCACATTGAGATACCACCTTATGCCAATTAGAATGGCAAAAATTGATAAGGCAAGAAACAACAAATGTTGGAGAGGATGTGGAGAAAGGAGATCCCTCTTACACTGTTGGTGGGAATGCAAGTTGGTGCTGCCACTTTGGAAAACAGTGTGGAGGTCCCTTAAAAAGTTAAAAATAGAGGTACCCTATGATCCAGCCATTGTACTACTGGGTATTTACCCCAAAGATACAGATGTAGTGAAGAGAAGGGCCATATGCACCCCAATGTTCATAGCAGCATTGTCCACAATAGCTAAATTGTGGAAGGAGCCGAGATGCCCCTCAATAGATGACTGGATTAAGAAGATGTGGTCCATATATACAATGGAATATTACTCAGCCATCAGAAAGAATGATTACCCAACATTTGCAGCAACATGGACGGGACTGGAGGAGATTATGCTAAATGAAATAAGTCAAGCAGAGAAAGACAATTATATGGTTTCACTCATTTATGGAACATAAGAAATAGCAGGAAGATCGGTATTAGAAGGAAGGGAAGAATGAAGGGGGGGTAAACAGAAGGGGGAATGAACCATGGACTCTGGGAAACAAACCGAGGGCTTCAGAGGGGAGAGGGATGAGGGATTGTGATAGGCCAGTGATGGGTATTAAGGAGGGCACATATTGCATGGAGCACTTGGTGTTATAGGCAATAATGAATCATGAAAAATTACATCAAAAACTAAAGATGTACTGTATGGTGACTAACATAACATAATAAAAAATTATTACAAAAAAAAAGCAACAGTGGGAACAAATGCATTAATAAGGTTTTCACAAATGCATTAATCCTCTTCACAAAAGATTCACAAAAGTCAATCTCTGTTCATCCCATGTGTTTCCTGCACAGCACAAACTTGCTGGTTAATGGACCAGAATTTCATGGATCCTCCTACTGTCTTATGGGGACAGAGGGATGCCCAATACTTTCCTAAGAATCAAGACATACAGAATGTCCCAGGCCTTGACCACTATTATGTAAAGCTGTAAAAATGGGTTGCTAGTTCTCCCACAGGTCACTAGGTTATCCTGTTTGAAAGGGACACTCAACCCACTACTTAATATTTGTTATATCAATGGGGGTTAAAAACCTGGCAGGCAGAAATAAATGTGAAAATTTGCATTGCTGCTGTTGTTTTAACCCAATAAAGTAACGATGGAAGGGACGTTGGAAGTAATTAAACATACTAAAAAAAGAAAACATTTTTTCATTAAAAAAGAATTTACAACAGGCATTCTTCCAAAGATCCTACTTTTCTAATATGTTGAACTGTTCTGAGTAATCTAAAATTTTTCAGGATCTCTCAACATACCTGATAAATTCTAATTGCTCTATCAATTACCAATTGCTGAAGAAAACTATTCCTTTGAGTCTCTGTTGAGAACCCATCTGATTCTGAAACCACTGTAATCAATTCTGAATTCTACATACTTTTCATCTTTACCAAGAACCTTTCCCTCTAGTCTCTGTCTCTCTTAATGGTAATAACATATTCCTAGTCTTTGAGACTGAAAACCACACAGCCATCTTCTATTTGCCCACTTTTTCTAATTAGTTGTCAAATTCTGGTGATTTTTCCTTCATGTCACCAGTCTACTCCTGGTGCCATAAACCATGTAATGTTTCCTTAACATTTATATTTCTAGACCCTTCTGAACTAGTGTTCAAGATTCCAGGGTGGTCTAGGTATTGCCTATTTCACTTTCCTGTGTAGACCTCTTCAGTGGTTCCTATTTTCTCTTGGTCAAAGCCTCAATGTTGAGGCTTGACTCCATGACTTTGCCCCTACTTCTGTTTCCAGGATTTTTACCTTTGCAACTGTATCCAGTTTAAGACACTGTATGACTCTCACTAGACTTCCCCAGTAAAGGCAATTTTATAAAAGTTATAGCAAGGGTTGTTTTGCCATGAAGCTTGCAAATGATTCTTACATATTCACCTGTGTCTAGGAAGATTGCAAGAAAAAGCACGGGAAAGAGCAAGCATCAAACTTTGCTTTTAAATGTTTCCCAAATTGTAAGTACTAAGATATGGCAAATATGTGTGTATATATGTATTTGTATATATCTGTATATACATATATACATGTATGTATATATATACAAATATATATATATATATTTCTGAACATGTATATAATAATTGGATACAATTTTACAATAAAGATTCTCATTTTTATTACATTTTTTTCCAAAAAGTATTTCCTTTTTTAAATGAGAAAACAAGGCCCAAAGAAGTTAAGTAACTTCCCAACATTAGACCACACAACAAGATAGATTTGAGTCTATGCCAACCCTGTCTTGTTTACTAATATGCCCCATCTGGTTAGCCTATCAATGGGAGGTTCCTCTTCTGTTCAGTGAGCTTGAGTTTATGTTGTCAGCTAAATACGAAAATAGTCACAAGAGATCTTTAACACAAGGAGGGTTAAATGGGGACTTGCCAAGCAGTAGATGAAGAGACAGGATCCCTGATCTTCAACAGAGGACTCTCCTCCCTCAGGTGGATGCCACCTTCAAGTTTTGTGAATCCAGCGAAAATCAATCATAACACTTGTCATGTTTTGTCCAGTTAGAGAGGAAGGAAGGATGTCAATCTGAAATCTAGGAGCCCCCTGGTTCTCTTACAACCTTGTGCTGCATTTCAAAGAGACATATATCATAATCTAGAGAATTCCCAGGGTGCTTGCTTTTTCCTCTGCCTGCTGCTCCCCCTGCTTGTGCTCTCATGCTTTGCTCTCTCATTCTCTCTCTCTGACAAAAAAAATAAATTAAATCCTAAAAAAAAAAAGTATGGTTTTTGGACACTTGGGTGACTCAGTCCGTTAAGCCTCTGCCTTCAGCTCAGGTCATGATCCCAGAGTCCTGGAATCAAGCCTTGCATGGGGCTCCTTGCTTAGCGGGGAGCCTGCTTCTCCCTCTGCCTGCCGCTCCCCTGCTTGTGTGCACACACACTCTCTCTTTCTCTGACAAATAAATAAATAACCAATAAATCTTAGAACATTCCATTCATCTTGACTGGGGGCACAACACTGCTTGTCATTACCACAAAAATTTTGTTGTTAGTCTTGAATTAAATTATCAGGACAATTCTATTAACTTCTCTCCTCCTTTTGCCCATGTTGACACCTGAGAAAAAAGCTAGGATGAGTCTTCTTTAAGTAGATTGCCATGGTTAACTTACACTATGCAACAAAAGTTAATGCTTCAAAGTGTGAGCCCTTATCATCATTCAGTGTAGTTTTTCAATTGTTGAGGGAAAAGTGGGGTTGCAAAAAATAAAAAAGAATGAGTGGAGTGTGACCCTGATTCAATTAATTCAATTACACTGCAATGCAATGCAAACCATATTAAACATTTAAGGTCTAAGTCACTCCAAGCAAGATCAAATACTTTCTGAGAATGTGAGCAAACTCCTTAATTATTAAGATTTTGGCCTTAAATGAAAAAAGGAGGAATTCAGTAAGATGAAAAATTATGTAATCACCCAACACGCAGTCATGATACTTTCTATTTCCTGTAAGTAATTTTAGAGAGAGAAGGGAATAAAGCATATGAATTAGGAGTCTGGATCACTTGGCTCCTCATGTTGGATACAATGAAGAGAATAATTTGTCCTTTGTCAATAAATGTAATGGGCTGTGACTTTAAATCCCCTGTGGGAAATAACTACATTTTATTGTTTATCTGCAGTGCGAAGACTCCCTCTGAAGACTTTATGCAGCATGTCATTCAAGCAGATGAAAAAGGCACTCTGTAAAAGCACTACCTGCACCTTCTTTGTAAAGAATAGCTTTCGGTGAAAGAAAACAACACACATATTTGCCTGTTTGGGGCCCTAAGAAGAACTGACTGTGTAAGCAAATTTTCCAGCTAGTCATAAACTTCCCTCAATGCAAATAAAAATACCAGAATTATTATCTCAAGAAATGTCACTATGTCAAAATTTTTGAAATTCTATTTATATTTACCCAAATGGGTCAATGATTTTAGAATTCATACTGGAAAAGGGTGGCTTAGTGACTTCACATGACTTTGGAAAGCTACCCACTGGGTACTGTTCTGGAGAATGAAGAATGCTGTTGCCATTTATGACACAGTATGATGTTATAGGGGCTTGATTTGAAAAGGGTGAATCTAACCAATCACATTAGAAATCCAAGACACTTAGTGGGCAACAAAGAAAATGTTATTATTTCTATGTGTAAGTTGTTAGTTACCCTTTCAACCATGAATGACATTGCCTGAAGCACAATTCAGATACACAGAAATCCAGCGTCTGATTCTCCAGCTTGGACGTTGGCATGGGAAGAGGGGGTGGTCTCTAACAGTGAGAAGTCATCTCACTATAGGAGGTGCTGAACTTTAAGTCTAATGGCAGACAATTTCAAAACAACAGAATTGCGGGGGAAACAGAGAAACCAGAAAGTTCTGCTTAGATTTTATTATGAAAATACTTTTCCAAGTGAGAAATTCCCATAACTAATTCAGAAAACAACTCAAATAGAATATATATTTTAACTCCTTAAAATCGATAGTGAATATGATATATGGTAACTCAAGGACTGAGTATACTCAACCAAAACCATGCATCCTCATTCCTTCATCCAACCAGTATTTATTGAGTGCCCTGTATGCACTGAGCACATTGATAGTAATGAATCAAATAAAAATCCCTGACTTCATGGAGCTTCTATTCATCCTAGATAAACCAGAGTTACTACATTTGGACTTGAGTAAATAAACGTTTCTTACTTTCAGAACTTTATTTGGTAAAAATAACAGACACCCAGTTGTGGAAGATAACAACACTTCCAAATATTTTCTAAGAATACTCATTCAGAAACAGCAAATGTTTACTAATCCCTCCACTGCATTCTGAACTCATCCATATTCTACAAACCTAGCTAATAAAACATTTCCTCCTCAAACCTCTAAGTTTTCTGTCTATAAAAACGAGAATCAGAAGAGTGGTCAGTAAAAACAGAACAGATTTTAAAATAAAATTTCTCAAGTCAGCACGAAAAGCTTTGTCTTTGGGGCTAATAGATAATACCCTTTTTCTTACCTCATCACAATGAAAAGCTTCCCAAAAGAAGAGAGAAAAAACAGATAGAGAAACAGAACAGGAAATAGAAACAAAAAAAGAGCTACAGAGAATAAGACAGAATGAACCTGGGTCAACCTATTTATAGCTATGAGGGAACTGGGTCTACTGTCAGACCAGGGAACATCAAAGGGGGAATATCAGGACTCTTCAACTGCAAATTACAAAGCAGTCTACCCCAAAACACTTAGTAAAAAACGCCCACTAGAGATAGTGTTTGTTTTCATGTAAGTGAGGAAACTAAATTAGGATTCCTTGAAACTTAGAGCCATTGACAGGCAAGACAAAACCTAGACACAATGAAGACAGGGAGAAGACTGGATAGAAAAGAAAGCAAGTTAAGACCATTGTATCCAGAATCAGGTCGGCTACTTGTCCCAACTATGCCTTGTGTGAATTATAAGATATCTGCTCTGGGTGGAGAAATTACAAACAGCAGTCATTCTGAGCACATGAATTACACATATACCCTTCTGTGGGCAGGGACAGCCATGGGTCTCCCCCAGCTCTATCTATATGCTTCTCCTTTATCCAGTGTTAGTCCTTTCTCAGAGCACCATTTTTTCATATTACCTAACATAGGTCTCTCCTTTTTACTTTCTTATAGAAACGTGCTCTTTTCCTTCACAGCATTTACTCCAACCCAAAATTATGTGTTCATACATTTACCTAAAAGAAAGGCACTTTCATTTACATTTTATATATGCAGACAATATTCAAAAGCTTTGAGTCTGATATCTTATTTTAGTCTCATGCCATCCCAATAAGCTATTTTCTTTTCATATTTTGTATATAAGAAAGCAGAGGCATAAGGAAGTTTTAAAATGTGATAATGGTCACTCAGCTAGTCAGTGGAGGGGTTAGGATTTGAACCCAGGCAGCCTAACTCAAAAGATATTAACAATTTTATGTAATGGCTGCCCCATAGACAAGATTACATGAGAAAATAGGTTTTGTATCTTGATCACTATATTTGAGGCCCATAACACAGTATCTGGTTACATGCACATAAAAGGCCTCCCATGGGACAACTTAAGGTGCTTTTATACAAATAAGAAGGCACTAGGGTAAAAAGCAATAATTTTATCAGTACTTAGACTACTGATGACAAGTTCGTAACAGCACAAACACTTGGTTTAAGGAGCTCATTTCCCTCTCGACCCATTCTCTGCAGCAGTAACAGCTCCAGCCTGAGCTTGGAGATTGACATATAACATCCTCCCACTTTAAACCACCAGTGATTCTTTAGAGACTATTAACAAAGCCTATTCTCAGACCTATGGCATGAACCAGGGAACAGCAAATGGTGTTTTCAAAAAAATGAGATAAACATTTTAGACTTACAGGCTATGTGGGCTCTGTCACAACTATTAACTCTGCTACTACGGCATGAAAGCAGCCACAGACCATATGTAAACAAATGGGTGTGGCTGTGCTGCAATACAATTTTATGAATAAAAAGGGCCTGAATGGCTTATGGGCTGGAGTTTGTTGACCCCTAGACACAGACCTTATGTAATTAACAATTGTCCCAGTTAAAATTTTATCTCATTCTGGTTAAAATGCCACCTCATCCTGGATAAATTTTCAACCTGTTCCATTCTATCTTCTTTGGAAAGTCCTAGAAAAAAGTGTTCATAAAAGAGACTGGGAGATGCAGATAATGAAAGAGCATTTGCATGAAAAATGCAACCATTTCTTGGGCTTGCTCTTTGCCTGTCAAATAAAACAATGAATGTGTTGTTTTCTGAAAAGACTCAGAATTTTCTCCATTACTTTAAATAAAATATGTAATGTTCATTGTTAAATTTCTTCTCTTGATAAATACATTGATGCATAAAGAAATAAAGGGAATTAATATCAACTCTGTTAAATCAAATTTTGAATTTACAAAAGATCAATTAATAGTTTAAGTCTTTGAATTACTGCTCTGTAGAAATTCCATCCTATGGATAATTAATGAAACTGAGAGGTCATTTTAATTATGCAACATTTCCATAAGATTTTATTCTCTTTAAGAGTTTTAAGAGGCTGAGAGAAATAGTCAAAGGATATAAGTCTGCTTATCCACAGAAACCGTAACCTCATGATCTCTTCTGATAACTGTAGGATGGTGTTAGCTGCTCAGAGAGGTTTTAGATTGACATGGTGATGACCTGTCTTATTTTCAAATACTTTTCTGGCATTTCAAAAAGATTACTATCCTGTCTTTTTTAAAAGCATTCCTGTACTAGGCTTTTCTAAGAGATCTAATACAGGACACCCTTTAAAGTCTCTAAAAAATCCACCTAAGAGATGTTATAGTAAATGTCAACACCACAACCACCAGGGTCTCAGAAGTTTAGGGGTTCATACTCTCTAGGAATCCCAGGTGTACGGGCAGGAGGTAAGGAAGCAAGAATATCCATTGAACAACATTCCAGCGGATACTGTACCCAGAGCTTTATTAGCATACTCCCTTGGTGCCATTAAATGAGAATAAAATGACAATTTCTAGTTGCCTCAGATAAAGAACTGATCTGGGAAATACATACTGTCATTTTTCTCAGCATCTGTTTTTCAACAATCTTTTATGTCCAATGAAGTTGAAAACTGGCTGGTTAAATGGTTTGATAAATAACTGTGGATCTTGGCTTTCTAAAGTGTAAACAGCCTTTCCTCAGTTTACATTTGGTCAATGTTTTCAATACTCATTTATGGTTGGATTCCCAGGCTATTCCACAAATACTATCTTAAGACAAATGTAGCTAAAGATTTGTAATTGCCATATCAGGAAGAAGTAACTAGGTATTACTAAAAAAATCTGTTCTGTTCCCTACCCTGTGTCAGGTTTTTCTACTTCTTTCTACCTTCCTGTCCCTAAAAGAAACACACTACCTTTTGCAAAGATTTGGAACTTACAATGGCTATTGTGTATGTATAATGCTATGTGTTAGGCAGTGTGAACTACTTCATGCAAACCTATGAGGTAGAAATCATTAACCCCATTTCCCAGATGAAAAGTCAGAAACTCAGAGAGATGTTGCAATTTGAACAATGTCACACAGCTAGATGTTGGCTGAGACAGAATCCACACCATGTCTGTCTAACCTTGAAGCCTGTGCTCT
Organism: Ursus maritimus; assembly: GCF_017311325.1. Taxonomy (NCBI): domain Eukaryota; kingdom Metazoa; phylum Chordata; class Mammalia; order Carnivora; family Ursidae; genus Ursus; species Ursus maritimus. The sequence goes on from NW_024423786.1 coordinate 11,988,838, forward strand.
TGACTGCAATGCTTTGCCTCTCAATATTTTCTTTCTTTCTTTTTCTTTCTAATTATAGTAAGAGCACTTAACATGAGATCTACCCTCTTAAAATTTTTAAGTGCACAATACAGTATTATTAACTATGGGTAGAATGTTGTACATCAGTTATCTAGAATTTAATCATCTTGCTTAACTGACATTTTATGCCCACTGAACAGCAACTTCTGACTTCCCCTTCTCTCTAGCCCCTGGCAACCACCACAAATCCCCCTCTCTGTTTTTCTAACAATAGCTTTCAACTTGATTCTGGGGAATTCTTTCCAGTTCATCTAACCCTATCCTTGGTACTCTTAGAAACCCTCACCCTTGCACCATCTTCCTTAATGAAGACCCCTTCCAATGCCCCATCTGGCTCCCCAGCCCTTTCCTCCTGCCAGTCAAGGTAACAATGAAGCCAAACCTCTGGAGTTAGAATCCCAGGTTTTCCAATTACCACCTGAGTAGCATTAGGCAAATTTCTTAACCTCTCTGGACTTCACTTTCCTTAACTTTAAGATTGACTTAGGTACAGCTTCCTGGAAGTAAACTCTGAAATAATAATTCAAGTGAAAATTTAATTCATTAGGAAACGATCTTGGGAAAACTCATAGGGAAGTAGGGAAGTGGAGGAAGGATGAGAAGGCAACTTATGATGTCAAACAGAATCCCACAGATGGAAACCTTAGATTGGTCCCATAGAGGAGCTGTGAAAATAGTGCAGGTCCCAACTTGAAGTCATCTTAATCAGGGTCAAGGGAGACAGAGTATTTATACTTCTGTACCTCTCAGTCATTGGTTGAGGGCAGGAGACATAAATTCCCAAATGCCCTCCAGAAACACAGGCAAAGCAGGCTCCAGTAGCCTGAGGGCAGGGCTATGTCACAGAACCAAGTGTTAGTTATTGGGTCTGGAAATGTATCGGGACTGGTACATGACAAGGTCTGGACAGAGCACAAATTTCACTTGCCATGGAAGTAATAATAGTACTCTCTTATTGAGGTTATTATGAGGGTTCTTATTTGTAAAGTGCTTATAAGAACGCCTGGCACTTTGTGGGCACTATTAAGTGTAGGTTATATCAAACATAAAAAGACAACAAACATGTGAGTCATCCTCAAAACAGCCCAGCAGATTTAAAGGAAACCCTAGATTCAAAGTCTAGTGGTGCTTTTTGGGTTTTGTTTTCATTTTTTCTTTTCCGGATGGATTTTCAAGTTCTCAGGCAGGGCAGGAAGGGCTCAGCACCTCCAGGAAAGGCAAGGATGAGGCTCCTGGACAGAGTAGCATGAAGCCCTAGGGAACCAACTGGTCACTTACGAGCTCTGTTTGAGTATAACTTGAGTTAAATTAAGTAAATAAACAAATCTTAAAAGTTTTAAGATCTCAATACAAAGTCAAGTGTCAAGATCTCTACCAAGGCTGAGCAAAGACCCTCAGTGGCCATATAGCAATGGAGGGTTGAGCCTTTTCACCATAGGACCACCTCAACACAAGCCCAAGGCAGCCTGTGTGGCACAGGGGGCCTAACATCCAACTGTTCTCCCAATTTGTCCTACCTCTGCCCTCTCGCACTGTTGACACACTTTGCCCTGAAACATAACTTTATTGACAACTCTCCCAGCAACTCTCTCTCCCTCCATGCCCAGTCATGAGGTAATAGCTCTCCCTCCTTGGAGCAGCCACCGTACTTGGGGGAAGTAAAAAAATGGTGAAATGGATCCAATTAGAGTGGAACTTGTCTCTACTTGCCTGCAATTATCCCCACTTAGAGATAGTTTCTTCTTAAAGACAAGGACCGTGTCTTATTGGTCATTCTATACCATCAGTGTCTAGTATTATAGGGGAACCAAATAATTTTCTTTCTTAGAAAAACTTCTCGTTGAAGAAGAACATTGAAAACAAGGTCTTACTTTGAAGGGCACATACTTTTACTTACCCTAAGATCTAGGGCTGTTACCCTTGCCTCAATCTTACTCAAAACTCAAAAATGGCTGACTCCAAAGGGGGAACAACTAGCTCTGTGGAACAATTTAAACAAGGAGACCCCTCTCACCCTCCTCCCAGGCTACCAACCAAAGTGCCAAAAATTTCCAGAGACGTAGGTGAAGGCATTAAGGAGATCACAGCTGTAATTCTGTATTACCTAGTTTCCTAAAGTATAGCCAACTCCAGTGGTAGTCCCCAAAATGATTTTAAGCAACTTATAGGTAACCATTTTTTTATTTGAGCAATGTTTTATTTTAATGTATATCAGTATATGCCTGCATATGTGTATGTATATGTATGTGTGTGTATGTATATACATAAATTCAAAATTCCTTAATTTTCAAATCTATAATTTTAGGAATATTAAGAAAAAAGTATACAATAACAATCTATTAAAATGTATAAATTGACTTATAAAGCGGACATGAGGATGACAAAAGTTTTATAGACATTGATAGTTACTATTATATTAGAGTTATAAACAGAAGACCTAGATTCCAATCCTATAGCAAAAGAAATTAAAAGCCATATAACTGACATTTGCAAATATATTCTCCCATTCCGTGGGCTGCCTCTTAGTTTTTTTGACTGTTTCTTTGGCTGTGCAGAAGCTTTTTATCTTGATGAAGCCCCATAAGTTCATTTTATCTTTCATTTCTCTTGCCTTTGGAGATGTGTCATTAAAGAGGTTGCTTTGGCCGATGTCGTAGAGGTTGTTGCCTATGTTCTCCTCCAGAATTTTGATGGATTCCTGTCTCACATAGAGGTCTTTCATCCATTTGGAGTTTATTTTTGTGTATGGTGTGAGAATTTGGTCAAGTTTCATTCTTTTGCATGTAGCTGTCCAATTTTCCCAGCACCATTTATTGAAGAGACTGTCTTTTTTCCACCGGATGTTTTTTCCTGCTTTATCAAGATTAGTTGCCCAAAGAGCCGAGGGTCCATTTCTGGGTTCTCTATTCTGTTCCATTGGTCTGTGTGTCTGTTTTTGTGCCAGTACCATGCTGTCTTTGTGATCACAGCTTTGTAGTGCAGCTTGAAATCCGGCATTGTGATGCCCCCAGCTTTGTTTTTCCTTTTCAACAGTTCCTTGGCGATTTGGGGCCTTTTCTGGTTCCATACAAATTTAAGGACTATTTGTTCCAGTTCTTTGAAAAATGTCATTGGTATTTTGAACAGGATAGCATTGAAAGCGTAGATTGCTCTGGGTAGCATGGACATTTTAACTATGTTAATTCTTCTGACCCATGAGCATGGAATATTTTTCCATCTTTTTGTGTCTTCCTCAATGTCTTTCAAGAGTGATTTATAGTTTCTAAAATATAGGTCCTTTACGTCTCTGGTTAAGTTAATTCCAAGGTAACGTATGGTTTTTGGTGCTATTGTAAATGGGATGGATTCCCTAATTTCTCTTTCTTCAGTCTCATTATTCGTGTATAGAAATGCAACTGATTTCTGAGCATTGATTTTGTATCCGCCACATTACTGAATTGTTCTATAACTTCTAATAGTTTGGGAGTGGATTCTTTTGGGTTTTCCATATAGAGTATCATGTCATCTGCAAAGAGAGACATTTTGACTTCTTCTCTGCTGATTTGAATACCTTTTATCCCTTTTTGTTGTCTGATTGCTAATGACACTGCAGATAAAAGACTGGTATCCAAGATCTACAAAGAACTTCTCAAACTCAATACACGAGAAACACATAAACAAATCATAAAATGGGCAGAAGATATGAACAGACACTTTTCCAATGAAGACATACAAATAGCTAACAGACACATGAAAAAATGTTCAAAATCATTAGCCATCAGGGAAATTCAAATCAAAACCACACTGAGATACCACCTTATGCCAGTTAGAATGGCAAAAACTGACAAGGCAAGAAACAACAATTGCTGGAGAGGATGTGGAGAAAGGGGATCCCTCCTACATTGTTGGTGGGAATGCAAGTTGGTACAGCCACTCTGGAAATTAAAAAGTTAAAAATTGAGCTACCCTATGATCCAGCCATTGCACTACTGAGTGTTTACCCCAAAGATACAGACGTAGTGAAGAGAAGGGCCATATGCACCCCAATGTTCATAGCAGCATTGTCCACAATAGCCAAATCGTGGAAGGAGCCGAGATGCCCTTCAACAGATAACTGGATTAAGAAGTTGTGGTCCATATATACAATGGAATATTACTCAGCTATCAGAAAGAACGAGTTCTCAACATTTGCTGCAACATGGACGGCACTGGAGGAGATAATGCTAAGTGAAATAAGTCAAACAGAGAAAGACAAATATATGATTTCTCTCATCAATGGAACATAAGAACTAGGATGATCGGTAGGGGAAGAAAGGGATAAAGAAAGGGGGGGTAATCAGAAGGGGGAATGAAACATGAGAGACTATGGACTATGAGAAACAAACTGAGGGCCTCAGAGGGGAGGGGGGGTGGGGGAATGGGATAGACCAGTGATGGGTAGTAAGGAGGGCACGTACTGCATGGTGCACTGGGTGTTATATGCAACTAATGAATCATCGAACTTTATATCGGAAACCGGGGATGTACTGTATGGTGACTAACATAATATAATAAAAATCATTTAAAAAAATAAATAAAAATAAAAATTTAAAAAAAGCCATATAACTGAGCAAGTCAATTAACTTGCCTGAGTTTCAGGTTTCTCTTTAATAAATTAAAGCTTTGATAGTCTATGTTTCTAGATCCCTGTTAAATACAAATGTCCTGTCTGGTGGCACATGTGCCCTTATCACCAATGTAATTTTAGTGAAAAGGAGTTTATCAAATATGTTCTGGCATCTAGATAAGTCCTGGGGAATTCTCACAGAAGCCAGACTAATTTGAATGAGGAAAGCCAAAAACATGAAAAATTTAGGGCCAAACTAGGACATAGAGGAATAAGACCAAGGTCCTATGTAGACATAAAGGTGGGGAAACCCCATAAAAGATCAGGGTGAGATGAGTCAAAATGACTTCCATCCAATTTATATTTTGACTAAAAGCCACCAGAATTTGTAAGTCACTTTATTTCTCTTGGTAGCAAATGGAATCCTTTAAACAAGCAAGGAAAGACAAAAAAAAACATTTAAAAATTTTTTCAGAACTTTAAAAGCTTTTCACAGAAAAAAAAAATTGTGAAAATATAAAATTCCTATTTCTGAAATTATATTATGGCTAATCAACATTAACAGCCTTTGTAAACCAGGATGTGCTTTTGTATACTCCAACTTTAGCACCTTACTTCTCTGAGCTTAAATTTCACTGAGAAGATCTTGATGGTATGGATGATGCTGAGTCTCAGTGTGCTGGGATTGGATGCCAAGACTGGCTCCCACCTGCTCTAAGGAGGACCCGCACTGGAGTTTCAGTGCTGGAGCCACAGTGGTTACACTCAACAATCCATATTCACCATCCAGAGGCCACCACAGCCACCTGCCCTCACACCCCACTTCCATTGATCCCACGCCCCACCTGCTCTCCCATACTACCTTCACCAGACCTCCAGTAGAACATGTCTTGTATTTAGGAGCCACGTGGCCAAGGTTATGATTTCCTCATTTTATTAAATGAATTGACTCAAGAAGGAGTAAAAACCCAAGATCTCCATCTCACCAGGATCACTCACATCAACCTGGCTCAAAGACCAGAAAAGTGCTTAAGAAAAGTGAGAAGGAAACACAAATCCACTGCTGTAGAATCATGTTCCATTGAAAGGGGAAAAATGCAAAAACACTCTAAATTCATTTAGAGCCATAGTCTAGTTATTTCATAACAAGATTAAAGCTAGTAAATATCAGTGAATGGTCCCCATCAGCTGGCAAATGCTTCAGAGAAGCAGTAGGTATTCTCCTAGAGACTGGTTTAAATTTCAGCTCTGAGGTTTTATATTAAAGACAACCTTTCTGTTCACTTTCAATGTGCAGATTTCTCAAGAAAAATGTCTACTTCAAATCAGAGGAGAAAGGATCTCTATGATTTCCCCAAAGAGACAAGGAGAAGGCGTTAATCTTTGAGCAAATATCATGCAGAAGCTAGAGAATTCCTATTCTTGAATTTACATAGCATCTCCCTAACTTCTGGGGACCAAGGAAGAAAAATTAGATTAGTCAAATGGTAGTGAGAAATGTTCCTCAAGGGACCCACCACCACTCTCCCTGCTAGCAACTCTATTTTGGAGAAGCATGATTAGTCATGTATTGAACTAATCATGGCGATTAAGGATGGAGTGAACTCATAATTACTGCAACTAGAAGACAAGAATGCACTGTCTTAACCATCTGTTAAACATCTTCATGCACTGTTATGAAAAGACTTAGTCTTTGCCCTTATCCTGATGCTAATATATAAGACAAACAGCGCTTGTGTCCCTTAAACGCAGGTGGGAGAGTTGTATTAGCAAACAAATGGACACATGTTACTTAAAAGCAGATGTTGATGATTTAGGTAGATTTGAGGCTAATTTCCTGTGCATTGCTATGAAGACAGATAAGACACTTTTTTGAAATAAGGGAGGGAGAGTTGGAGAGAGAAAAGTAAAAGAAATCCCAGAAGTAGAGAAAAAGAGAAAGAGGCGAGGATATAGTGCAGAAAACAATAAAAAAGCAAATGGCCCCATAAGCAGTTACTTGGTTCTCTTTGTACATCTTTTTGTGTTACAAATTCCATTTTTACTATTCTGTATATTTCTGTTGAATTTTTCTATTTAAAAATATTGTCTCCATCATGGAATAAATTACCTATCATAATAATAACTGGGACACAATCTGAAAGAATCACAGAGTAGGCCTATTGACTATATGGCCTTAACAACCCATGCTGGTAGCCGCTCACTATCCTCAAAGCCATACACATCCACCTTCTGGATTTCCTCCTGGTTCAGAACACATTAGGTAGTATTTCAAAAATGTCTTTGCTGGCTTCCTCTAAATTATCAATTAAATATATACTGTAAAACCCCATGGTTCAACAATCTTATCCCTGAGTATGTATCTGAAGGAAATGAAATCATTATCTCAAGGAGATATCAGCACACCCTTGTTCATTGCAGCACTTTCCACAGTATCCAAGAGAGGGAAATAACCTACATGTTTTTCAATGGATGAATGGATAAAGAAAATGTGGGATACACACACACACACACACACACACACACACACACACAATTGGAATATTATTCTGCCATAAAAAGGAGGAAATCCTGCCATTTGAAAAAGCATGGATGAAACCGGAAGGCATTAGGGTAAGTGAAATAAGCAAGATATAGGAAAACAAATACTATGTGATATCACTTATGTGGAATCTAAACTAACAAAAATAATTTCATAGAAACAGAATAGAATGGTGGTTGCCAGTGGCTGGAGGAAGGGGGGAATGAGCTAATGCAGGTCAAAGGGTACCAGTTTTCAGTTACAAGAAGTTCTAAAGATCTAATGTACAACATGATAACTATAATTAATAATATGGTATTGTGTACTTTAAAGTTGCTAAGAATAGACCTTAAAAATTCTCACCGCATACATACACACAAAATTAACTATGTCACATAATGGACAGGTTAATTATCTTGATCGTGGCAATCATTCCACAATGTATATGTATACCAAATCATTAAAATGTGTACTTTAAATATATGTAATTATATTTGTCAATTCCTGTATAAAGTTAAAAAACATTAATACCACCTTAGAAACAGTGTAGCTTGATTGATAAAATATGGGATATCCAGTTAAATTTGAATTTCAAGTAATTTTTTAATGTATGTGTGTTCCAAACATTGCATAGGACAGGGAGTCTAGTTTTTGTTTGTCTTTGGTATGGTTTTCATTTCATTTTGTTTGTTTTTGTCAAGTCTGGAAATCCTCCTTACAAGACAAACTTCACTTTGCCCATCACAATAAACCTGAGACGTGGTGCAAAGAATATGAGTAGTGTTTCTGAATATGAGTCGAGGACACAAATTTATGAACCTGTGGATCTGTTTACTATGTTCATAACCCTCCTTCTCCCTCAAATAAGAATTCTGAATTTCCCATTTCAGTTTTCTAATTCTGATGATGCAAAATTGAAGAGATGTGTAAGGAGAGAAAGACCTTGGAGGAGTAGGAATGAAGGTATAAATCAGATCAGAATGTGCTGAGATTTCTTTGAAAGAGAAGAGAAAGAACAGAAAAGGAAAGAAAGAAAAGGTAGGGCAGGGAGAGGCAGGCAAACCATAAGAGACTTGTAACGATAGAGAACAAACTAAGGGTTGCTGTGAGGAGGAGGATGGGGATGGGCGAAATCGGTGATGGGGATTAAGGAGGGCACTTATTGTGATGAGCACTGAGTGTCATATGTAAGTGATGAATCACTAAATTCTACTCCTAAGACCATATTACACTATATGTTAACCAACCAGAATTTAAACAAAACTTGAAACAAACAAAATAAATAAATAAATAAATAACAAAACGTAGGGTAGAAGGAAAAGAGTGGCAAGGACCTTGTTTTAGAACTGTTTATTTTGCACTTTCAAGCAATTGAGGTAGAAAGTCATTTGGTGGGGTAGCTGTTTTCCAAATGAGTGCAACTCAAAGTGGCTGCAACAGGCAGAGATTTTTTAAGATGCTTGAGTTAATATAGAGATGCATTTCCTTCCTATCAATAGGTTTCGTTATAGACAGCAGTAAAGACTGAAGGGGTCTTAACTACTTTTAGTAGAGTATGTTTCTTTGAAACTAACACCACACAGGGACTGGACCATTAGGACTATGCCTATGTATTAGGGTTATACACAGATGCACACTATGAACTAGCGGAAAGCTGGGCACGGGATTGAAAATAGGTCCCTGTCTTCCCTACTGTACAAACTACATGTGTCCTTATATGTCTCCTTCTGCTTGTGGGTTTTTCATGGGTTCAAGAACCCATTTGAAGAAACACATACTTCTCCAAGAGAAAAAATTCTAATCATTTTTTTAAACTCGTTAAGGACAAAAAGAGTTCAGAAAAAGCCCATGATAATGAAAAGAATATGTTATTCAAACTATACCACTCTTTCAGATTTCTTTTATCATTCCTCCCCCTCTTGCCCTATCAAGCAGCCAGATTTAGAGCAAACTTTCACCTCACTTTGTCCCATGTAGGCGTCAAGTTTCCTGTCACCCTAATTAAGCTATTGTGACGGCAGACATAGATAGATCATGTAAAACCTTTTTTAAATGCAGTAAATGGTTCTTGTCCTTTCCCACCTCTCAAGCACATGCTATTATATTATTTCAGTTACAATTTATGTATGCACTTTAGCATCAGCGTTCAGTTCTAACACACTGATATGACTAAAATATGGGTATATATAATGGCAAGGGCATTTCGAAGAAAGTCCCCTCTTCAGGCCATCCTCTATAGCATACATTTATAAGAAATGAAGCTAAAGGAAAAGAGAAGGGCGTGAAATTACCTGGGGAGTACATCTGTGCCTGCCTTAGTATGGAGCCACTTCTGTTTACTGCTTACCCATAGCAGAGAATGGACTATAAAACAATAAAACAATAGCTAGATGGGGATAAGGTGAAAGGAAAAGCAAAGCAGTGTGCTCATACTATCTCATTCTGATAATCAGTCCCACCAAATGATGGTGTAGTATAATCTGATGAATTAAAGTAAGCTGTTTTTTTAAGGTTATTAAAAAAAAAGTGAATAAATAAAAACAGTGTGGTATTGTGATCAATTAATTTACTACAAAGGAGCCAAGAAAATACAATGGGGAAAGGACAATCTCTTCAATAAATGCTGTTGGGAAAACCAGCTGGCCACATGCAAAGGAATGAAATTGGACCAGTATCTTATACCGTACACAAAAATAAACTCAGATAAAGACTTTAATGAAGGACCTGAAACCATAAAACTCCTAGAAGAAAACATAGGCAGTAACCTCTTTGACAATGGTTTTGGTGTTGAATTTTTGGCTCTGACTCTAAAAGGAAAGGCAACAAAAGCAAAATAAACAAGTGGGACTGCATCAAACATAAAGCTCCTAGAAGCAAAAGAAACCATGAAATAAAAAGGCAATGAATGAAAGAAAATATATGTAAATCATATATGATAAGGGGTTAATATCCAAAATATATAAAGAACTCACCTCAATAGCAAAAAGAATCCAGTTAAAAAATGAGCTACAGATCTAAATAGATAATTTCTTAAAGAAGACAAAAAAGATGAAAAGATGTTAAACATCACTAATTATCAAGAAAATGAAATCAACATCATACTTAGATATCATCCGCACCTGTTAGAATGGTTATTATCAAAAAGACATAAATAAATAAATAAATAAATAAATAACCAACCAACCAACCAACCAGTGTTGGAAAGAAGGTGGAGAATAGAGAGCCTTTGTGCACTGATGCTGGGAATATAAATTTGTGCAGCCACTATTGAAAATAGTATGGATGTTCCTTAAAAAATTAAAAATAAAATGACTTCACAGAAAATAGCATAGCCATTCCTAAAAAATTAAATAATAATAATAAATAAATAAACTACCACATAAATATGAGAACATATTCCAATTTTTTTAAAAAAGCAGATTATTATAATGGCCCGAAGTATTGTTTGCTTTGATTATTGTATCATTTAGCTATTTCTTCAAAACTGTCCTAAATCAGTAGATTTATATAATGCCTTTATCATAGAATGGGATTATATTTTTGGTGAGTTGATCTGATCTCTGGCTACACATGAGTCTGTAGTCAGCTGTGAATTATGATATTATGTTTTCATAGCTCTCTCATCCATGATGTTGTAGGGGCTGTAGTACACCTCTCTTTTGAACCAATATATGACAATTTATTATACATATGTAAGTTATTATTTTTAGTTTAAGATATAATTGAAATAAATATATACATTTAAGGCACAGAGCATAACGGTTTAGCTTACAGATATTTTAAAATGATCACCACAATAAATTTAGTTTGCATTCATCATCTCATATAGATACAATAAAAAGAGGGGTGCCTGGGTGGCTTAGTCAGTTAAATGTCTGACTCTTAATTTTGGCTCAGGTCATGATCGCAGGGTTGTGAGAGGGAGCACCACATTGGGTTTGGCACTGAGTGTGGAGCCTGCTTAAAATTCTCTCTCATTTGAGGGGAGGAAAATGGCAGAGCAGTAGGAGACCTTAATTTTGTCTGGTTCCAGGAATTCAGCTGGAAAGCTATCAAGTCATTCTGAACACCTGTGAACTCAACCTGAGATCTAAGAAAATACCTGCAACTCTACAAATAGAAAAGGAACCACTTTCTGCAAGGTAGGAGGTGTGGAGAAGTGAATCCGAGGCAATATGTGGAAGATAAACCGTGGAGGGGAAGGAGCCTCTGTAAACTGGGTACCAGAAAGTGATACAGCAGCAGAGCCCCAAATCAGAATTTTTAGAAGTCTGTTCTGGTGAGGGACATTCCTGCCTGAAAGGTGCTCAGGTGGCAAAGCAGGGCAGAATCCTGGGTGGGACAGTGTGGTTTCAGGATCCGCACGGTCACAGGAAGAACAGCGGTAGCTGAGTGTGGCAGAGCTCCCAGGCATAGGAGTAGGGAAGCCGGCTACAATCAGCAAGCCCAGGAGTGGTCTCTTGGCTTGGTGTTGCCATAAACCATGAACCACAGCATGGTCACACAACTGCTCTCTGAGCAGGGGCCCAGCAAGCAGCAGAAACACAGCAAGACCCCTCTTCCTCCCTCAGGAGGAGTGGCACAGGTGCAAGCTGTAGGAGTCTGCAGGGTTTGGAGACTCCAAGAGGGTCACCTGCCTGAGAAAAAAAATCTTGGTTCCAACCAGGGAGACAAAAGTGATTGACTACTTTTCCCTGAGGGGGTACTGAGGACTGGGGCTGCAATCTTTCAGCTTGGGCTGGAGATAGGGAACCGCTATTTTTATATTCGTTCTCTAAAGACTTGCCAAAAGCCTTCAGGGAACAAAAGCCACACGGAGCAATCTGGAACCAGTTACAGTGAACCCAGCCCCCTGGGCAAGGGTGGTACAACTCCACCCAGGCAAAGACACCTGAGAATCAACACAACAGGCCCCTCCCCCAGAAGACCAGCATGAACATTGGCTAATACCAATCACACAGGACTGCGAAACTCCAACACTGGGGGAAAACAGTATATAGAATTTGAGGGTTTTCTCTCATGATTCTCGTCTTTCAGTTTAAAATTTCTTTTTTTTTTTCTTTTCATTCCTTTTCAACTAGCTTCTTATTTTATCAACTCTTTTGTCTTTTTTAATTTTCATTTTCACATTTACATTTTATATATATATTCATTTTTGGCTTCCTTTTATTGTATTCAATTTTATTTTTGTGTATATATGTAAGTTTTTCTTTCTTTACAATTTTGGCATCTAGTTTCTTCTAACAAACAGACCAAAATACACAGGACCTAGTGTATAACCTTTTTCTGTCCACCTGTTTGATTATATATTTTTTTCTTTTCTTTTTTGGTTTCTGATATCTTCTGATTTGTTTAGTGTATGTTTTTCTTGGGTCATGGTTGATATTGTTGTATTTTGTTCTCTCATTCTTCTAGTCTTCTCTGGACAGAAGGACAAGACAGAAAAACTCAGCCCAGAAAAAAGAACAAGAGGCAGTACTAACTGCCAGAGACTTAATAAATATGGATATTAGTAAGATGTCGAAACTAGAATTCAGAATAATGATTACAGACACTAGCTGGGCTTGAAAAAAGCATAGAAGATACTAGAGAATCCATTTCTGGAGAAATAAAAGAATTAAAAACTAATAAGGTTAAAATCAAAAAGGGTGTTACTGAGATGCAATAAAAAATGGAGGCTCTAACTGCTAGAATAAATGAGGCAGAAGAGAGACTCAGTGATATAGAAGACAAAACGATGGAGAATAAACTGAGGAAAAGAGAGAATCATGAGGGGAGGATTTGAGAGATCAGCAATACCATAAAGTGAAACAATATTGAATAATTGGGGTACCAGAGGAAGAGGAAAGTGGGGGCAGAAGGTACATTTGAGCAAATTATAGCTGAGAACTTTGCTAATCTGGGGAAGGAAACAGGCATTCAACACTAGGAGGCAAAGAGAATCCCCCTCAAAATCAATAAAAATAAGTCAACACCTTGACATATAATAGTGAAGCTTGAAAATCTCAGAGACAAAGAGAAAACCCTGAAAGCAGCTCAGGACAGGAGGTCCTTAACCTACTGAGGCAACATAAGGCTGGCAGCAGACCTATCCGCAGAGCCCTGGCAGGCCATAAAGGACTGGCATGATATATTCAGAGTGCTAAATGAGAAAATATGCAGCCAAGAATACTTTATCCAACAAAGATGTCATTCAGAATAGAAGGAGAGATAAAGAGCTTCCAGGACAAACAGAAACTAAAAGAATTTGTGATCACCGAACCAGCCCTGCAAGAAATATTAAAGGGGACTCTTTAAGCAAAGAGAGAGCCCAAAAGGAACAGAGACAATATAAAATAACAGAGACTTCACAGGTAATACAATGGCACTAAATTCATCTTTCAATGGTTATTCTGAATGTAAATGGGCTAAATGATCCAATCAAAAGACACAGGGTATCAGATTGGATAAGAACACAAGACCCATTGATACACTGTCTACAAGAGACTCATTTTAGACCCAAAGACACCTCCAGATTGAAAGTGAGGGGATGGAGAACAATTTATCATGCTAATGGACATCAAAAGAAAGCTGGGGTGGCAATCCTATATATGAAAAAATAGATTTTAAACTGAAGAGTGTAGTAAGAATTGAGGAAGGACACTATATCATAATTAAAGGGTCTATCCAACAAGAAGATCTAACAATTGTAAATATTTATGCTGCTAACACAGGAGCAGCCAAATATATAAACCAATTAACAACAAAATTAAAGAAACACATTGATAATAATACAATATTAGTAAGGGACTTTAACACCCCACTCACAGCAATGGACAGATCATCTAAGCAGAAGATCAACAAGGAAACAAGGGTTTTAAATGATACATTCAACCAGATGGACTTCACAGATATATTCAGAGCACTCCATCCCAAAGCAACAGAATTTTTCTTGAGTGCACATGGAACATTCTCCAGAATAGATCACATACTGGATCACAAATCAGGTCTCAACTGGTACCAAAGGATTGGAATTGTTCTCTGCATATTTTTAGACCACAATACTGTAAATCTTGAACTCAATCACAGGAGGAAATTTGGAGGGAAAACAAATACATGGAGGTCAAAGAGCATCCTATTAAATGATGAATAGGTCAACCAGGAAATTAAAGAAGAATTTTAAAAATTCATGGAAACAAATGAAAATGAAAACACAACTGTTCAAAACCTTTGGGATGCAGCAAAGGCAGTCCTAAGTGGGAAGTACATAGCAATACAAGCCTTTCTCAAGAAACACGAAAGGTCTCAAATACACAGCCTAACCATATACCTAAAGGAGCTGGAGCAAGAATAGCAAATAAAGCCTAAGCCAAGCAGGAGAAGAGAAGTAATAAAGATTGGAGCAGAAATCAATGAAATAGAAACAAAAGAACAGTGGAACAGATCAATGAAACTAGGAGCTGATTCTTTGCAATAATTAATAAGATCGACAAACCCTTAGCCAGAATATCAAAAAGAAAAGAGAAAGGACCCAAATAAATAAAGTCATGAATGAAAGAAGAGAGATCACAAACAACACCAAAGAAATACAAACAATTATAAGAACATATTATGAACAACTATATGCCAATAAATTAGGAAATTTGGAAGAAATTGATGCATTCCTAGAAACATATAAACTATGGACAGCCACATGCAGAATAATGAAACTGGACCATTTCCTTACACTATACACAAAAATACACTCAAAATGGATAAAAGACCTCAATGTGAAACAGGAATCCACCAAAATCCAAGAGAACACAAGCCAGAAAACTCTTCAATCTCGGCTGCAGCAACTTCTTGCTAGACATGTCTCCGAAGGCAATGGAAACAAAGGCAAAAATGAGCTATTGTGACTTCATCAAGATAAAAATCTTTTGCACAGCAAACGAAACAGTCGACAAAACCAAAAGACAACCTACAGAATAGGAGAAGATATTTGCAAATGTTTTATCACTTAAAGGGTTAGTATACAAAATCTATAAAGAACTTATCAAACTCAACACCCAAAGAACAAATAATCCAATCAATAAATGGGCAGAAGGCATGAACAGACACTTCTCCAAAGAGGACATACAAATGGCCAACAGACAAATGAAGAAATGCTCAACATCACTTGGCATCAGGGAAATACAAATCAAAATCACAATTAGATATCACCTTGCACCAGTCAGAATGGCTAAAATTAACAAGTCAGATCAATCAACAACAGATGTTGGTGAGGATGCAGAGAGAGGGGAAGCCTCTTACACTGCTGGTGGGAATGCAAGCTGGTGCAGCCACTCTGGAAAACAGGGAGGTTCCTCAAAAAGTAAAAAATAGAGCTATCCTATGACCCAGCAATTGTACCACTAGGTATATACCCCAAAGATACAAATGTAGTTATCCGAAGGGGCATCTGCACCCCAATGTTTATAGCAGCAATGTCCATAATGGCCAAACTATGGAAAGAGCTCAGATGTCCATCAACAGATGAATGGATAAAGAAGATGTGGTACACACACACACACACACACACACACACACACACGCTGGAATATTACTCAGCCAACAAAAAGATGAAATCTTGCCATTTGCAATGACATGGATGGAACTAGAGGTTATTATGCTAAGCAAAATAAGTTAATGAGAGAAAGACAATTATCATATAATTTCATTCATATGTGGAATTTAAGAAACATAACAGAGGAGCATAGAGGATAGGAGGGAAAAAAAAAACAAGATGTAATCAGAGAGGGAGACAAACCATAAGAGACTCTTAACTACAGGAAACAAACTGAGGGTTGCTAGAGGGAAGGGAGATGGGGAGATGGGATAACTGGGTGATGTGCATTAAGGAGGGCACGCAATGTCATGAGCACTGGGTGTTATATGGAACTGATGAATCACTGAACTTTACCTCTGAAACTAGTAATGCACTATATGTTAATTAATTGAATTTAAATTTTAAAAAAAAGATTCTCCCTCCCCCTCTCCCTGCCCCTCTTGCACTCTCGCTCTTGCTGACATCACACTCCCAAGGAGACATCCGCAGCTCCATGTTCATTATGGTGTTACTGACAATAGCCAAGACATAGAAACAACCTAAGTGTCCATCCGTGGATGAACGCATAAAGAAAACGTGGCCTATATACACAATGGAATACTATTTGGCCATAAAAAAGGAAATCCTGCCATTTATGCCACCATGGATGGACCTCCAGGGCATTTTGCTAAGTGAAGTCAGACAGAGAAAGACCCATACTGCACAATCTCACACAGGACTCAAAACACCAGACTCAGAGAAACGGAGAGCAGGGGGTGGGGGGGAGGGGAAGAAATGGGTCAAGAGGGTCAAATGGTACAAACTTCCAGGTATAAAGTAAATAAGTCCTGAGTATATAACATAGAGCGTGGTGACTAAAATTATCAATACTGTATTGTATATTTGAAATGTGCTAAGAGAGTAGATTTTAAAAGTTCTAATCACAAATTTAAGGGCTGCTTGTTCCAGTTCTTTGAAAAATGTCATTGGTATTTTGAACGGGATAGCATTGAACGTGTAGATTGCTCTGGGTAGCATGGACATTTTAACTATGTTAATTCTTCCGATCCATGAGCATGGAATATTTTTCCATCTTTTTGTGTCTTCTTCAATGTCTTTCAAGAGTGATTTGTAGTTTCTAGAATATAGGTCCTTTACGTCTCTGGTTAAGTTAATTCCAAGATAATGTATGGTTTTTGGTGCTATTGTAAATGGGATGGATTCCCTAATTTCTTTCTTCAGTCTCATTGTTTGTGTATAGAAACGCAACTGATTTCTGAGCATTGATTTTGTATCCCGCCACATTACTGAATTGCTCTATAACTTCTAGTAGTTTGGGGGTGGATTCTTTTGGGTTTTCCATATAGAGTATCATGTCATCTGCAAAGAGAGACAGTTTGACTTCTTCTTTGCCGACTTGGATACCTTTTATCCCTTTTTGTTGTCTGATTGCTGTTGCAAGGACTTCTAGTACTATGTTGAATAATAGTGGAGAGAGTGGGCATCCTTGTCGTGTTCCTGATCTTAAGGGAAAGGCTTTCAGCTTTTCCCCATTGAGAATGATATTTATGTAGGCTTTTCACAGATGGTTTTTATGAGATTGAGGAATGCACCCTCTATCCCTACACTCTGAAGGGTTTTAATAAGGAAAGATGCTGTATTTTGTCAAATGCTTTTTCTGCATCTATTGAGAGGATCATATGATTCTTAGCTTTTTTCTTGTTGATAAAATCTATCACACTGATAGATTTGCAAATGGTGAACCACCCTTGCATCCCAGGGATGAATCCCACTTGGTCATGATGGATAATCCTTTTAATGTACTGTTGGATCCTATTAACTAGGATCTTGTTGAGAATTTTGGCATCCATATTCATCAGGGAAATAGGTCTGTAATTCTCCTTTTTGATGGGATCTTTGCCTGGTTTGGGGATCAAGGTAATATTGGCCTCATAGAATGAGTTTGGTAGATTTCCTTCTGTTTCTATTCTTTGAAATAGCTTTAGGAGAATAGGTATTATTTCTTCTTTGAATGTTTGGTAGAATTCCCAGGGGAATCCATCAGGCCCTGGCGTTTTGTTTTTTAAGGAACCAGAAAAGGCCACGAATCGCTAAGGAAGTGTTGAAAAGGAAAAACAAAGCTGGGGGCATCACAATGCCGGATTTCAAGCTGTACTACAAAGCTGTGATCACAAAGACAGCATGGTATTGGCACAAAAACAGACACATAGACCAATGGAACAGAATAGAGAACCCAGAAATGGATCCTTGGCTCTTTGGGCAACTAATCTTTGATAAAGCAGGAAAAGACATCCAGTGGAAAAAAGACAGTCTCTTCAATAAATGGTGCTGGGAAAATTGGACAGCTACCTGCAAAAGAATGAAACTTGACCACTCTCTCACACCATACACAAAGGTAAACTCCAAATGGATGAAAGACCTCTATGTGAGACAGGAATCCATTCAAAATCCTAGAGGAGAGCATAGGCAGCAACCTCTATGACATCGGCCACAGCAATATTCTTCATGACACAGCTCCAAAGGCAAGAGAAAAAAAAGAAAAAATTAACTTGTGGGACTTCATCAAGATAAAAAGCTTCTGCACAGCCAAGGAAACAGTCAAAAAAAACTAAGAGGCAGCCCACGGAATGGGAGAATATATTTGCAAATGACGCTACAGATAAAAGACTGGTATCCAAGATCTACAAAGAACTTCTCAAACTCAATACACGAGAAACAAATAAACAAATCATAAAATGGGCAGAAGATATGAACAGACACTTTTCCAACGAAGACATACAAATGGCTAACAGACACATGAAAAAATGTTCAAAGTCATTAGCCATCAGGGAAATTCAAATCAAAACCACACTGAGATACCACCTTACGCCAGTTAGAATGGCAAAAATTGACAAGACAAGAAACAACAATTGCTGGAGAGGATGTGGAAAAAGGGGATCCCTCCTACATTGCTGGTGGGAATGCAAGTTGGTACAGCCACTCTGGAAAACAGTGTGGAGGTCCCTTAAAAAGTTAAAAATTGAGCTACCCTATGACCCAGCCATTGCACTACTGGGTATTTACCCCAAAGATACAGACGTAGTGAAGAGAAGGGCGATATGCACCCCAATGTTCATAGCAGCATTGTCCACAATAGCTCCTTCCATGGAAGGAGCCAAGATGCCCCTCAACAGATGACCTGATTAAGAAGACGTGGTGCATATATACAATAGGATATTACTCAGCCATTAAAAAGAACGATTTCTCAACATTTGCTACAATATGGATTGGACTGGAGGCGATAATGCTAAGCGAAATAAGTCAAGCAGAGAAAGACAATTATCATATGGTTTCACTCATTTATGGAACATAAGAAATAGGAAGATTGGTAGGAGAAGAAAGGGATAAAGAAGGGGGGGTTAATCAGAAGGGGGAATGAAGCATGAGAGACTATGGACTCTGAGAAACAAACTGAGGGCTTCAGAGAGGAGGGGGTGGGGGAATGGGATAAGCCGGTGATGGGTAGTAAGGAGGACACGTATTGCATGGTGCACTGGGTGTTCTATGCAACTAATGAATCATCGAAATTTACATCAAAAACCAGGGATGTACTGCATGGTGACTAACATAATATAATAAAAAATATTATTATAATAAAAAAATAAATAAGTAAATAAAAGTTCTTATCACAAGAAAAAACTTTTTAACCGTGCAGTAAGAGATGTTAACTAGACATGCTGCAGTGATAATTCTGCAATATATACAAATAGCGAATCATTATGTTGTATATCTGAAACTAATATGTCATACATTCATTAGATTCGAACTAAATTAAAAACAATAAAACTAATAATAGATCACATATGAATTTTAAAATGTAAAAATAATTTAATTGGTAAGTGTTATCAATATTAACTAGTACATTCATCTATTTTTTTAGCATACCATATCTAGTAGTGGGGCAAGGAAAAATCAGCCTGAGAGCTAGAAGAATCAGAGAAAAGGCAAAACAATTAACTGGCATAATAATTTTTTTTTTAAATTAGAACTACATAAAAATTAAGTTTGACATGAACAAGGTTGCAAATATTTTATTAAAGTAGAAATAATTCATTCTCTTAAATATCCACTATTTCCCTTAATTTAATACTATTTCCAGTTCATGTTGACCTCTTGCAGGTAAAGTCCAATTCCCCTGACAGATACATTTTACACAGTGAGTGCTCAGGAGTATAGAAAATTAGAGGAATGGAGAAATAAAGACAGAAATGGGGCCATGAGTGGAAAATCACAGTCTACAAATGAGCCAGGAAGAGCCAGGAAGGGGGCAGGAAGTTAGTCACTGGGGGGAAAAAAAAGATCATTATAGTCCTGACAAAAATAGGAATAGGAGGTAAGGTTTTCAGAAGTAAAGTTGAAAGTGATTTAGAAAGAGCTGAACAGGGGCGCCTGGGTGGCACAGCGGTTAAGCGTCTGCCTTCGGCTCAGGGCGTGATCCTGGCGTTATGGGATCGAGCCCCACATCAGGCTCCTCCGCTATGAGCCTGCTTCTTCCTCTCTCACTCCCCCTGCTTGTGTTCCCTCTCTCGCTGGCTGTCTCTATCTCTGTCAAATAAATAAATAAAATCTTTAAAAAAAAAAAAAAGGAAAAAAAGAAAGAGCTGAACAGGTATTATTAAAGCCGTGATTATCCACAAGAGAGAGCACAATACTTCTGTCCATGAAGGAAGTGCCTGGAAGTGACTGGAAAGCATCAATGTTTAGGAACAACTTAGTATGGGTAAACTATAGGGTCTTTCTATGTTCACTCCCCAATTCTTGGCCATTCTCTGGGTGCCAGTGTCCTCCTTGAGCTTTCTTTGTGTGACTTGGTATAGTTTAAGAAATGAGACCATGGGATGTGCTCATCAGATTCTACCCACACTGTTCATATTAATGCTCTTCCATAATCAGGGAGAAATAAGCATTAGAAGGCATTTCAGACAGATGATCCAGATGGCGAACCTGCAAAGTTGCCATGCGATTATGTGTATGCAAGCCTGGCCCTGTTGAGAAGCAGCCAGCAGTTTCCTTTGTTACTCCTCCTTGGAAGAGTCGACCCTCCCAATGAGATGCTCCCCAAATGGCAAGGACCATCATGCTTTCTCCTCGGTTCCCACCCTCACCTGGTCTCATGGTGCCCAGGAACCCTCTCTGCTCCATTCTCACTCAAAATGTCCATGTTTTGTACCTTACTTCCACAACAAAGAGATCACATGCGAACCAAGAAAGGGACTTTCAATGGTCACAATGCTGTTACCTATCTGGAGTTATATTTGAATTCTAAAATGCATTCAGGAGTTCTGGCAATATCAGTCGCTGGCAGATGGGGTAGGGGTGGTTGTGGAATGTCCACTGGCATTCCAAAAACCTACCACCTGGATGAATGCCAAGCCAATTTTGTAAGAGAAAGCTTGTGTTCAGGATGCTTCTCAGAGGCTTGGGGAGAGAAACGAGCTCATTAGAAAGCCACAGCTCCTCTTGGAATTAACATTACTAAATAATTGATCCATTTGACCCCAGGGTCTCTTCTGGAAACCCAGCTGGCCTAAAGAGGACATGCTTCAAGCCACTTCTGGGAGAGCCCACACTCTCCAGGTAAGGAAAGGAGTGTGAAATTTTCTCCTTCTCTTGCTAAGTGTCCTTCCCACATCTATCTAGTTATCGGGAACTCTCTCAGTAGTTTTTATTTCCATTCTTCCCCCCCTTCCCTTTTTCTTTCCTTCATTCAGCCATCTATTTATCTACCCATCCAGGCTACCTAACAATAACACCAGCAGCCTGCTAGCTTTAGGGGGCAGAGCTCAACAAGCCCAACAAGGCTGTTGTTCTCATGGAATTTACATTCTAAAGGGGGAGAACAAATAATTATAGAGTTTAAGGATATGAGACAAATAAATCAGTCTGATAGAGGAGAAACTAGAAGGGGAGGGGACCACTTTCAATAGGATCATCAGGAAAGACCTCTCTAAGGAGGTGGAATTTTGGCTGATAAACAAAGGAAGATGGCAGGTCATCATACAGAGAATGAAAAAGAGTATTTGAGAAACTATGATTTGTAGAAAAGAAAATTTTGACATGGAAATGACTTTATATGCTCAAGAAACAGGAAAGAGAATGATACGCCTGGAGCATAGTGAGCAAGACAAGTGTAGCACGTGGTAAGGTAGGAGAATTTAACAGGAAATAGAGCTTATGGAAACCTGTAGACTTGGAAAAGAATATGGATAGTATTCTAAGAGGCATGGAAATCCAACAGAAGATTTTATAGTAGGGGAGGACAAGATGAGATTAGCACTTTTAAACAGATCCCTTTAGTTAATCTGTGGAGGACAAGATGCAGGGGATGGAGGGGGGAAACAGCAGGCGGAATAGTTTGGAAATGGTTATAGCAATGCAGGCGTGAGAGGATGGAGGCATCATTTGAACATTACAGTAAAGATGGACAGAAGTGGATGGATTTCAATTATATTCTGGAGGTAGAAACAAGAGGACCTGCCGATCAACTGAATGCAGGTAATGGAGGAAATTAAAGAAATCAGGATCTTTAGCTTGAACAACTGGAAAATAAGAAGAAAATTGTGGTTGAGGGAGACACTCCTGAAATATGTTTATGTTAGAGATGCCGGAGTTGTCCCTGCAAAATTGAGAAAATTATACTTGAACAGTTCAGTCTGAAGGGCAGGGAAGCGTGGAAAGCCTCCATTTATGCAATGCGCCAAGGTCTATGGGAATCTCCATTGTATGGAATATAGAGTATTTTGCTTAAGTATGTCTTGAGCAAAATCAACCTATGTGGCCACACCTGCTAAATCCTACCGTGTAAAAGAATAAGAATGCTAAGAAGCCGGGGCGCCTGGGTGGCACAGCGGTTAAGCATCTGCCTTCGGCTCAGGGCGTGATCCCGGCATTCTGGGATCGAGCCCCACATCAGGCTCCTCGGCTATGAGCCTGCTTCTTCCTCTCCCACTCCCCCTGCTTGTGTTCCCTCTCTTGCTGGCTGTCTCTATCTCTGTCGAATAAATAAATAAAATCTTAAAAAAAAAAAAAAGGAATGCTAAAAAGCCAAGAATATAATAACTGTCCTCAGAGAGCATACATATATGAAAAAAATATATTTAGAATGTATTGAGTGGTAAATGAATGACAGAAAAAAACCTAAGGTAGACATGGCTGGGACGTCACAGTGTCACAGCACAAGGACTAGCATGCATGAAGTTCAGCAGACCTGAGTTTCATTCTTAGCCCCTTACTGGCTGTGTATGCTTGAGCAGTTCTTTCAAGTTCCTTAAGCTTTGGTCTCCTCATTCTAAAATGGGCACATCATTGCCATACTCAGGGTGTCAATGAAATGTACAGTAGAAAATGGTCTGCCAATATAAGACTGGCATCCACCATAGACAGGAGCAACCAAGCAAAATTCCCAGAATAGATGGGATTTGAGTTGGGCCTTGAAGAACAGGTAAAAGTGAGAGAGACTGTGTTAGGGAAATAAAGGCAGGAAAGCCTTACAGAGATTAGCAGTTACTGCCATCCTCCCCAAAGGTACCAGATTCCTGTGTATCATCTGTCAACCCACAAGTTCCCCCGAAAGAATCACTCTATTTGTGAAACTCAATATATTAATCTTTGTGAATGAGTCTCAGGTATACTGAGATAGGTGACTGTTTACTGTTCAGAATGGAAGAAAAATGACAGTTGACCTTCGTTTCCATCCAGTGTACCAGTGGTCACCTGGAAGGAACTTGCAGCCCACTAAGACCCAATATATATACACAGATATATATTAATATTTGGTTACAGAGAGAGAATATAGAGTTATATGTAGTTATATGTATTTTTCCTTTTTTAAATTTAAATCCAATAGTTATATAGAGGGAAGATATAGTTATACATGTATACTGAATATTCAATATATATAAAGCCCAACATATCATTAGTATGTAAGTTCTTGACATAAACCTAAGGCAAATGCAAAGGCAATAAAAACTCTTTGTATTTTACAAGGGGGTGGTCAGAATGAACTTGGCCTTCCCTGGGTCTGCAGTCTGCTGGTCCTCCCCATCAAATTTTGGTTTCACTAAAGCCTCCACTATTGCATGAACCAATTCCTTAATGTGCTATCTCTCTGCACACGTGTACATGTTCTGCAAGTTGTTTCTTTGCAGAACTCTGAGTCATACACTTAGAATATGGTGGAGCCAAGTTTCAAGCCCAGATTTACTGACTCATACACTTCACTGGTGTCCTTCGTAGCTTCCCTACAAATACTTTGTTAGCATGACAAATTCACGAAATCCTTGGGGGCAATGATGTGGTTATACACATTAAGAATCTTTTCAAAGTTCATGTATTCTAGAGCTTTCTTCTAAGTAAATAGTCAAATTCAAACAAAGGCTTGTGTATGCAGCACTTTTCTTAAAGTTGAAAAACTCGAGTGAATTTGAATGTCCAACAGTGAAAATGTTAAATAAATTATGAAGCACGCACAGGAGTAAATATTAGGCAGTTATTAAATTATGTTTCTAAAGAACAATGCCATGGGGAATTACTCAGGAGATATTAATTTTTTAAAACAAGCTAAATCATTATCTATATGGTGTGATCTGAATTATGTTATAAATAAATGTGTATTCATAGACATTCGGAGGAAAAACCGAAGATAATTATATAAAAATGTTCAGAGAGTTTTATTTCTGGGGGTGTTGTTTGCTCATTTTCTTCTTTATTGTTTTCTATATTTTCCAAGAACTTTGTAAAAACTAATGTTTTGCAGTCTTCTGTTGTTTTGTGGGGTCAAGGCAAGGAAGGTAGCAATGAGACCCACAGGCCTTCATGAGAGAAATCTGTGACACAAGGGGAAAAACGGTCTCTGGAGTGTATTCCAAACTCATATTCCCTGTAAGTTTCCTTTACCTGATTAGTATGTGGGAACCTAACAAGTTCCTTAACTTGTCTTAGCCTCAGTTTGCTCACTGGTAAAATACAGGGAAAAAGCGCACCCACCCACTTACTTCACAGCAAGCACGAAGGGGTAGAGTTTTGGCACTTGAATGGTGCTACCTTATACTCAGTGCTTCATAAAAAGTATGAAGCATGATTTGTGTTGCTTTTTAATGGCTCTGTTAAGATAGTCACACACCATACAGTTTACCATTTTTAAAGTGGATAATTCAATGTTTTTTAGTATTCAATGTTTTTAGTTTCACAGAGTTGTGAAACCATTAACACAGTAGAACTTTAGGAAATTTTTGCCACTCCAGAAGGAAATGCATGCCCGTCAGTAACACTCCCCACTCCCCTTGGTTCTTAGAACTCACTAATCAACCTTCTATAAATTTGCCTGACGTGAACATTTCATTTCATTGGAATCCTACAACACGTGGCCTTTTGTGTCTAGCTTCTTTTACTCAGCTTATTTCCAAGGTTCATCCATGTCATAGCATATATTGGTACTTGATTCCCTTTTTTGGCCAAACACTCCACTCTATTAACATAGCACATCTTATTTACTCATTGATCAACTAATGGGCATGTGGGTTGTTTACACTTTGAGTCATGATGAATAATGCTGCTGTGAACATTCATATGCAACTTTTTATGGACCTCTGTCTTATTCCTCTTGGGTACATACCTAGTAGTAACACTGCTAAGTCATATGGTAACTCAATGTTTAACACTTTGATAAATCGATAAACTCTTTCCCAAAGTGGCTGCATTATTTTATATTACTACCAGCGATCCAGGAAAGTTTCCATTCTCTTTAATGATTTCTTAACTACACATTTTTTAACTATATATAGTTTCTTAGTAGTTGCTCTAAGGCTTATAAAATGCATCACAGTTTACACACTAAGTTAATTTTGATAAGATATAGAAATTTTACATAGCTCTATCACTTGCCCCCTTTTATTGCTATGATTACTAGACATATCACATTGACTTATGCTACAATCCCAACTATACATTTAAATTTTTTTTTTTTTTTTTAGAAAGAGAGAGAGAAAATGTGAGCTGGGGGTGGGCAGAATGGGAAAGAGAGAATCTTAAGCAGGCTCCACACTCAGCCCTTTGCAGGGCTCAATTTCATGATCCTGAGATCCTGACCTGAGCCGAAATCAAGAGTTAGATGCTTAACCGACTGAGCCACCCAGAGGTCCCTCCCAACTACACATTTTCAAAGAAGCTAAGATAAGAAAGAAAGGTGAATACATATTTATAGTTTGTTATATTAACCTTATTCTTTGTGATATGTTTTTTTAAATTTCTTTTGTGTATATGAATTACCATCTGATATTTTCTTACTCTAAAACAACTTAGCTCCCACTCATTGTGTGGGCAGTGAAAGACTTCACCGAAGGCAGAACAAAGCAGATAGAAGTTTATTGAATACACCACAAGAGAGCAGTGGCAGGACAGGACAGCAGGAGTGCAGGACAGCAAAGGAGAGATTGTCTGGCAGGAACTGGTGGGGTGCTATAGTTATGGGGGAGAGAAGGGGGGTATGGGAATGTATGGAATTTTCCTTCTTTGGTACCTGTGCCCGTTGGAAGTAGCCCATTGGTAAGCTAGGGCTTATGGCTATTCTGAGGTAGGTTGCCTAATGAACCTGTGTGCATCAGTCACTCTGGGCCCTTTTACCTTACTCAA
The DNA here is from genome assembly GCF_017311325.1 of Ursus maritimus. Classification (NCBI taxonomy): domain Eukaryota; kingdom Metazoa; phylum Chordata; class Mammalia; order Carnivora; family Ursidae; genus Ursus; species Ursus maritimus. The sequence goes on from NW_024423786.1 coordinate 12,015,238, forward strand.
GTTTCCAGTGCTCAAGCCCGTTGCCTAAAAGCAGCCCCTACACATAGTGTTTATGCAAGTACTTTTTAAATCAGTGAAGAGAAGCAAAGGCAACAAATTCCCTCAGTGTCTGTTGACCTGGGAATGCCATTTCACCTTCACTGTTGAAAACCGGTTTCACTAGATATAGGATTCTTGGTTAACTCTTACTTTCTTTCAGCACCTTGACTACGCCATCCTCAAACCTTCCAGCCTGCATAGCTTCTGATGACAAGTCAGTTGTTAGTCTTGTGGGAGATCCCTTGTCAGTAATGAGTTTTGTTTTGTTTGTTTTGTTTTTAACTGCTTTTTAATTTTTTTCTTTTTTAATCTGGCTTTCAACATTTGTCTCTGACGTGTCTGGCCATGGATCTCTTTGCATTTATCCTACCTGGAGTTCTTTGAGTTTCTTGGATGTATAGATTAATATTTTAAATCAGATTTGGGGGGTTTTTCACCATATCTCGTGCAAAATTGGACATTTTAAATAATAGAGCAAGTCTGCATAGTAAACTGCCATTACCCCCTACTTCCAGGGCTTGTTATGGTATTCTTGCTGGCTTTTTATTTGTTTAGTAACCTAGTTGGACTATTCATTGAAGGCTGTTTCTGCCACAGTACACGACCTTTGCAATTGCTCCTCACAGGGTAGTGTTGGGTCTGTACACATAGTCCCTGGGCATCTGAGCTCACGTGCCCATATGGGTATCACACTCCACTGTTAGTCTCCATTAATTGCTACATGATTCCTCTATCATTTTTGACAATGTCCTGGAGCATAAATGGCTCCACAGCCTCTTCCGACTCAGTTAGGACCCATTTGCAATGGCACAGTTTGGCTAATCTGAGGCTGCTCAGACCTCAAAAGACTCTTCTTAGCTGTCTCTTCCCCCGATTCTGTTAAACTTCTAGTCAGTATGTCATTTTGCTTATTGTTATCACGGCTACCAGCCTAAGGGCACCACTACTAATTGGTCTTCACTGTTTTTGACAACATCCCTAAGCATGAATTTCACCATTTTGTTCCCAAAACAAGTCAGTACTCTTGGGGAGATCTGCGGAACTCTGTTTTTTACCTATCCCCCTGGGCAATATCTCTGTGTAAATGTAACAAGGAAGGGGGGCTGAGGGCGCATGGGGGTCGCTCAATTGGTTAAGCATCTGCCTTCGGTTCAGGTCATGATCCCAGGGTCCTAGGTTAGAGTCCCATGTCAGGCTCCCTGCTCAGCGGGGAGCCTGCTTCTCCTTCCCCCTCCCCCCCTCCCTCCTGCTTATGCTCTCTCCCTCACTCTCTCTCTCTTTCAAATAAATAAATAAAATCTTAAAAAAAAAAAAATGAAGGGGGGCTGGAAGTATGCACAATGGTCTGCTTTTCCCTGAGTGACACCTGCTTCATCATCAGGGCTTTAGGCAAGGATGGCAGCAGCTGGTCTTCCCAGCTTGCCTATCCTGAAATGAAACGAGGTGCTTACTTATAATCCTCACCTTAAAAGGAAGCTGAGATGGGTGTTTCAGGGCCTAGTATTCTTGGCCTGCCATGCCTGGGGTAGAGTTTCACCCTAGGACTGAGACTGGGTAAGGAAAGCGAAACCAGTTTTCCCAGCAGCAACTTCTCAGAAGAGAGCTTCTACAATAGGAAGCTGGCAGATGGGGGTAAGGTATGGCAGGGTCAAGCCCCTCCCGCGGTGAAACAGTAGCTATGGACAGGGAGCTGAGACATAGAGAGGCTCGCCTTCTTGGCTGCACATGCTTGGACTATAATTTATAACACATGGAGCTGAAAAGAGAGAAAGGGAGCAGGTCATAGCTTAAATACCACAGAACCTCACTGCTATTACCAAGATATAGTGGATTTTTTAAATGTTTCTCCATTTTCTATATGACCTTAGTATAATTTCCTGAGATTTTTAATGTCAACCATTTAACTGCTGAAAATTATATATATAATTAATCTTATTATATAAAGAATAAATATTTACACATTTATAATTATATATTTATCATATATAATCATATATATGATATTTTATCATATATATTTTATCATATATTTTTTTTTCAGCAGTTACATTTTTTTTTATTAGGGAAAGGATCCATCCACTATGCTTTTTACATGGTCATTCCAGAAGTCGATCTGATTGAGTTTTTTAAGGAAAGAAAAGTCATGGCTACCTTGAAGCCAATAGCATCCTGAAAGAATCATAGTGTATGACTGCAGACTGTCTGGATAAAGGGTGAAAACACTTAATGGCAAAGCCAAATTGTTGACAGTTTTTTATATCGGTGCCATACTTCACTGCTCTCTCACAGAAACTTGGTGCACCAGCAAAAATAAAGAACGCCACTGAAATGCAACCTAAGAGTCAATCCAGAATTCTCTCCTGCCTTGGAAATGAAACTCCCAATACCTAACTCCAGCATTAAGCCACTCAGAATAAAAGCACCTGCTAGAGGCTGCAGAATAAAGCAAACAAACAATTCCACTTAAATGTCTTAGACTCTGAGTCCTATAAGCCCGAAGCCTAAAAGTATAACAAATCTACTTTGAAATTTCACCATTGAAGAATCACATGTAAAAATATACCTTTCTACAGAAGCCCTTCAAGGCAGCGATAAAAGACCCATAGAGGAAAAAAAAGTAAAAATCTTTTACCAAAAAAAACCCTGGTAAGTAAGTAACTTTAAATGTCAGGCAGAAAATGCAAGGTTAGGCCATTTGGAAGCTTGTAATTTATTTAACATCGAAATCTCAAAATCAATTTTATACTTTACCTCAAGTTAGAGAAGTTATCACAGCAGAGGGGCAAAATATTGGAAAACCTTCACTCTCCAAGTACTGTAATTTAGCTACAGAATACCTAACTAATGGCTGAAGAACAGCAAGGAGTAGTACAAAGAATTAAAGTAATAAAGGTATGGCAGACCAAAAACCCCTGGAAATGCTTCAAGAGCTACCACTGAAAAAGCAGCCCCGGCGAGCAGGGGCTGAGGCAGAACTGGCACGTTGTAAATGTCTAATCCACTTCCATGGGAAGCCCAGAAACATGACCATCTCCTAGGAATCAGCTTTGGAGAAGCACAGTGTCAGCATCATCTTGAGAAGACAGAAAGACAAGATCTCCTCTTTCCATCTTAGGAGGAACCCCCGAGGCTGTACCTTGAACCAAATGTTCCTCTGCTTTAACATGAGCCTTGGCTGTGATGGCAGGAGTTGGTGATTTGAGGACGGAACTCTAGAAGGTGATTTCGATCCTTTTCCCCACTATGAACTTCCTCCAACTGTTATCCTCAAGAATTTAGCAATGGTCTTTTGTGAAGGAATACAGCTGGAAGAATTATTTAGAGGTAGCATTTAAAGGTCTTGATATCTAGCTACCTCTCCATCTGTATTCTGAGGGCCCACCGGGCTCCCAACACCGCAGCCATGGGGAACTACATGTACTGCGGTTGCTGGCCCCCACAACTGGCCTGGAGGTCCTTTTCCACTTCCTCTTCATAGTTCATCCAAGTTTCGTTAAGACTCATCTGTTGAATGTGGTCCACTTTTCACTGATTTAGGGCCACCTCCTCTGGACTCACCCAGCACCTGCAGCTTTCTTCAGCTGTGTTTCTTCACTGTTATAATCTTAAATTTTCTCATCTCTAGACCAGCGTTCTCAAATTTTAACACTCCTCAGGACCACCTAGAGGGCTTGTTACAATACAGATTGCTGAGCCCCACTCCTGTCTAACTGAATGTGCCTTGGGGGGGGGGCTAAAAATTTGCATTTCCAACACGTTTCAAGTAATATAGCTTGTCCAGAGGCACTTTTAGAACCACAGCTCTAAATCACCAATCCTTGCAACCACCAAATTCTGTCTGCACTGAGTGACCAGAATATACCCAAATGTCTAGCACTTGGCAGCTTCTGCTAGTGCTCAGTGAACGAAAGATCAACAAAGCCAAGAAATACTAACATATGTCCTTTCACACACTAAAGAAACTGAAGTAACACAAATACAGTTTTTCAAAAATGGTAGCCATCCTAATGGAACTATTCCGTAGGTAAATAAGAGCTGAAAGCCCTAACTGGCAAACTATCAACGCACTTTTTATGGTCAATACTTGTAAACAGGAATAGATACAATGCACAATAGGAAATCAAGCAAAAAATCAAAACAGAAATTTATTAATACCTAGGCTTCTGACACCGTCACATTCTTTTCCCCAGAAAAGGAGTCAAAGGTGCAGTAATTAACCAGAATAAGCTTGTCAATTCTATTTACTAAGAGTCTTAACCTTGAACTCTCTTGGTCAACCCCTTCATTTTCCTCATTTTTTTTTTTAATTTTGATTTTTTTTTTAATTTTTTATTATGTTATGTTAGTCACCATACAGTATATCATTAGTTTTGGTGTAGTGTTCCATGATTCATTGTTTTCCTCATTCCTATTCAGCAAGTCTGTGATCATTGTCTAGTTCCCTCTAATTCCCTGGATAAGTGTGAGTACTTGATATGTTCTCCAGGTAAGCTCAGGCTGTCCCAAAATGACTCTACAATTTTGTTGCACCATTTTTAGCACCACTGATATATGTTTTTAAAAATAGTTGTAAATCACATGATATCATTCTTCTGCTAAGAACCATCCAAAGGCTTCTCATTTTACTCCACATAAAGCCAGAATCATTACAATAGCTCCTGAGGCCCTATATCATCTTGCCCCAACCCCGCCCACTGCTTCTCTGAACTCAGCTCCTCTCTTTTGCTCAAACTCCCCCTCCAGCCATGCTGGACTCCTTGCTGCTCCCACTTCAGACAATTTGAACTTACACTTCCCTCTGCTGGAGACTATTCCCAAATATACATATGGCTTCCTTTCACACCACCTACGGGTCTTAACTCAAATGTTACCTCCTCAGTGAGGCCTTCCTTGACCCCATTCTAAACATTGAAACCCTCCCCCCGCCCAATACTCTCTATCCCCCCGACATGCTGTATTTTTCTCCATGGCACTTGTCACCATTTACATATTACATATTTTACTTATTCATTTTTTTATTATCTATCTCCTTCCACTGTAATGTAAAATGCATGAGGACAGGGATTTTCATGTTTTGCTCCCTGCTATATCACTTGTGCCTAGAAAAGTTAGAAAAGATCTTGGGACATCGCAGGTGCTGTGTTGGACACACAGAGAAGTACTTTCCAGAATCCCTATCAAGGATGGATTTGCTGCACAACTGTGGGGATTGTGACTAGCTGAAGACCTCCAGCTGTCAACTGCTTCAGGGTCTGCCTCTACTACAGAGAGCAGCTTTGCCCAGGGTCACAGGCATCCCAAGGCCAGTTACCCACAGGCTCTGTCAGTTGGGCTCTGGCATAGCTCACTGTGACAGGCAATGTTCACACCACGCTCTTTCTCCTTCAGATGCCTGGAATTTGTGAGGACCTGCATCACTATTTGATGTTCTCCTCTGCCCATACCTGCATCCTCCCCCTGCCTTTTTCACAAATGATGATCTCTGATAAACATATGGTGCCCTAACTTTGTCTCAGAATCTACTCCCAGACACCCCCAACCTGTAACAACACAATAAATACTTGTTAAATGAGTGAAGATACAAATGAATACGCCCTGAGTCAGGAGTGGCCCTGGCATTATTCCACCAGGGCGTATGCAGCTCAATCCCCAAGAACAGAGGCACTTGAGCCTCAGAAGTGATAGTTCAACAGATCCAAAGACTGAGTAGGAGTTAATTAGGTGAAGATGGTGAGGCGTTTTAGGCCATGAGCCCAGGCCAAGAGGTCAGTCTGGAAGAAGCCTGAGTGTCTAGAGAAAAAGAGCAAGGGGCACGTAACAGAAGAGGAAGAGAGAAGCCACATTCTTTTGTCTTCTCCCATAGAAGATCTTCATGGCCATTCTGGAAAAATTTTTACCCCTATGAAGACCAGGGTCCAAATTATTAGCAATATTGGTTCTTCATTCCTCTAGAAAAAGATGGACCCTGCGGTAGGCAGAATCAATACCTCCCCCCAAATGTCTATATCCTAATCGCTGGAACCTGTGAATATGTTACTTAACATGGCAAAGGGATTTTGCAACGGTGAGATTATTTTGGATCATCTGGGTGGATGCAACATAAACATAACAAAAACAAGGTAGGAGGGTCAGAGAAAAAGTAAAAGATACTATACTTCTGACTTTGGAACTGGAGTAAGGGGCTCTATGTTACAGAAGGCAGGTGGCCTCTAGAAGTTGCAAAAGCCCAGAAAAATGGATTCTCCCCTAGAGCCTCTAGAAGGTACAGAGCCCTGCTGGCACCTTAATTTTAGCTCTGGAAAACTCATTTCAGACTGGTGACTTCCAGAACTGTAAGATAATAAATTTGCATTGCTTTAAGTCATTAAGCTGGTGGTCATTTGTTACAGCAGCAAGAGAAACTAATACAGACCCATTCTTCACAAATATAATTACCTGATCTTCTCTCATTTCAGGGAGACAGAAAATACCTGTCTTCCGTACCAAAGATGGACATCTTCCCCCAGAGATGGAGCCAATGAAAATTTATGTACAAAGAAATATACATATACATGTGCATGCATTCCAGTAGCTGTGGTTCTCTTATAAAGAAATAGGTTGAACATTTGTATCCTTCTAATAATTGTGTGTGTGACTGCCTTCATATATATATATTGACATTTTAAGAATACCAGCTTTGTGCTAGGATTATGCCTGGCCCTTTAAGTGTGTTCTTTCATTTATTTCACCTTATGGCCATCATAGCACCATGGAATAAATATTATTCTTTTCACCTTACAAAGGAATACATAGACTCAGGGCAGGGAGCTCAATTATGTCCAGAGCCAAGATTCAAACAAATTGGTCTATTCTTCCTCAAGTCCATCATTATTCCTCTAAGATATTTAGGGATTCCTCATTACAAGCCTCTTCATAACTCTTAAGTTTTATATATTTCCACTGGGTCATCCACCTCCCCCCATACACAACACCCTCTATTCCCTCACCACAATGAACTTCTTTCTCCTCTACCCACCTGGCTTCCTAGTATCTGGCTTTCAAATCAGCTGTGTCTTTCATGTGGAATTCTCTTCCTCCTCATCTCTGCCTGTACTACTTACCCTCCAGGTGGTAGCATAGATACCAGTTGTTCCAAGACAATAATAAATCATCTCTGGCTACTAGCATTCAGTGCATTTCTGTTTAACGTTGCAGCCTCAGGTTGACTTATCATGGCTGAGCTCTAATGGTTCTTGGAACAGCCACACCTCCAGGTGTGCCCTGAAAGTCACCCAGTCCCCAGCATAGTTCTCACCATGCACAGGGAGACTCATCTGAGTCATGGAACAGCCTGGAGTGCCCCAGGAATAGTTTGCTGTGAGTCTGGGCCAGGGGCCTGGCTAAGGGTTCTCAGTCAGTCATGTCTCAGAGGCTCTGAAAAGCTTTCAAGCCTATTGTGTTCTCAAATCTGATTCTATTGTCTTGTAAATCAAACCAAGTAAAAACTCTTATTTCTCCCTTAAAACCAAGAGAGCACGAGTCCTAAAAAGCGACTTACTATGTCTTATTATGTAGTTTCATAGTATTATTTCTCAGTCATTTTACATATATTTCATGAGCTACTGCTGAACAGGATCTGCCTTCCTTTCTCTGTCCCTAAGATGTAACTTCCATGTGGTTAAGGATCACTTTGATATTGTCTACAACTGTTTGCTCAGTACATACTACAAAGCCATAATAGAAGCAATATTGCTTATGTAACTGGGTAGGAGTGAAAATGCATCTGCTTTCAGTTATTAGAAAAGTAAATATATTAAATTATATATAACACATGGATCTGGGAGCTTTCTACTGTTAACTAAAAGAAAAATGTTCACTTAGTGTTTCATGGTTTGGGATACTTTTTAATGATAATCCCAAAGAGCAACTTCTAGGCATGAACCCTGACTACACTACATCATTAACTGATTTCTGAATCTGTCGCTTTGATGTCAACTGATGATGGAGACCTGCTTGTTTTCTTATTCCCTGGAGCAGAGTGACAAAGAAGACCTTTTTAACTCCCATTCTCTTTCACCTCAGTTAAGACCTTAAGGAAACAGTCTTTTCTACCCCATTTAGTTGTCACTCTGTGATCTAAGGGGATAAGGAGCAAGATTCATAGAAACCATTCTGTGAAAGTAGAAGAAAAAAAAAAACTCTCATGCTCCAGGACAAAACAAATCCTGCTATTATATCAGTATAAACTGCAGTGTATCTGTTGTTCAGAGCCATGGCCTTAAAGATACAGAGCTAGGTTTCAGGGGGTGGCCTTCCTCAGTGATCTGCAGGGACGACTGATTAGTAGAGCAAGAACAGAGTAATGACAGTGATGGTAGTAATGACAGTAAGAACTGTCAAGTAAATGACCACTTCCTATGTGCCAGGTATTGGGCACTGCCTGCATTATATCTACTACTCCTCACTAAATCCCAAAGAGGCAATGCTATTGTTATTTCCATTTCAAAGATGGGGAAATTGAGTTCAGGAAAGAGAGAGGGACTAACTCGAACCCAGGGATTTTTGACTCTACATCCTGTGCTCTCCACCACTATGATAGTTCCTAATGACTACAGGTTCCCCATCTGCTCAAAGAATTTCTCCGTAGTGCACCAGCTCTTGAGTAGAAGCACTTGCTTCCTCTTAGAGGGGAAAGGCTTACTTTATGCTGTTTTTAATTGTATATGTACTGAGATGAGTGATTTTTTGCTGTGATTTTTAAAAAGAGAATTAAGAAGCTTAAGGAGTAATGTAAACGAGTAATGAACAAGAGTTGAAATTAGTTCAAACAAATTTTAGTAATAGTCAAGATATGTCCTCAACAATTGTGCAGAGCAGCCCTAAACTAGAATAACTGATTTTGCACCCAATTTTTTTTAATAAAAGGCTATTGTGACAGCATATGAAAAACACAGACCTAAAGTCAGAGAATCTGGGCTTAAATTCTGTCTCTCCCTACATCTTGCACAAACCTGGGATGATAAAAAATTTAAAAAAATAAAAGGCGTCTATTCAGTGTACTAATGCACATTAAAAATATCACGTTTTAAAAAGCTTAGGACTCAATAAAAGCGAATTGAATCTGACTTTACATTGAATCTAAGAAATTACATATTCCAAAGGGAAATAATTCTGGCTTCTATTTGTTGCATAACAATATCACTGCTGTCATCTGAATTTTTTTGTTTTGTTTTTGTCTTGTTTTTTATTTTTTCTAGAAGATATTGGCAGGGGCTTAACAGATCATGGAAAAATGATGGAATAGGACTAAGATAGCCCCTCCAGATTGACTACCAAATGATGTTTGGTATTTTCAAACATAACACCATTGCTTTATAATCAAATATCCATTAGTCTAGATTTAAATTTTAGTTAGTAATTGACATTTTCAAAACTCCTGTCTTGTACCACTGTTTCTATAAGTGTATCATAAGAATAAGCGTGTCATTAGAAAATGTTTATGTTAATTTTAAGAATAACTTAGGGCGCCTGGGTGGCTCAGTTGGTTCAGTGTCTACCTTCGGCTCAGGTCATGATCTCAGGGTCCTGGGATTGAGTCCTGCATCAGGCTCCCTGCTTAGCACACAGTCGGCTTCTCCCTCTCCCCACCCCCCACTCATGCTCTCTCTGTCTCTCTCAATAAAGTCTTTTTTTAAAAAGCATAATTTAACATGGACAGATAATCAACCCCTCTTCATCCCCATGATAAACTGATTTTTTGTCAATAAAACATGTGGTATCTCATTTTAATACATAGCTAGCCACATTAACGTGTTTCCTTGCGGGTCATCTAAATCCTTCATTAGTTAGAAAAACCTTTACAATGAAGGAAAACGTGTTGTGCATCTAATATGTGCAAGATTCCTCCACAGGAACATGGTGGTGGAGAGAGAATAGGACAATTCACAAGAAGCTTGTTGAAAATACAAGACTCAGTGTAGCAAAATACGCTCTAACAGATCCAGAGCACAACTAGTGAAAAGTTCCTTGTGGGATATGGCACCTTCGATGAACACAGGTCCCTGGGGCCTGAAGGAGACATGTTCATCTGGTCAGAGACTACATATCTACAAGAAAAGCTGAAAATGGCTATTCATGCTCTACCCTCAAACTAACAACCCCCCAAAACAGTAATAACTACCATACAGCCAGATGGCCCAGAGAGAGAACAGATGTCCATCCCGAATGTCAATCACCAATAAAGTCTGCGAGGATTCTGCATGGGATTTTCTCACTTCAGAGGAACCCAATTAGCCACAGGTGAATTGACAAGTAAATAACTTTAAAAGATCAGAAACAGAGCCCTCTGTGACCAAAATGAGACTTTTCAAGTCATCAGGCACATTTCAGGGAATTTGACTGACAGACTGAATGCCACAAGTCACCTAGTTAATTGGTCTTTGTTATTCTGTTTTAAAATTTATTTTGGGTTAACATTTTGCTGTGTCTCTAAGCCTGTGCTAAAAGAACTTACAAGATCAAGTATGTGGATACAGAGTACAGTGTAATACTTAACGGGTATACCACAAAAGAAAGGTGTCTTTTTATGTGTAATATATTCATGAAAAGTATTAGTTTCATCAATAAAGATTTCTGAGACATGCTTTTATAATATCTAGGCTACTTCCAAATGTCTTTTGCCTGTAATAAGCAGCGGTGGCTTCTCAGCTCTTCTACTTTCCAGAAAATTATATTTCCCTTAAGGCACTAATTCATTCTGATTCCCCAGGTTGGCTCCAGTATGATGTAATCTTATTCTTTTCCATGAAGCCAGTTCATTAAGTTAAAACTAAATGTCATTTTGTTGTCTTTGTTCTACCCTTTAAATAAACAAACTCATGAAATGGAAAATAAAAAGCCTTTTGTCTGCCATGTGCCACAAAACATGGTCATCTTAAAAAAGCTAAGACATTATTACACAGTGTAAAGTAGCCAATGAATAAATGATGCTTGCACACAGAGCTCTAAGGTTTCATAACTATGCAGCCCACTGACCCAGATAAACAGCAGCCATTTGGATTCTGTTTTCTTTACTTTCTCTCCAAGGGGGAAAAAGCATGTGAATAAAAAAACAATCACAACCTTCAGCAAAAACTACCTGAAAATGTAGACTTCAAAGATGAAGAAAGAATAAAGAGCACAAAAACAGGGAAGAGAGAGGAAGGCATTGTAATGACAGCTGAGAATTAAATTCCCTAAGAAATTATCCAGTTAAGTCAAGATTTGTGATTCAATGTTATCATTACCAACCACCATTCCCTTAGGGACCTCAGGGATTTGCCAAGATACAGGTTGAGTGCTCTGTCTGCCCCCAAAATAAGTACTTCCTTTCATCCTTGACAAATACACAATAGTCTTATTCAGAAAACGCTTCTCAAGGAAGCAAACACTCTCCTCAGAGAATAACCCCTGGGCAGTAAGGATGAGTCCTTATTAAATATTTGTTTAAATAGTTTACAAGCTGCAAATGATAGGATAGGGCCAGCCTCAAATCAAAAACCATACATATCCACACATATATTTCTTAGGGGGGGGGGAGAGTGCCACCAAGACACAGGTGTAAGGGACCAATGTATCTCATTGAGTAATTATAAAGACATAGCAAGATAGGGAGAGCAACAATCAAAGAAATTCATCAGGGTGGGCCATCTACTAAGAAATAAGGGCCTCTTTTACTCTACAGTGATCTCTCCTTTGGAAACCAGACTTCCAAGTTAAACAATTGGGGCATATCTCTATCTGGGTTTCTTTATTCACTATAGTCAGAAAAGGGTGTGTTGATAAAGAACACTGAAGACAGCTAAAGAAGAAAAATGACATTGAGCATTACAGTAAGCTTGAGGCGAAGTCCTACCAACCCAATTCTATCAACTCACCTGGTGACCTAGCAGTGGTGTGATCCCTAAATGCAGGAATGTTTGTCCTTCATTCACTGTCTCATAAAATGAAAGGGTGCCCTGTCATTAAGGACATCCTCAATCACAGACCCCACCTTCATCAAAATTCAAATACATATTAAATGTCAGGGACCCTTTGCCATCTCCATAAGCTGACACAATGTTAATGAGCTCACTTAGAAATAGCCTTGTGGGGAAGGGGGGGAAGAAAAGAAAGAAAAAATAAAAGAAATAACCTAGTACAAATTCATATGAAAACTCAGCAAAACTCAGTAAATATTCACTTGGAAAATGAAATAAATTAGAAAATAAAACACTGGAGAGATTGAAAGAGTATAAGTCATTGAGAATCTTGAAAGTCATACAAAGGATTTTATTCTTTATTCTAAATCAGTGAGAAGCTACTGAAGGGTTTAAAGCAGAGTGGTAACATGATCCACTTTGCCAACTTCAAAGATGACTCTAGTTGAATGAAAATAATGCATTACAGTGACATGCCTCATGTCTGTGATATCATCCACCCTCCATTTTGAAGCTCATATAAAAAAATGATTCATGTACTATTCTCTGGGGGTCTTACAACTTTGACTGGAAGTTCCATGAGGGCAAGAACTCAAGTCTTCACACTTTTTCTTAACCTTCTCAGTGACTACCTAAATGAATGCAACTTGATCAACTAACAAATGTGCTGGCTACCAGTAAAAATTCTCAAAATGGGATGAGAAGGGGGTGAATTGCTTTCTCATATTGCAACAAGACCTACTATGCAGTATATTCAGGTTGCCAAAGCTTCATCTTTATGAAACAATTTTTCATGTTGAGATAACAAGTCAGTGCCCATATCGGGAATTTTTGCTCTCTCTGCGAACATCTACCTTGATGACAGTCCTACTTGTGGTCTTTTCTCCTCTCCTGCTGACACAGAAAATCCTTCTTCCCACCACCACATTAGTCCTGTGCATAGACAAAGATTTCTCTCCATGACCAAACTCTATGTAGGCTCCTCTGAGCCTAACCAGACCCCATCCTTGGGCATATCCCTTAAGAGCCCAATTTTAGCAAGAACCCTAAAATGGTTTAGCCAGAATTCTCCTGCTCAGTATCTAATCACCTAGATACCTAATCACGTTCCTCATCCCCGACCATCCATCAGGCAATGTCTGATCACCCTTCCTGACCTTAACAAGAATTCCATAAGGTCACTTTGGCCAGAATCCCTTCTTCAATTGTTTGCTTTTAGTAATTTTCCATCCACTGATACCCCTCCTCCCACAATCATGCTCCTTGGCTATAAATTCCCACTTTTCCTTGTTGTATTTGCAGTTGAGCCCAATCTCTCTTCCCTACTGCAAAACCCTACTGCATGGTAGCTGATCCCTACAGCTACCATGATAGTCCCCCTGAATTAAATCTGCCTTACCATTCTTTAACAAGTGACATGAATATTTTTTTCATTAACAATATACAAGAGGGCTTATAGTATTTTAAAAGAGCCAAGTCAAACCCTTTCTAAGACAGAAAAAAAAAAAAGGGTTACATGTTCTGATGGGGAAATCAGTTTGGAAGGTGGGCATTTGGATACATTTTCCTATTAGGATGTACATAAAATAAACTCTAACTGGAATCTTCAATTAAGATATTCCAGGCTCAAGATACACTCAGCCCGATATCCTATATCATCTTTTTTTACAATAATATTTTTTATTATATTGTTAGTCACCATACAGTACATCCCTGGTTTTTTGATGTATATCATCTTCAGCACAATCCTCCCTATTCAAGGAGAATCTCATGTAATAAGCAGCCAGTAAATATTTGTTGACAGTAAGAAATCTGGGAGCTGCAAAGCTTTTTAGCTATCACTGATAATCTAAATGCCTATATTATTTTCATGGGGAGGGAGGAGAACTGACACTCCTCAGAAATATTCCCAATAAGATTTAAAAATCAAACAAAAGGATTTCTGGTTTAGTGTAAGGTAACTGAAATTTTCAATTAACAAAAACATCTTATTCAATGTAAATTTTTTTTATGTATGCTTTTCTCTACTAATGAGCAAAGCTTATTTTCCCATCAGGTACAAATTCCTCAGAAATACATTTTAAAACATACTATACACATAACAATATGGCAGAAAGTTAAAAATAAGTGAGGTTATAAGGAAATAAAAAGAAGGAAAAAAACATACTTGGACAAGAGAGACATCATCATAAATTCAAAGATCTATCAAACCAATGGCATGTTAAAGACAGGGCAGCTGAAGGCTTATGTTCTCAAAAGAATCATGAGTCCAACCCATTATAACACCTTACTTTGGAATTTCCCTTAACAGAAACCTTTGTAAGCTACAAATATTCTTTTACATATTTTGTTTTTCCCCATGGTAACCAAAAGCTTTCCAATGAAAGTGTTACTTTCAGTAACAGATGCCTTTGGTATCTTTGGTCTGTTCATATGTTAACTGAACATCTATCACATTGTCAATCTTCATTACCCTTTCATTCTGATAAGTGACTTTCGAAAGAAAGAAAGAAAGAAAGAAAGAAAGAAAGAAAGAAAGAAAGAAAGAAAGAAAGAAAGAACACATGAAATGCCAACCACTCTATTCACAAAGTTTACCAATCTAGGTGAAATTTTACAGCTATTCTTTGACTATATATTTTTTTATAAAAGACTCAGGGATTACTGGAAAGACAGGCCATTAGAGGCATAGGATAGGTTTGGGGTTTTTTTCAACAGCTTTATTGAGATATAATTTATGTACCATTTTGTTCATTTAAAGTATAAAAAATAAGTATCTTCTGGTGCATTTATGAATTTTACAACCATCGCCACAATCAATTTTAGAACAATTTTAAAACTCCCAAAATAAACTCTGAGCCTTCTCCCAGCCCCTAACAATCACTGATCTCTGTCACTATAGATTTGACTGTTTTACAAATAGAATCATAGAATATGTAGTCTTTTGTGATTGGCTTCCTTCACTTAGCATAATTTTTACAGGGTCTATCCATATGAGATCAGTACTTAATTTCTTTCTGTTGCCAGATAATATTCCATTGTATGGATATAATCCATTTCATTTGTCTATTCATCAACTGATGGACATTTGAATCAATTCCACTTTGGAGTTATTATGAATAATACTCTATGAATATTCATGTACAAGCCATGTAGGGACATATATTTTCATTTCTTCTAGATATATACCGAAGAATGGAATTGCAGGGTCAATCGTTTTGAGAAATGGCCAAACTGTTTTAAAAAATGGATAAGGGCTCCAGTTTCCCTCTCAGAGGTTTTAAATTCATGAATGCATATTCAATATTTGAAAACTTATTAAAATAGAGTTTTAGGTAGATAGCGAATATCTAGAAAATATAACCTGTTTGCCTAGAAATTGGGGGGGGGGAACTTTGGACATATTTCTCCACTAAATCCTGTTTTTGCTTTCCTCCTTTAAGACAAGATCTATTAAATTGTGTAGAGAAGCAGTCAGCTAAAGGACAAGCTGGAAAAAGATATCAAAGAGGTTTCTGTTTTTCAGACAAATATTTCTTCTGCTAAATTAGGCTCAAAACTACACCAACCTGATGCTATGGAGTTTAGTACTTGTACTTCCAGACTATGCTTAGGATAGCAATTACAATTTCGAGACTCCACATTTACATCTTTATTGTATTTATTGTTATCCAAATAGATTTACATTTTTACACACATATTGCAAGTTTTATTTTTCACCTCTGTTTTCCCTCAATTTTCCTCTATCTCAGTTTTTGTACTCTGATGCCTTTGTTGTTACAGTACTGTTTGAGCATATTATTTATATTACTTAGATGAGATAGTCTCTAAATTCTTCCACATTAAAAAATATCTTTCACCAGACAGGGAAAGGATTTTTTGACCATTTAGATAAGGCTTTTTGTTCAGTAAATTGTAGGTACTACTCCTTCTAATGTCCAGCATAGCAAATGAGAATTCAGACACCACTCTAAAGCTTTTTCCTTTAAAAATAACTTACTCTGTCTAGAAATTCTAAGGTTTTTTTTCTTTATGGTCAAAGGTGAAGAATTTTCTTAGATATGGGTCTCTTATTACCATTGTCTAGAATTTTGGGAGTCTTTGCAATCTCCGATTCAAATCTATCTTTAGCTCAAGGAAAATTTCTTCTATTATTTATTTAGTATCCCTCCCCATCCTTTCTTTCTTCTTCCTCTGAAAGAATTACTACTTACTTATTAGATCTCTTGGAAATGACTTCCAAATATCTTTTTTCTCTATTTCCATCTGTTGTAATTTCAATCTACGTTTTGTGACATTTCTTTCACTTAATCATCAAGAGCACTACCTAAAGTCTCTATAGTACCCATTCTCTCTTTTAATCAATATTTTAGTTTGAAAGCCATGACAATGAGCGTGTATAAGTATGCATATGAGTTTGCTACAGTGGAATCTACCTAACTGTCCTATCATCTGCCTGTTCAAATTATCTGTCTCTTCTGGGGAAGATGGCAGCAGAACAGGAGGATCCCAGGCTCACCTTGTGCAATGAACACAACTAGTTAACTATCAAATCATCCTAAATACCCAGGAAACTGGCCTGAAGACTGGCAGGACAAATTCCACAACTAAAGGTAGAGAAGAGGCTACATCAAAGAAGGTAAGAAGCACTGAGATGTGGTTTGGGAGAGAAATGGATCATGGCCAGACTAGTACATGGGGGGGGGGGGTCCACCCAGGGAAGACAAATCCCCATAGCAGTTGGCTTGAAAAGCAAGAGGGGTCAAATTTCATGAATTACTGCAATAGCAGAGCTTAAAGCCTGGAGTTTTAAAGGTCAGTGGGCTTGTCTCAAGGAAATCCCAGAGGCATTGGGGCTGCTCTTAGAGAGAAGGCAGGACAAACACCCTGGGGACATATAACATGGAAACAGTAATCTGTAGAGCAGCTGGGGTACACAGTGGGGAGGTTATTTACTTTTCTCCTAGTGTACCCTTAAGAGGCAGCATTCAGGGCGAGACCGCTCCTGGAACAAAGGAACTGGCTGGCCCCATTTTCTTCTCATGCCCATCAGCATAAACACAGAGCTACCTGCAGGAACCAATACAGAACCAACATTCACTACCTAACTTGCTTATACCAAGCCTTGCCCCTGGCCCCCGCCCCCATGCTCTAATGGAATCACCCTTCCCAGTCACACTGGCTTCAGTCCCAATACAGTCAGCCCTTCCCCAAGAAGACCAGTCCAAACTCCTGCCAACACTATGTCTCCTGATCTGGGAGCTCTGCAATCATAAGGTCATTACCCTCAAGATCAGGAAAAGTAGCTGACTTTCCTAATATACAGAAGCAGGCACAGAGACTTGGATGAAATGAGTAGAGGAATTTGTCCCAAATAAAAGAATAGGATAAGGCCAAAGCTAGAGATCTAAGTGAAACAGAGGGGTGCCTGGGTGGCTCAGTTGTTAAGCATCTGCCTTCAGCTCAGGGCATGATCCCAGAGTCCTGAGATTGAGCCCCGCAATGGGCTCCCTGCTCCACTGGGAGCCTGCTTCTTCCTCTCCCGCTCCCCCTGCTTACGTTCCCTCTCTTCCTGTCTCTGTCAAATAAATAATAAATAAAATATTTTTTAAAAAAATAAGTGAAACAGAGATATGTAACAGGCCTGATAGAGAATTTAAAGTAATGATCATAAAGATACTCACTGGACTTGAGAAATGAGTGGAAGATATCAGCGAGATCCTTAACACAGAGATAAGGAATAACATAGCAGAGATAAAGGGCTCAATAAATAAAATGAGAAACACACTTAATGGAATAAGCAGCAGGCTGGAAGAAGCAGAGGAATGAATTAAAGACCAAGACGATAGAGTAATGGAGAGTAATCAAGCTGAACAAAAGAGAGAAAAAAACAATTATGCCATGTGAGAAAAGACTTAGGAAATTCAGTGACTCCATCAAATGTAATAACATTCATTATTACAGGAGTCCCAGAAGAAGAAAAGAGAAAAAAGGGGGCAAGATATTTATTTGAAGAAAGAATACCTAAAAACTTCCTTAATCTGGAGAAGGAAACAAATATAGAGATCCAGAAAGCACAGAGAACCCCCAACAAAATCAACAAAAGCAAATCCACACCAAGATATGTCATAATTAAAATGTCAAAATATAGTGATAAAGAAAAAATTTTAAAAGCAGCAGGACAAAATGAGACAATTACATAAAAGGGAAACCCCATAAAGCTATCAGGGGATTTTTCAGCATAAACTTACCAAGCCAAAAAGGCAGGCGTGATATATTCAAAGTGCTGAATGGAAAAAATCTGCAGCCAAGAATACTCTATCCAGTAAAGCTATCATTCATAATAGAAGGAGAGATAAAGAGTTTCCCAAACAAACAAAAGCAAAAGGAGTTCATGACCACTCAACCAACTCTGCAAGAAATTTTTAGGGGACTCTGAGCAGATAGGAAAGACCAAAAGTGACAGTATGAATGTAGGAAACACAAAAGCTGTAAAAATGACTATTTTTATAAAATATCAGCCAAGGAAGTCACAAACTAAAAGGATGTAAAATATGACACCATATACCTAAAATATGAGGAGGAGAGGAGTAAAGAATGGGTTCAAACTTAAATGATCTTCAACTTAATATAGACTGCTATATGCAGAAGACATTATATTCAAACTTAATGATAACCACAAATCAAAAACCACTAATAAATATTCAAAGGATAAAAAGAAAGAAATCTAAACATATCACTAAAGAAAACCAGAAATCATGAGAGAAAGACAAGAAGGGACCAGAGAAAGTCTTCAGAAACAACCACAAAACAAGTAATAAAATGGCAATAAATACATATCTATCAATAATTACTTTGAATGTAAATGGATTAAATGCTCCAATCAAAAGCCATAAGGTGACAGAATGGACTAAAAAAAAAAAAGATCCATTTATATGCTGCCTACAAGAGACTCATTTTAGATCTAAACACACCTGCATATTAGAAGTGCGGGGATGGAGAAACATTTATCATTAACTGGATGTCAAAAGAAAGCTGGAGTGCCAATACTTACATGGAACAAACCAGACTCAAAAAAAAAAAAAAAAAAAAAAAAAAAAAAAAAAAAAAAAAAAAAAAAAAAAGGCTGTAACAAGAGACAAAGAAGGGCAATAGATAATAAGGGGGACAATCCAACAAGAAAATATAACAATTGCAAATATAATTATGATCCCAACATGGGAGCACCCAAATACAAAATATAATTATGATCCCAACATGGGAGCACCCAAATACATAAAATAGTTAATAATAAACAAAAAAGAACTAATTGATAGTAATACAATAATGGTAGGGAATTTAATACTCCATTCACATCAATGAACAGATCATCTAAGCAAAAAATCAACAAGGAAACAATGTCTTTAAATGACACGCTGGACCAGATGGACTTAACAGATATATTCAGGACATTCCATCCTAAAACAGCAGAATACACATTTTTTTCAAGTGTACATGGGACATTCTCCAGCATAGATCACATATTAGGCCACAAAGAAGTTTCAACAAATTCAAGAAGACTGAAGTCATACCATGCATCTTCTCTGATGATAATGTTATGAAACTAGAATTTAACCACAAGAAAAATCTAGAAAGACCACAAATACGTGGAGGTTAAATAACATGCTACTAAACAATGAATGATTCAACCAAGAAATCCAAGAAGAAATAAAAAGTATATGGAAACAAATGAAAGTGAAAACACAATGGTTCCCAACCTTTGGCATGTAGCAAAAGTGGTTCCAAGAGGGAAATTAATAGCAATACAAGTTTACCACAAGAAGAAAAATCTCAAATAAACAACCTAAACTTCCATCCTAAGAAACTAGAAAAGAACAATAAACAAAACCCCAAACCAGCAGAAGGAGGGTAGTAATAAAGATTAGAGAAGAAATAAATAATAAACAAACAGTGAAAAACCAGAAAACGAAGGAACAGATTAATGAAATCAGGAGCTGGTTCTTTGAAAAAATTATCAAGAAAAAAAGTGAAAGGACTCAAATAAATAAAATCACAAATGAGAGAAGAGAAATAACAACCAGCACCATGGAAATACAAATAATTATAAGAGAATATCATGAAAAACTATATGCCAACAAGCTGGACAACCTAGAAAAAATGGGTAAATTCCTAGAAACATATAAACTACCAAAACAGGAAGCAATAGAAAACTTGAACAGACTCGTAACTAGCAAAGAAATTGAATCAGTAATCAAAAAACTTCCAACAAACTGAAGTCCAGGACCATATGGTCTCATATGCAAATTCTACCAAACTTTTAACAGTTAATACCTATTATTCTCAAACTATTTGAAAAAATAGAAGAGGAAGGAAAACTTCCAAATTCATTTTATGAGGACAGCATTACCCTAATACCAAAACCAGATAAAGACACCACAAAAAAAGAGAATAGGAGTCTAGTATCTCTGATGAACATAGATGCAAAATTCTCAACAAAATAACAGCAAATCAAATCCAACAATATATTAAAAAAAAAAAAAAAACATTTGCCACGATCAAGTGGAATTTATTCCCGGGTTGCAAGGTCCGTTCTATATTCACAAATCAATCAACATGATACATCACATCAATAAGGGAAAAGATAGGAACCATATGGTCATATCAATAGATTCAGAAAAAGCCTACAACAAAGCAGAACATTCACCTGTGATAAAAACCTTCAACAAATTAGGTTTAGAGGGAACATACCTCAACATAATAAAGGCCATCTATAAAAAACCCAAAGCTAACATCATCCTTTAAAAAAAAAAAAAAAGATTTTATTTGAGAGAAAGAGAGAGAGCGAGAGTGCACACAACTGGGAGGGGCTGAGGGGGGGAGAGAGAAAGTCTGAAGCAGTCTCTGCACTGAGTGTGAAAGCCCACACAGGGCTTTCACGATCCTGAGATCATGACCTGAGCCAACACCAAGATTTGGACACTTAACCAATTATGCCACCCAAGCTCCCTGCTAACATCATCCTTAACAGGGAGAAACTGAGAACTTATCCCCTAAGATCAGGAACAAGACAAGGATGCCCACTCTCACCACTTTTATTCAACATAGTACTGGAAGTCCTAGCCATAGCAATCAGACAACAAAAAGAAATATAAGGCATCCAAATGGGTAAGGAAGAAGTAAAACTTTCGTTGTTTGTGGATGACATACTACATATAGAAAACCCACCAGACTCCACCAAAAAACTGATAGAACTGATAAACAAATTCAGTAAAGTCGTAGGATCCCAAATCAATGTACAAAAATCTGCTGTGCTTCTATCTACCAATAATGAAGCAGCAGAAAGAGAAATTGAGGAAACAATCCCATTTACAATCCCACCAAAAAACTTAAGATACTTAGGAATAAACTTGACCAAAGAGATGAAAAACCTGTACTTAGAAAAATAAAAAACATTGAAGATGACACAAAGGAATGGAAAGACATTCCATGCTCATGGATTGGAAGAACAAATATTGCTAAAATGTCTATACTACCCAAAGCAATCTACACATTTAATGCAATCCTTATCAAAATACCAATAGCCTGTTTCACAGAACTAGAACAAATAATCCTAAAATGTATATGGAACCACAAAAAAACCAAATAGCCAAAGCTATCTTGAAAAAGAAAAGCAAAGCTGGAGGCATCACAATTCCAGACTTTAAGTTATATTACAAAGGTGTAGTAATCAAGACAGTATGGTACCGGCACAAAAATAGACACAGATTAATAGAACAAAAAAAGAAAACCTAGAAATAAACCCTACAACTAAATGGTCAATTAATCTTTGACAAAGCAAGAAAGAATATCCAATGAGAAAAGGACAGTCTCTTTAACAAATGATGCTGGGAAAACTGGACAGCAACATGCAGAAGAATGAAACTGGACCACTTTCTTACACCATACACAAAAATAAATTCAAAATGGATGAACGAACTAAATATGAGACACGAATCCATCAAAATCCTACAGGAGAACACAGGCAATAACTTCCCTGACATTGGACATAGCAATTTTTTTCTAGATATGTCTCCTGAGGCAAGGGAAACAAAAGCAAAAATAAATGATTGGGACTATATCAAAGTAAAAGCCTTCTGCACTGTGAAGGAAATAATCAATAAAATTTAAAGGCAACCTATGGAATGGAAGAATATATTTGCAAATTACATGTCCAATAAAGGGTTAGTATCCAAAATACATAAAGAACTTACAAAACGCATCACTCAAAAAAAAAAAAAATTCCAGTTAAAAATGGGCAGACTTGAACAGACATTTCTCCAAAGAGGACCTACAGATAGCCAACGGACACATTAAAACATGCTCATCATCACTTACCATCAGGGCAATACAAATCAAAACTACAAAGAGATATCACCCCACACTTGTCAGAATGGCTAAAATCAACAAAACAAGAAACAACGGGTGTTGGCAAGGATGTGGAGAAAAACAAACACCCATATACTATTGATGGGAATGAAAACTGGCACTGCCACTCTGGAAAACAGTATGAAGGCTCCTCAAAAAGTTAAAAATAGAGCTGCCCTACAATCCAGCCACCATATTACTGGGTATTTACCCAAAGAATACAAAAACACTAACTCAAAGGGATACATGCACCCCTATGTTTTTAACAGTCTTATTTAAAATAGCCAAGACACGGAAGCAGCCCAGGTGTCCATCAACTGATGAGTGGATAAAGAAGACATAGTATGTGTATATATATATGATGGAATATTATTCAGTCATAAAAAGATTGAAATCTTGCCATCTGCAACAACATGGATGGAGCTAAAGAGTATAATGCTAAACTAAATAAGTCAGTCAGAAAAAGACAAATACCATATGATTCCATTCATATGTGCACTGCAGAAACAAAACAAATGAGCCAAGGGGAAAAAAACGAGAGAGAGAGAGAGAGAGAGAGAGAGCAAGCAAGAAACAGCCTCTTAACTATAAAGAACAAACCAGTGGTTGGTCACCAGAGGGAAGGTGGGGGGGCGGGATGGGTGAAATAGGTGATGGGGATTAAGGAGTGCACTTGTTATCACGAGCAGTGGGTGTTGTATGGAAGTGTTGAATCACTATATTGTACACCTGAAACTAATATAACACTATATATTAACCAACTGGAACTAAAAACTTAAAAACTAAAATTAAAATTAAAAAACACAAATTATCTCTTACAACAGTTCTCTTTTGCAAGAAGTCGTTTTTCCATGGTGTTTTGTTGATTCTCCCTCTCTCTGCATACAAAGTCCAAGTGAGTGTGGTTTATTTTCTCAGAACTAGCTCTGCCCACAGGCAGGCACTGTGCGAGCTCACTGCCAGTCCTGGCCCAATGCAGCAGAAGCAGAACTCTGCACTCTGGTTTTCTCAGCTACCGAACAGCAGTCTTCCTGCCTCAGCAGTAAAGCCATTTTAGCTCCCTTTCTTGTGATGCTGCCACCTTTCCACACACAGGAATGCCAGGGGCCCCTCCCAAGAGTCATCCTGAGGACGTGGCCCCTCATCTTAAGGTCTCTACCAGCTGATCTCCAAGCCATAAATACGAGTAATGACTCTACCTCCTTCCACATCTGGGGCCTGAAGCCTATTTCTCCCTTCAGTCCCAACTTCTGCTAACCTGGTAGCTTCCTAACTCAGGATAGGTTAAAAAAATAATATTAACCCTAACAGCAATAACTAACACTTCAGGGACACTTAATATATGATATTTACAATAAAGGGGAGGAGGATTCTTCCCACTAGGGGCCTATTTATCCTTCATTATTCAGCTCAAATGCATGTAATGGACATTTCAAAGCAGGCAACACAACTCTGCAGATAAAATAAGGCAGAGTTGGAAGAAATTATAAAGTTACATGAAAATATTTTAATGCCTCACTATTATAAGATTTAGATAAACTTCACACAGTGGGAAGTACAATCAAACATACAGATTCAGAGGCTTGAAAATGCATAGTCATCAGTGTCTTAGAAAGACAATGTCTCAAATTCCTCATTTAGCAGATAGGAACCAGAATACCTTCTACACAGGGTCTTTGCAACGATTAAATTAGAAAACATCTTCTCGGACCTGGCATGTTGTAGGTGTTCAATAAATACCAGCTCCCACTCTGCTTTCTTTCAAATTAATTTTTTAATACAAAGCCTTACATGAGTAGTGTTTGCTGTGTTCTAATGAGAGTCTCCAACCAGAGCTCAAGCTCCCTGGTGGTGAGGAATTGTGTCCGTCTCGTTCACTGCTGCGTTCCCAGGCACAAGAACAGTCCCTAACACTCAGTAAGTATTTGCAGAATGTTGAACAGTCCTATCAGCTAATGTTGGTAGAGCATCTTAGCTTAAAAAGAACTTGAGCGAAGAGGAGAGGCAAGATGGAGGAGGAGTAGGGAACCCTGTTTCATCCAGTCCCCTAAATAAAAAGAACTTGAGCATTCACTTTCCGATTTGAACGGCATCGTAGTCTCACTATGTCCTACCTCCCTGTATTAGAGAGGAACCCAAGGCTCAGGGAGGCACCAGTGACTTGCCCAAGAAAGGCAGAGAGGGAACGATGTCAGATTCCAAGTTAGTGAACTTTGCTCTGGATCCTACTATCCCCTGCCGCCTTCTTATACAGTGTGAGTGAGCTCCCCTACTATTTCTATTTAAAACAAAACAAAACAGAACAACAGACTTACTCTAGTAGGTCATGTAGGGTCTAGGAGCCAAATGATGCAGGATGTCCATCACCGGCAGTGAACCAGACCAGCGTACTCATTCCCTTTAGCGGTACAGGAACAGCCTCAGGCAGCTGAGAACACAAATGCTTTAATCGTGAATTAAACTTTCCAGATCCCTCGAGAGACCAGTAGCAGTAGGGTAAGCTCAGACACAAAAAGCTTACAGGACAAGTTGCTCCAGGCCAAATTCATTCATAGACCTGGAGGAAAAAGTCAGAGATCCTTTGTAAAATGAGGAATGTCTTCATTTCACAGAGGAGGAAACTGATTTCCAGAGAGGGTGAGTCATCTGCCTGAGGTCACACAGCAAGTGAGTGGGACAAGGGAGCACAGGTTTCTAGCCTCCCGGGCTACATCATTACCACCAGCAGAGCCTGATGAAGATGAAGGTGATTTGGTGCTGCTGTTGCTGCTGCTGCTTCCAGCTCTGCGATCCCACAGTGAATGCTTCCTGTCCATCAAGCCCTGTGTGCTATGTGCTTCACACATTTTAGCTCATTAAATCTTCTACAGGCTTCATGCATTCCATTAACTTCAGTTTAAAACAAATTGAAAAAATAAACTTGTCAGAAGTTATATAGCTAGTGAGTGCTGAAATCAACACACTTTTCTGTTCCTGGGTTAAGCAATTCAGAAAGCAAACAAAAACAACAGAGTTATGTGCTTCTTTCCAGAAGACAAGGTGATGAATCAAACTAGTATGCTTACGATTAAGATTAGCTTTGCTTGGTTAGACTTTCTCCAAGACCCTCACTTCACTATGATACAAACTCTGCCCTTTCCCAATTACTCCCTGCCCCCACTTACAGGAACAGCCTTAAACTCACCCAGCCCCAGTGCTAAAGTACCTTGAACTGTCTTCCTCTGACCTCTCCCCTCCCAGGTGCTGTGACAATTCCTGTAATGTGATGTTCTGTCTACAACAGTAGGGCTGATAAGTCTGGCTTTGCTTGATCAGTCAGTCATTCTGGTGGGCTTTGGGCATGTCAAAATAAGCAGGTGGTGGAACTGGAGCTCAAACCCAGATTTGCTACAATACGGAGTCCACACTGTTAATCGTCACTTCCTAGCCCCCCTCCTCGGCTACTCTTTCATCATGACTCTCATATGGCTGCTTTTAGAAACCTCCCAAAATATTCAAGTCATACTCAAAGGCTCCTGCATCTCATTACCAACAAATCCTCTGCTCACCGTTATCACAGCACAGTCTTCAATGCACCTGCTTCCCCACCTGCTGCCGCCAAGAGACCATAGACGTCAGAAGAACAGGAATCCAACCTTCGTTCATTTCCTCATTCATTCCCTCAACATGTATTAAGTACCTACTGCATGACCAGGTTCTGTGCTAGGTATTTATTCAGGATTTTTGTTTTCATCATTTCAGCACACAGAAAGCATTCAAGAAGTATTATTAGATGAATGGATAGTTGATTGGGTGAAGAGATGACTGGATGGAGCTATAAAATAATGCTACTTTGTAGAACAAGCAGAAGACATCTGGTCTTGGAGTGGGTTGCCTTTTACACCCTGACAATTCTTGTAGACTCTTGTTGGAAATGAAATGAAAGGAGGAACACATGTCATTTCTTTTTCTCCTAACAGAATGGCAGCTAACAGAACTGCACAGGAGTGTAACACCAGAAAAATGAAACTCTGTTCTACTTCTTCCTGTTGGGGATTGTTACTGAACGTTTCTCCCTGGTGGCCGTGAGAGTGAAATGCACTGCTTCTCTCGTTCAGAGTGACGGACAAGCCAGTTCACCACCTTTCAGCCTTCACCCAAGTCTCCTACCTTTCACCTACCTAGACCACACCCCTCCCCAAATAAATACTGGAAACTAAGAATGCAGGATGTCAGGAGGGCATTTGAAGCTGTTTGTTTCTCTGCTTTCTCTCAAGGACTGTAACAGCGATTGTGAGGGAGCACCATCCAGTGCTCCAGACAGAATGGTAGAGTGGAATACTCACCAGTTACTAAAGAGAACACTGCACACCTGCCTGCACTCCTGCCTAGAAGTCTTCTTTTTTTGTTCCCTCTTTCACGGTCATGAGCAAAGAGACAATGCAGAAAGCTCTCAAGATGGAAAATGCCAAATAATGTTGTCTCTTCTCCCAGTCTCTTGGGACACCGTCTTCCAAGTGCTGAGAGCTTGAGAGAAGGCAGTGAGGCATATCCATAACCTTCATCCCCAACAAATCTGCATACTTATGCCTCAGGTGGATGTGAAGAAGTAGTTCGAAGCAACACCACCTCTTTCCCTAAGACCAGGAGCAAAGGGCTAGGAACATGCCTCGCCTTGTTCAACACTCTGCCCAGACTGAAACATGGCTAGAGTTATGAGGCTAAGGTTATGGTCACACTGGGCACGAACAACCAACAGAAGGACAGGAAAGCAAAGGGGAATAAATCTCAAGAAAACAAAGCAAAACAAACCAGAGCAACAAAAACCAACTGGAAACTAGCCCAGTACAACAGCAGAGATAACACGGACATAAAGACATAGGCAGCTCCAACTTCCTCTTGGGATGCAGTCAGTAGAAAGAGCATTGCTCTCTCCCATACAAGAAAAACTAGACACTTGATAGATTCCTAACTTCTTTCAAAAACTGAGAGAGCTGGGGTCACACAACAACCAACTAACCCCCAATTTAAGGAAAGACAGGTGTCCGCAAGCAAAGGCAGGACAGCTGCAATCAGTGACCTAGGGAAGACATCTCTGGACGTAAGAGCATTCATCTAAAACATTTAACAAATAGTAAAGGCCTAGTGCAGGCTGGCTAGAGAATAGAGAGTCCCTGGGGCAGCGTATAAGAGGGGTTTGTACCTACTTGTAGGCTTTTCTACTGGAGAGAAAGATTGGCAAGCGTCCTGAGAAAGCATGCTCTGAGGTGCACGCCCAAGAAGGCAACAGCAGCCCCAAGCATGGAAAGTCCTGCCCAGAACATTCTCCTTGAGACAGCGAAAGCCCTACAAGCACTGGGGAAACACAACAAACTCTATCCCCTGGGCCATATCATCACTTCCTTGGATCCTAGGCATTTCTGGCTTTGTAGGCCCCTTCCTCCATTTAAAATTTTATATGTATATAAAATCATATTTTACAACTGTGTTGGTGTGAAAATGATTACCAGTCAGGCTGAATACATTATTCTATATCCATTACTATTACATTCATTTTCTCCTATCATTTTAAATAATTAATATTAAAGCATTTGTGGGGACTCTAAAAAGTATGATTGGCTCTAGACGCTGTGCGTTACTGGGACTAATGGGGAAAAAGCCCTCCATCCTCAGCGAGGGGCAGACCTGCAGCTGAGGGCCAGGCAGGAGTGCGGGGAGGGGCACACTGGACACCCAGGGACACAGTGCCCACCGAGACCGAGCCTTCCTCAGAACCACAGAGTCCTCCACCTCTGAACACGACCAGCCTTACAATCTAGCTGCTGACAGTGGCACAGGGTAAGAACAGAGAGGAAACCACCCCTGCAGAAAAAAGGCAGAACTGCAGGGTGGAAAACAGATCAGCAGTTGACAGGGGGTGGGGATGGCAGACAGGTGGGGAGAGGTATTGACTCCAAAAGAGCAGCATGACAGGGTCTTTGGGGTGACGGAACTGTTCTTTATCTTGAGTATGGCTGTGGACACAGGATTTTATGCATTTATCAAAATGAACAAAGGAAAAAGAGGAAACCCACAAAAAAACAGACTCAAATGCGGAGAGTAAACTGGTGGTTGCCAAAGGGGAGGCTGGTGGGGAGATGGGTGAAATAGATCAAGGGGATTAAGAGGTACCAACTTCCAGTTACAAAATAAGTAAGTCACAGAGATGAAAAGTACAGCATAGGGAGTATAATCAATAAGATTGTAATAAGGTTATTTGGTGACAGATGGTGACTACACTTACCGTGGTGAGCAAGGAATGTCATACCTAGAATTGTTTAATCAATGTTGTACACCTGAAACTAATACAACTGTGTATGTTAATTATACTTCAGTTTTTTAAAAAACAGCATACACCAAAAAGAGTGAATTTCACTCTATGCAAATAAATAAAATTTAAATAGTAATAGCTGGAAATGTATTCATACTTGTTTCTTCACTTAGCATCCTAAATTCAGGATCCCAGCCCTTCAGTGTTCCCTGTGCTCGCTGCTCTTCCCACAGAGTTTGCCTATCACGAAGGAAAAATGTTAAAGGATGAATAAGACGAAGGTCCCCAAATGCAAATTTCAATACGTATTATTAATTTAAGCACTGTTTGTGGCGAAACAAAAGCAAGTGTGGAGGGTAATATAAAACTTTTAAATACTTTGAACACATTCTGCTTGTATTGATGGTCCAAATCTCCTTGCGTTACAATTCATCTGCTGCTTGGATAAAGAAATAAAGTGCAATTATTAATGTGCCTTTGCCATAAATAATTAACCTCATCATGGGAGAAAGTGTGAAAGCTGGCTTAAAAAAACACTTCCTCTAATAGTAATTGATATTTATCTCCTCTGTCTTTCTAACTATTAAAAGCTGCTCATAACACTTAGCACTGCCACTAGGAGGAAGAATACTTAATCCATCATAATTTCAGATGATTTATATATAGATTGTAAAGGGGGCAGTTCTTCTCTTTTGCCATTCATAAAACAGTAAGCTTCTAATAAATCACTCAGCAAAGATTTCCATGCAAGTGCTATCTCCTCATGTTTTAGCTTAAAGGAATAGGTCCTGGATGCCACGATTATAAATCAAATTTCCATTCATAGGATTGGACCCATGTGTTATTCATTAACAGATTTTGGATTTGAGTAAATATGCTGTTCTCTGCTCAGTCTGTTCAGGCATACGACCCTCTGTTTATTCATGAGAAATACAAGTTCCCTGGCCTTCACAGGTGTGAGGGTAGAAATGAAGTCACTTTCGTGATAATAGTTAATGGCTCTTGCCCTCATCTGCTCACACAGGACTACTGGTCACCTGTACTGATTCACCGTGGGGATCTGGAGCCCTTAAATGTTATCTCAGAAGTGTGCAAGGGCCAGACTGTCAGCTACTATCACCAGAAAGCATCCACCAGGTCCGTTCCCTGGTCCAGCCCTGTTCTCTGCCCATGAAGACCCTAGAGAGAATTTTGGCACTACCACTGCTGGGGGGACCCATCATGAGTTACCAAAGCCAGACCAAGAGCAATGCATCCAGTCTGGGATCCCTAAGATGCCCATTCTCAAGGTGCCAGACAGTGTTCTCCACCCCCAGGGCTCCCCATCTGACTCTGATTCACACCGGGTCACCCAAGCAGCTATCTGTCCACGAACTGTCACTAAGTCCCTTGAGGAAACAGCTCCTTTTCATTCTCCCTAAAAATCTCTCTGCTGGGCTGAGCCAGGACAGACAGATGCTGCACTTTTCACCCCCAAACCCATTCTTCAATCCAGGCCTTAACGATACTCTCTCTAGCTTTGCTTTTAATCATTTGTTTTATTTGCTCACACATGTTCCCCTTTTCTTCCCATTCTTTTTTATTGTGGTAAAATACACATCATATCAAATTTACTATCTCAACCATCTTGAAACCACTAAACAGTGGTTAATACCACTGTGTTCAGTGGTACTAAACACATTCACAGTGCTGTGCAGCCATTCCCACCACCGATCTCCGGAGCTCTCCATCTTGCAACACTGAATTTCTGCACCCATGAAACACTAAATCCCCACCCACCCCCTTCCTCAGCCTCCAGCACCCGCCATCCTACTTGCTGTCTCCAGGAGTTTGACCATTCTAAGTAACTCACCTAAGAGGAATCACACATTATGTGTCTTTTCGTGACTGGGTTATGACATGAAGCATAATACCCTCAACATTCATGCATGTTTCTCCCCCAGCTTTTTCAACCAAAACGAAAACTTAAATAAAATAACAGCTCAGGACTGTCCAACAATTCACCAACTACACCCAAATCTCAGTTTAGGCCCATGATAGGAGACAAAAGTCAATCTCTGTCTAATACCTGCCCCCGCGCCACCTAGATAAGCCGACCACTCTGTATCTTATTCACAGTATTATTTGGAATGTTAACGGAGCATAAGCTTCTCAAGTGAATCAGTAAGAGGATAATGCATTCTCTTTTCCCCCTTACTCTTCTGTTGTCAAATGCAAACGGCCTGACTTGCTGCTTTTCAGTCGAGCTGTGTCATTTCTGAGACTCTCGCCTGCTATTATCACAGCATGTTCACGTGAATCACGGAATCACCACAGCCCTAGAGAAGAAGGCAGAATAAGTACAATTTCAAACACACCTGAAGACCCTAGGCTTAGCTAGCCTGCCAGAGACCACACAGCAAATCTTGGTCTGCGGCGAAACGAGGCCTTTTTTTATCCATAGGACACTTCCATTCCTTCTGCTATAATTCATAAAATCTCTTGATAGGAAGTTGGGACTTAGGATCCAAAGGGCATTCAGATATCTTACAATTGCTCCAACCCTTACACATGCATTTATTTCTCTGTGCCCTTTTTAAAATGACGTGTTTAGATTTCCCAGGCTCAGAAAAAGGGATGAGATGAGTTTCACTGAAGAAACGTAATTCTCAACATTTCCAGCTAAATCAGCAATCTGAAGGCAGTCTTTCATGCAGCTTCCTGAGCCACAGAAGTTCAAGAAACTGCCACAATTTCCTTCTAAATATAAAAAGCTTATAACTGAAAACCAAGACACTTACACATCATTTACGGCATTCAATAATCGGTAATTGCTCAAAAGTTTTTATTACATCCTAAGTTTTGTTGCCATATCGTTTTTTTCTAAGTTACTTCTAAGAAATTATCTTACCTCAATCTACACCAGCCATCCTACCGTGAATCAAAACTCTCATTACAAATAGGACAAATTGTGTACACTCTACATGGCCTCCCTGACGTCTCTAGGCAATTACCCTGTGACACAGAGATATTACCATAAATGAAATACTAAACGTAATTATACCAAGAGCCATGATTTATGTATCGGTTTTTCAGTATCCTAGAACATAACTCCCCTTTTCTAGGCTCAGTTTTCTCTTCTTTTCCTCAAGGGAACCTCGGTGGTTCTGTAATTCAAAGCGGACAACCCAAGTCTGGAAATGTTAGTATGGTAATTACTACAGTGTCCACTAGGCGGCAGAAGAGGCAACTTGGCAGTTAGGAAAAAACGGGCTAAAATTCTAGCAACACGGCGCTGTAAGGGCAATTTGAAAAACAGTCTCATCATTTGATAGATGAGGAAACTGAAACACAGAAGGGCTATATTCCACTTTGCCTTTTCCTCTGCAACGCCAAGCAAGGTACCCCAACTCCACAGTTTGCCCACTGATGTAATAGGACTAATTTTGTCTGTGTAGTCGTGAGGTTAGGATGAGGTGGTAGGTACAGCACTTAACACAATGCCTGGCGCGTTGTACATGCTTAATTTTTAAAAAATCGTTTCTTTTACTGAAAAAGTTACTGGAAGAACTGAAAAGATAAAGTACAGCTACTTCTCAAAATGTCAAAATTATAATGATGTTTACATTATTAATAGTCCAAGAGGAATTTTACCAGCTTGACTTCTGTCAACTTCCACAGGTAGGTGTTTCGTCTGAGCTGCAAGCTCTCTCACTGAAGTCATTCCCTGTCTTTCCTTCCTCATCTCCCTGAGAAGCACTACTACTTCCTGAGAGGCCTGTATTTATTGCAGTTTGTAAGTTTTAATTTCTTTACTAATACCTATGGATACCCACTTGGAACTTGCTGTCATTTGTTGGAACTTGAGAGGCATCAAAGGAGATGTGATAAAGTGGCCTTAACATTGATAATAGTGCCATGAATACCTAATATTTAATGGGAACTTACTCTGTATCAGACATTGTACCAAGGGCTTTCTCTGTATGAACACATTTGATCCTTACAACAAACCTTTGAAGTAGGTACTTTTATTACTCTCATTTTGCAGATGAGGAAATTAAAGCACAGAATCCATATAGAAATTTAATATATTCTATCACATAGTAATTCAATGTACCCAGGAACCCCGGAATTATTCTTGCCTTTAATTAAATGTATGAAAATTGATGATCTTCCCAAAGATCAAACTCTCTAGAACAATTTCCCTTCCCTCAGTCAGGAAGTTGGTACCATATAAAATCACTTCATAGGCCAACATCAAGAAGAATATGAACCAACCTACAAATATCCATCATTTTAATAGATTCTCCACTTCTTTTCCCAATGGGATGATGTATAATGTTTATAAATTTTAATTCTATAATATTATAATTATGTATTATATATATATTTATATTTGTATATATAAATTATAAATATTTATAATATTTAATAAATACCATCACTCTTTACTAGTTGTTTTATTTTGCTTTATGTCAAAATAATAAAAACAGACCACCTCATAAACCTTCTGATTTATGTCTAGTGGCCTTAATCAATGCTATGATTTCCTCCAAATCCCTCTACAGTGATATAATCAGATGTTCATATAGACCTTAGATCAAACTAACAACTTCTGTTCCTAGCTCCCCAGCCTGGGCCCATTGTGCCTTGCTCTCTCTTTTTTTTCCCTTCCCCAACAAAATTAAACTCCTTCAGAACAGGGATGGATAACAAGTTATACTACTTATAATTTCCTGTGGCCTTCTAATACCCAAATGGTTCCTGATTCTGATAAGACAATAAAGGATCACAAGAGAAAATATTAGGAAACCAAATCATCTAGGATATTAGGAAACCAAATCATCTAGGATATTAGCCTGGCCCAGTGGGCAAGAATTTGTCAACAATCAACCCCTCTCTTCCCAAATATGTCATCCAAGGCAACTTGGAGCAAAGTAATGTAAAGAATCAGCACAGCAAGTCATACTGGCATTCAGCTGAAAATACGGGCAGATTTTAGTGGTGGCAGAGTGAGCCAATGCATCTTGCCATTGTGATGTTTTATGGCAAATGTGTGTCAGCAATGCTAAAGGCAGACACAAAATACAGAAGAGATGCTGAAGGAGCTGGTCGTGTGACTCTAAAGACCAGATGATGGGGGTTTATCCAATTCAGAATGGGATGGGATGGGATGGGATGGGATGGGATGGGATGATGGGATGGGATGGGATGGGATGAAATGCATTTCACATTAATTCGTATCATCTCTAACCTTAGAGCTGTCACAACGCTTGAAAACTTAACCGGCCCAACAGTCAGCCTCAAACCTCACCACCAGTGTTATGAGCTGAACTGTGTCCCTACAAACTTTATATGTTGAAGTCCTAATGCTCAGGACGTCATAATGTATTTGGAAATAGCACCTTTAAAGAGGTAATTAAGGTTAAATGAGATCACTGGAGTGCCCCTAATATAGGATGAGTGGAATCTTTATAAGAAGAGGAGATTAGGACACACACACAGAGGGAAACCACGTGAAGACACAGGGGGAGGGGGGCCATTTACAAGCCAAGGAGAGAGACCTTCAGAAGAGACGAACTCCACTGACACCTTGATCTTGGACTCAGCCTCAAGAATTGTGAAGGAATACATTTCTGTGGTTTAAGACACCCAACCTGTGGTACTGTGTGTGACTAAGTACCTGTGGTACTTAGTTTGCCCCAGCAAACTAATACACCCAGTGTCTATAGTTATCACCTACAGTCGCCTTCACTCCAAACACCTAAGGACAACCTACCGTGGAGAGGTTGCCTCTCAGCTTCTATGCACAGCCCGTGGAGATAATAAACACAAGTGTGCAGTGGCCCCACCCATCCCAATTTCTCAGCTGCCTCGGAACACAAAATTTCATTTTCCTTCTTGTCACTGTCACAAAACTGCATGCATGGATAAGCTAATTCATCTTGTAGAATGTAACTTCTCAAGCATGTCATGGGAGATCTATTGGTTTTTCTCAAAAAATAAACACTTGAGTATGTTTTTAATAAGTTTTCCTCCCAAGGTTCAAATCTACGAGGTCGAACAAAAAAACAGAGAAAGATG
Source organism: Ursus maritimus (assembly GCF_017311325.1). Lineage (NCBI taxonomy): Eukaryota > Metazoa > Chordata > Mammalia > Carnivora > Ursidae > Ursus > Ursus maritimus. Next base: position 12,049,969 of record NW_024423786.1, read on the forward strand.
AACAAAAATCACTTGCCTTGGGTTATGGGATGTATCCAATCAACTACAATGATAAAATGTGTAACTTTTTCATTATAAAAGGAAATAATTTATTGATAAAGCCAGTGTTATCTGCCCCAATACTTAGCATCACTGTTTAGCAGAGGACAGGCCAAAATGCCCCAAGTGGCTACATGCAGTAAGTGATTTTATGAGGCAGAAGCCACTGACATGTTAAATTTTTTATATGGCTTCCTTTTTAGTTAGCTTCCATAGCAGAATCCATCAGGCTCTTGATAGAGACAGACAGTATTTTATACTTTCCACTTAAATCCATATCTTTTCTTCTTCAGTGTCTAGCATGATGCCAAACCCATAGAAAAAAATTAGTGAATATGGCCCAACCTCTGAGCAATACCAACTACTATGTCAGGTCTTTCTACTACGTGGGGGATTATTCATGATAATTATAGAACTTAAGAAAGAATGCATATGGTGGGAGAAGAGATGCAAAATGACAGAAGAGAATGGGAAGGGGAGGGAAGCAGTGTGTTGGGGGGGGCTCAACCAGGGAAAACAGGGAACCCCTGGCAGGGGAACCAGAAGGAGTCCAGAGCCAGTGTGAGTGTCTGTCTCTGTTTCCATCTTCATCCCCACTGTCTTTGACTCCATTTTAGCGTCTGTCACTTTCCCTTCTGCCTCTGTCCCTGGTCTGCTGGGATCACTCCACCCATTCAACCCTACCCCCATCCCTGCTCTGCATGTCCCTTCTCCTCTTCCCCTTATTGGGAGCCTTTATTGGGAGCCAGCTTGCTCCAGGATCCTCAGGTCATTGTTCCTTTTGGCCTCTCAAGTTTGGTGCAACACACAGAGTTGTTCAGATGAAAAGAGGCATTTTGGGGAGACAGGGGGCTGGGGAACACAGCAGAAAAGAATGAATGAATGAATGAATGAATGAATATTTTTACTAAAAGACTAGAAAGTCCACACATATGCAAATAAAATACTCCTTCCATACATTCAAATAATCTGCACAAGACTATCCAATCCTTTTTTTAGTCCACAAAACCTTTTTTTGGTAAACACACAGATTCACACTTTATTACATATGGCCAATGTAATTATGAAACCAATAGAACAAGGAACGTCACAATGATAGCTAAACATAAAAAGTTTGAGGTCTTATGATCTTTTTGAAACAAATTCAATGTACCTGGTCATCAGCCTGGTGCCTTATTACACTGGCTACAGGGCACCCCAAGCCATGAAATCTATGTGGAAGATTTGCAAGGAGACGGTTTGCAATTGCGGGAGGTAATTTACCTGTCTGGCTCTCCCTCATCTTACACTGGCTATAGGGAACTAACTAACTTCCCTGCACTGCCAGGTTGCATTGTCAAGCCCCTTGAGACCTAAAAAGTAAGTAAGTAAAAGTAAGATCTGTCCCTGACAGTATGGGGTTTCCTTCAAATCCCCAAAGAGAGGAAACCAGCTAATAATGAAAGCAGAGAACAAAGAAAGAAAAGCTGAAGAGTCTAAGAAGGCATACAAGATTTGTGTCTCAACATAAAGACTAATGACAAACACCGTATGATTTCACTCATACGTGGAATTTAAGAAACAAAACAGATGAACACAGGGGAAAGACAGGAAAAGTTAATTAAGATAAAAACAGAGAGGGAGGTAAACTATAAGAGACTCAACTCTAAGGAACAAACTGAAGGTTACTAGAGGACAGGAAGGGGGGGAGGTAGGCGAACTGGGTGCCGGGCATTAAGGAGGGCACTTGATGTAATGAGCACTGGGTATTCTATGCAACTGATGAATCACTAAATTCTACCCCTGAAACCAATACTACACTATATGTTAACTACCTTGAATTTAAATAAAATTTTGAAAAAACTAATGAGAGAAGCATCCCAAACAAATAAGTGTGTGTGTGTATATGTGTGTGTGTGTGTGTGTGTGTGTGTAAAATCTGTGCAAGACTATATATGTTATTTTGTGGTATTTGCACAGACCAAGAAAACAATATAGCATATCCAGAAGTAGGTTCAATTACATAATGGAATTTAATATATAGTAAAGGTAGTGTTTCAAATCAATTAAAAAATATTTTTGAAGGAATTACTCTAGAAAAACTTCACAGTACTCTGAAAAAGAGTAAGGTTGGATTGCTACTTCATACTTTACAACAAGATAAAAACCCAATGGATAAAATAATTAAACAAAAAAAAAAGAAATCATAAATGACCAGAGAAACTACAGGGAAATTTCTTTGGTAACACCAGAATGGCAAATGCATTCCTAAGTATGATACAGAGCCCGGAGACATTCAAGAAGGGACTTGAGTTCAAGTACACAAAAATTTTGAACGTCAACATGGCAAAAAACAAACAAACCAAACAAAAAGCTTCCAACACATATCACAGAGGACTAAGTTACACAAAGAATTTTCTACAAGTCACATGGCAAAACCAACAATAGAATAGAAACATGGGCAAACAGTATGAACAGCTGGTTCAGAGAAAAATACAGCTGTTACGCACACACACAATGGTTCTTAAAACTTTCTTTTAGAGAAATATAACTATCATGTATAGCGTAATTGTTATATGGAATGCTAATATAATAATCTGGTTAACACCATATTGGCAAAGCTGTGGAAAAAGGCATTTTTATATGTGTTTCTTCAGAATGTAATATGATTGACTCTTAATGGTAGAAATTCAATAATATATCTATCAAAATTTAAAAGCATATTCCCATTCACCAAGGAATCTCAAGTTTGGGAATGTGCCCTACAGATTGATACAGGCACAGACAATGAAGCTACATCTATGTGTATGTAGTTAACGTGTACAAGACATTCATTGCATCAATATTTGTAAAAGAAAAACCCCGAAAATAACCTTTTGTTTTGTTTTTTAAAAGCTGCCTATTCTTGAATACATATAGAATATATTCTAATATTAATATACAGCAAAGTATTAAGGTTGTTATTTCTAGGGAAGCTGAAATAAGAAGTTCAGAATCAAGGTTTGGGGGATATGGTATGGTGCTTTATATGTTTACTATTTGGAAAAATCAGCGATATTTGAAGTCTCTTCAGCTTCTAATAGAAACTTCTTGTGGGCTTTTTGTTGTTGTTGCTGTTAGCCGGGACATTCCTAGGTATATTTGAATCTCAATATAGATTCCATTTACATATACTCATAGTGGGAAAAGGAAGTCACAAGAAAAAAAACATAAAAATTTTAACCAAAATTTTAACATGTATAGTGGGATTGTGGACAATGTCGTCACTTTTCTGCATTTTCTTAACTTTCTATACTAAATATATACAACATCATTTTTATAAATAGTAAAATAAGTTATAAATAAAAGATTTTATGTGCAACACTTAATATGCTAAGATGGGGAAATACATATCCTACTGGTACTAATCAAACGAAAGCTGGAATAACTATGTTAATTTCAAACAAAACAGAATTCAAACCAGGAAATGTATCAGGGATAAAGAAAGGAATTTCAGAATAATAAAACAGCCAAAACTCCAAGAAGATATAATAATGTTCAATCTATATGCACTTACTAATAGAGCACTAAAATAAATGAGGTAATAATTAATAGAATTACAAAGTAAAGTAGACAAATCCACTATTATAACTGGATATGTCAAACACCTCTCCTTGAATAATTGATAGAGCAACTGGACTAAAAATCAGTTATAATAGAAATGACCTGAACAACACTATCATTCAACTTGATCTGACATTTATAGAATACTGCATCCAACAGATGCAAAATAGACATTCTTCTCAGGTTCACATGGAATATTTACAAAGATAGACCACATTCTGGCCTTTTAAGCATAACAAGCTTAAAAGAACAGTGATTATACAAAGTATATTCTCAATCCAGAATTAAACTAGAAATTTCCAACAGAAAGGTAAATGGAAAAGCCCCAGATATTTGGAAATTATAGCAATAGCATATGGGTCAAAGTCTCAAGAGAAATTTTAAAATATTCTGAACTAAACAAAAATGGGAATACAATTTACCAAAATTTGTAGACTGTAGTAAAAGGGATGCTCAGAGGAAAATACATATCATTAACTTCATATATTATAAAATAATAAAGAATGAAAATGAATCATCTCAGCTCCATAATAGGAAACTAGAGAAAAAAAACAATTTAAACAAGCTGAAGAAATGATAACAGAAATCAATAAAAATTTTAAAAGATTTTATTTATTTATTTGACAGAGAGTACACAAGTAGGGATGTAGGGGAAGTAGCAGAGGGAGAGGGAGAAGCAGACTCCCCACTGAGCAGGGAGCCTGATGTGAGGCTCCATCTCAGGGTCCCAGGATCATGACCTGAGCCCAACGCAGATGCTTAACTGACTGAGCTACCCAGGCACCCCCAGAAATGAATAAATTTGAAAACAGGAAAACAATAGAAAGAAATAGTGACCAAAATTAAGTTCTTTAAAATGACAAAAAAATTAACAAAAACTTTAGACAAGTTAACAAAAAGATAGAGAAAATACAATTACAAAAAATAAAAGTGAAAGAGGAGTTATCTTTACCAGTTCCATGGATATTGAAATGATAGTGAAGGAAACAACAAACAACTCATCGGCCACAAATTTGTTAACTTAGATGAAACGGGCCAATTACCTAAAAGATGTCAGGTACCAAAACTTGCAAGGAGAAGTAATCTTGTAAGGCCTGAATCTATGAAACAAATTGAATCAATAATTAACATACTTCCCCAAAAGAAAGCACCAAGCCCAGATGGTTTCACTACTGAACTCCACCAAATATGAAAGGAATAAAGGATGCCAATTGTCCACTATTTCATCCATAAAACAGGAGCGGAGGAAACACTTCCTAATTCATTCTATAAGAAGAGTACTATTCTAATAACCAAAACAAGACAAAGACATTACAGGAAAGGAAAACTATAGATCAGTACCTCTCATGAACACAGATGTAAAAAATCATCAAAAAATTATCAGGAAATTGAATGCATCAATGTATACCAAGAAGTACACACCATGACCAAGTGGGATTTATTCCAAGTATGCAAACCTGGGTCAACATTCAAAAATCAATCAATGTAACCCACTACATCAAGAGTCTAAAAGTCACGTGATCACATCAATAAATACAGAAAAAGCATTTGCAAAATTTAACGCCCATTTACTATGAAAACTCTCAGAACAGTAAACAGATGTGAACTTCCTCAACTTGATAAAGAACATTTACCAAAAAAAAAAAAAAGACAGCTAACATTGTAATTGATAGTGACAAACCTGATACTTTATTCCTAACATCAGAAAAAAAGAAAGGATGTCCTCTGTAACAACTCCTATACAATGTAATAATGGAAAATCTAGATTGTGCAATAAGACAAGAAAAGGGAAAGATATAAAAGGAAAGTTAGAAACGTAACTTCCTTTTCTCACAGATGGTACTATCGTCTATATAGAAAACCCCAAAAAAATAACAAAAAACTCCTGGAATTCCTTACAAAACTAAACATAGTCTTCTCATGTAATCCAGCAGTCATGTTGCTAAGTATCAACACAAATGATTTGAAAACTTTTGTCTACATAGAAACCTGCCTATTACTCATAATCTGGAAGCAACTAATATGTCTTTTAATAGATGACTAGATCAACAAACTGTAATATAGTCATACAAAAGAATATTATTCAGTAAGCAAAAGAAATTAAAAAAAAAACATAGGTAAAAGGAGCCTATGTGAAAAGGCTGTATAATTCCAATTATGAGATACTCTGAAAAGGCAAAGCTATGGAGACAGTGAAAGATCAGTGGTTGCCAGGGATAGAGAGGGGGTGGAAAAGGGTTAAAATGATGAGACACAGGACATTTTTTAGGGCAGTGAAACTATTCTGTATGATTCTGTAATTGTGGATACATAACATGAATTTGTCAAAAGCCCTGGAATTTTACAACACAAAGATGAACCTTAATGTATATAATTTTTTATAGAATCATATAGGAGATCAGGGGAAATTTTAGTAGGGAATTAAGAATGTGACCAATCTAATTGTATTACATTTGTATGAAACAATCACACTAAAGGGGAGCAGGAAATAAATTAATGACCTAAATAACTTTAGAAATGAGTGGAGTCTGTAAAACTAAAGACAAAAGAAACTAAACGTAAGCTCCACAGTGTAGCTGATAAAGCTGTTTCCCGAGGAGGTATGGGTTAAAAATTCTGATATTGTTACATGTGCATAATGAAATTGAACAATTAAGCAAATGGATGCCCAATGGTGATAGCCAGATTTCTTAGTGGGTTGGGACATGAGTTTATAGACAAGCAAAGGGAAGAGACTTGAATAATCCAAATGATGATGAGTTATAGTTGGAGGCATCAGTATGAATACTTATCTTAATATAGATGTAGATATAGAAATATTTATAGGTATGTGTATATACACTTCATACACATTACTTCTTTGCTCTGTTAGTTGAGAGACCCTAGAAGTAATGACACCCCAGTAATAATGAGCACAACTAGTGCCCAGTTCTTTGTTCCTAATACTATTCCCCAATAAAAGGAACCAGGCATCCTTGGAGAAATGGCTGATTCTGTAATTGGGGCAGAAGATACATAAGAAGAAAGTCCTGGGGGGAATAGAACCACAGTGATGTAAGCATGTCAAAGCCACACAGCCAACTGAAATAGCACCAATGGCCAACCATGGAACAAAGTTGAGCAACAAATAGAATTTGGATTATAACAAAGTATAAAATATCCATGAGTCCTTACTGACGTAATGATAGAATAAATAAATAAATAGGGTAGAAGAGAAAAATCTGCCATGCAGAATAATTTCAAATAATTTATGTAGATATTGCATCCTCAAGGAGCATCTCCTTAAATGTGGACTGTGTACAGTGACTTCTCTTCAAAGAGTATAGAATGGAAAGAGGGGAAAAAAGTGTAACTTTAGAGCAGCGAGAACTAGCAAGCATTACCAAATGATCATAGTCAACAATAACAGTGGTAAGTATGAACCCTTGATATAATGAAAATGGCTCTTTACCTCTGTAATCTCTTCCAAAACACATAACCTCAGTCTTATCATTAGAAAAACACTAAGCAAACCCACATAAAGGGATCTTCTACAAAGTTTCTTACCAGTACTCCTCACATTGTCAAGGTCATCATTAACAAGCAAATCTAAGAAATGGTCACAAACAAAGGAAGCCTAAAGAAACATGAGAATTAAATATAATGTAGTGTTCTGGATGGATCCTGGAACAGAAAAGGGGCCTTAGATACAAATTACAGAAATCTAAAGTATGGACTTTATTCAATAATAATGTATTGATGTTGGTTCATTAATTATTACAATGTACCACAGTAATATAAGCTGTTAGTAAGACAGAGGAAACTGGGTGCAAGGTATATGGGAACTCTGCATCATCTTGGCATATTTTTTTGTATACATCTAAAACCATTCTTAACAAATAAAATTTATTTTTTAAAAAATTAAATAATAAGAAACATACCATTTGAATAATGACATGAAAGCAAAGACTTAAATGAGAAAATAACCTCTACTCAATTAGAATAAAGCTACAGGACCTCTGGATAAAGACAATCTTCCTACTCTAAGATACAAATGAACAAATACTAGCACCCTTCCAAAAATAATTTCCACAATAATAAGTAATCTAAGGGAGAGAAGAATTTAATATCATGAAATTAAAATATATTGGCATCGACATAAATAAATGTAAAATTCTATGGCAGAGCTAAGCAAGCAGAGCCAGCCCCTGTCCTTATTGCCACCATATATACCATAAAACGAGTTGAAAATAGTCCCTAGAACTTCCATTAATATCCTGAAATCAGGTGAGAAGCTAACTACTATGTGAGTATCCTTATCTTTTCCCTATTCCGTCTGAGTCGAGGTAGAAATGGATGCTGGACATGGCATGCTCTCAGGGAATGGAAGAGTCAGTTCACCATTGGAGAAATGCGCTGATGGCTGGCTGTGAGAATTCCCTTCACCATGGGGCATTTTCCCTTAACAGGTGTAATAACTTCTAGTATAGGGTATTTAACACAGTATCACAATACAGAACTGAGCGCTAAGTCAGAGAATCTCTTCTATGCCACATACCATCCCTACCATTACCATCCCTTTAGATACAGAACAGGCTTTAAAACGTAACACAGTAGTTAGAACCATGGCCATGGAACCCTAGGACCAAAGGGCAAAGAGATCACTAACACTGTGTTAGACAAAAGAGCAGGTATGCAAAATTAAAGAACAGCCTAAAACATCAATGGGGAAAACCACCACACTAAAAAGGAAAAAAGGTAAAAAAGTGTGTGTGCGTGCGCATGTACGTATATACGCACACATCTCTCTCTACGTGTGTATAGTACATGTATATATAAAAAAAAATGGAATCCAACCTGCAAAAGAACATAACCTAAAGTAGGGAACATTTCCACAAGTGCTTTACACTATGGCAAGCAAATAAACTCAGTAAAAACAAGACTTCAAAGAGGATATCACAGACCAAAGAATAAGAAATGCAGACTGGAAGAAATAAAGACAAAAAACATTATTATTACAGGGCCAATAAATGAATTAGAAACAAAAAAGAATCAAAAAAGATATAACTAAAAAGTATATTTTTGATTCATAGGAAAAGCTTAATAATAAACACAACAAATGCAAATATAAAAGACCAGAACATTAGAGAAAAGCTAACAGTTGAGGAGAACCAAAAACTTGTCCAACTTAAAAATTATTGTTGGTGCTGAAGTAAACAAATCAATACATACAATCCAAGAAGTAGAAGACAGTAAATGAAAATTTTCCTGAAATATCAGGAAAAAAATACCCTGACTCCTCAGAGCAAAATAGTACAGTCTATTCCATGGAAACTTAACATAGAATGTTCAACACTGAATTCTTTCTTAGTACAACATATTATATTCCAAAGCACAGAGAAAGAATTCTTAAGCTATCCCCCCCCCCAAAAAATAATTAAATAACAAACTGGGGGGAAAAGTCAGGCTGGCTTCACAGTTTTGCATAAGCAACACAGAAACAGGGAAATGGTGGTTTTATAGAAGAGCATTAACATTATACACCCAGAAAATGTCAAAATAATACATAACAAAAACTGGGGAAAGGAGGTTGGGGAAAGGAGATTGAAGGATGCCTTCATTACTTTTCATTGCATAGCAGGTAAAATGGAATCTTGCCATTAATTTCAACTATTTTGTGTTTTACCTAAGTTCTTAATCTTAGAAAGGCCTTCCAGGAACAAATGAATCATCAGCTTACCAAGTGTCAAGGTCTAGCTCTAAATATAAATACATACATGGTACAAATTGTGGATTCTCTCTACCCTGACCCAGTGTTTTCCAGTTAACTCATTTGCTTCCAGAATATGCGTATGAAGTTGCATGTGTTTTCAAGGAATATCAACTAACATCATGTAAATATAAATTTGTTTATTAGAGTTGCTTTATTATTCTAGACCAGGGGTTGTCAAACTTGAAAAGGACCAGGCAATAAATATTTTAATCTTTACAGTCACAACTATTCAACTCTGCTGTTGGAATGTAAAACCAGCTCTAGACCATAAATAAATGAACAGATGTGGTAACTGTGTTACAATTAAACATGATTTACAAAAACAGGCTGCAGATGGATAAAGAAGATATGATACATTCATACACACGCACGGATCAATGAAATATCACTCGGCCATTAAAAAAAGAGTAAGATCTTGCCACGTGCAACAATGTGGATTAACAAGAGGGTATTATGCTAAGTGAAATGGGTCAGAGAAAGACAAATACCATATGATTTCACTTATCATATGTGGAATTCAAGAAACAAAGGAACAAAGGTAAAAGGAGACCAAAAACGGACTCTGAAATATAGAGAATGAACTGATGGTTGCCAGAGGAAAGGTGACTGGGAGGAAAGGCTAAAGAGATGAAGGGAATTAAGATGTACAAACCTCCCATCATCAAACAAGTCACAGGCTGAAGAGTACAGCACAGGGAATACAGTCAGTAAGATTGTAATAATGTTGTTTGGTGATACATAGTGACTACACTATCATGGTGAGCAATGAGGAACGTAAGGAATTGTTGAATCATTTTGCCGTACACCTGAAACTAATAGAAGAGCATATGTTAATTGTACCTCAATGAAAAAATAAATAAACCGTAAGAAATTAAAAAACAGGTAGCAGGCAGGATACAGCCCAGGGGCGGTCGTTTTTGTAACTTTGCTCCAAATCACAAGTTGGTCCATATCACGCCAGATTAAAAAATTTTTAACTTGACAAAAAATTTTCTAAAAACACTCTAAACTCTTGTCTACATTTTGTGATAAATGTTTATTGCTAAGATGTGTGCACCTTGTTGAAAACTGAGGAAAACAGAGATTTCAAAAGGAGAAGAAAAATTATATTTAGTTCACTATCCAAAAATAGAAGATATTTAATATTAACATATTTCCCTCTTTTTATATGTATTGTTTTTCACGCAATAATTTATTGAGAATAGAACATCCTGATGTTTACACATAACATTATACTGTAATTGTTACACAATTAAAACTCAAAAACAATGATTTCGTATCTGTAAAATTCTATCCTAGAAGTATTTCAAGATTTACTTATCCATCCTGTATAGGTAGGTATTTGAATATCCCACTTTATCCCTACAATGTAAAGCTTAAATCATCGTCTTTGTACTTAAATCCTTATTTTTTAGAATGAACGCAAATAAATGAAATTACAGAATACTAACATTTCTGAGATTTGCAATATACTTTCAAAAATTCCTTTAAATTCCCATCTATAGCCTATGAGAAGTGCCCCTAAAAAATGTACAGTTACATATGTTCATCTTAAGAACGACTTCCCTATTAAAAAACAGAAATTGAGGTTACAAATTAATTTTTAAAATACTACATCCAATTCAAACTCTGTATCACTCGGTTAAAGGAAAGTAAGTTTAATGGTTGCTCTATGGCAAGACATAGACATTTATTTGCTTCAGATTTGGTCTACAGAGGTAAGTACCACAGCAAAATCTCAGAGCAGTGTAATTAATCATCGTGGACGTTTCATTGTCAGTGAACATAAATCAAAAGGCAAGCACTTTCCTCCCTGAGTGATATGAAACCAGCATAAACATGGAGAGAGAAATCAGATGCTTGTCAGTGGCTGATATGTATTTTTCACTTCTCCTGCAAATAAGTGGTAGAATGTTGCACATGAATACCTTCTACCCTGTGATTTATTTTCTCTACCAAGTGTTACTCAGATAGAGGAGAACTGGAGCAGAAGCTTTCTCCCAGCAACCTGGTGTAAAAATGCCAACAGATAAAATAATCTAAATATCAATATAAATTGCCATATATAAATACAGCCAGCTTAAAATGATCATGGCTCCTCCAACTGCTTGGAAACACTGTTTACCTCATACCACGGGTGTAGGAGATTATATTTTTCATTCGTTAAGCAACTGAAAAGACTACGAACGGCACAAAAACTGGATCTGATAGACCCAGCTTAGAGTCCCATTTCTACCAGCTATTTCTATGTGATTTGTGGCCATTTAGCTACTCAAACCTGTCTCCTTCACTGTAAAAGAGAGAAAATATCTTCATCTCATAAATTATAATTAAGAATAAGTAGGATAATAGACACCGCAGTGGCTGGAAAGTCAGTCTCAATCAGTGTTGGTTGAATCAGAAGTTCTTCCCACATTCCAAGGACCAAAAACTTTTATTACAACAATCTCAATAATTTAGTATCTCTCAGTGATAGCAAAGGTCAATTTTACCTGTGTATTTCATTGACTAAAAGAGTTTAAACTTGATTTTAAATCATAAGGGCCTAATTATAATGCTTCTGTAACTCTCTTTAATTTCATTGAACACTGAACTAGATAAATAACCTGAAAGCCTCATCAGCAAATTCATGCTTCAGGACAGTCCTGTTCAAAGTGAATTTTTATATTAGCTGCCAAACCTCACATTTTTCAACCTTGTGTTTGTATAAAATCCACACATCATTTCACTGTACACATTTTATATGCACTATTACTGTTTCTTTCACTTTTATTAAAGAACAGAAATGATAAAAATCCCTGTAAAGTGCATATTAGGAACTCCCCAGAGTGAGGAGACATAATATTGTATGAGATACTTATTGAATTCATCAGAGTTGGCTATGATGTACATATATTATGGAATACTTAAAAATGCACATTGTTGACTTGAACGCAGTGCTTTAGTGGAAAAAATTTCCATTTCAATCTTTAAAAAATAGATACTACAATATCTTTCTGACAGATAAGCAAGATGATAGGCAATCTGTTGGAGTTTGTTATGCAAATTCACTGCTGGGCTTATGAGCCAAAAATAGAGCCAGTGGCTGCAGAATACTGGAGAAAAAGAGAGTTCCAACCTCTTCACAAACCGTGTTCTCTGTCACTGTAAAAGAAGAAGAATCCCTGTGTGAGTCAACCATGATCCCCATTTATAACAACACAGGTATTTTAGGATCAAGTTCTTCCAGAAGTACAATCTGAGCTAATGATATGAATGCAATGATCTGTTAAGAAAATGCTCTCAGAAGAAACCTGTCAGGAAGTGGCAAAAGGAGGACAGAAAAGTAGCAGCCAACAAGGGTATGACTTCAGATGGAAGTGTAGACTCTGCTTGAGCCTGCTGGGAATTCTGGAGTATTAACATAAAACTCCAAGTCTGTTTCTCTGCAGTCAATGGAGCTTGGCTTTTCTGCTATTGCATCAGAAAAGCATTCTGTCATAATTAGCCTGGGGTAGAAGGGAGGTAAATGATCAAGCATCTCTGACTTTCCCTAGGGGGTAAAGGGGCTACAGACCCAAGAACCATCCTCTGATGATCTCAAGTGTTTGCTTTTAACAGTAAAATGTGCAAGGCTGGGAGAGTGATACAAGAGGACTTAAGTGGATGCCAATTCATCTTATTAAATATGAAAATCATTTCGTATTTAATATACTCTTTGCCAAAGATGGGTGTTTAGATCACGAAAAAAAAATATGGCTTCCCCGATGGTAAATAAAGTTTTTCTTCACCACATGAAGTTATTGGTCTTCACGTTCTACTGCCAAATTCACCAAGTTATTTGCTATGTTTATAATTACATCTTAGAATCAATTTGGATCCATGTTGTTCCAAATTCCCCACAACTGGAGAAGATCTTCTGCTTTTGTGTAATATTTCTAATATTTTGACCAACCCCAAATAAGCTTATATTTTCTTTAGGCTTGGGGGAGAGGGGAAGTGCTGCTTTGGATGGTTTGCAAATATGCTCATCCCTTTAAAATGAAACTAACTTTTCAAAGTCTATAGCTAAAGAACATGGGATGAGTTGGGGTGGACCTGAACTACTTCCTTGAGATACTTAAAACAACAACTTTGGCAAAGAGTATAATGAGAGAAGCAGAAAACCACAGGGATCAGGCTAAGTCATGACACTGAGCCACACTGTGAGAATGTGTTTACAACACATTCCTATTATATGTATGTTTCAGTGAAATGCAGACTTTTAATGAAATGGAGCAAAACATTTCATAGAAAGTTAGGGATCTGGTATCCAAAGTATGCCACTCTCTAAATTACTGTAATTGAAGTTATTGTTAGGTTGTGAGAAGTATGACTTCAAGAGTTCCCTAATTGGTCCCCAGGCATGCCAAGATTTCACCAGATAATGAAATGCTCCCGTTAACCCATGCTCCTGTAACTTCCCCAGAGAAAACTGCTAGTTTCCAGGTTAGCGAAGATGTTAAACCTCTCACTGCTCTCTGTTTCTGATGGGTGAGTTGAAGCAAGGGAGAGAAAGGTTTACATGCAATTGCTCCTTCTACACCACAGGCTTTTATGGAGGCGGGTGGGTGAGAGGGTGGAGGAGTTACCAGTAAGTTATGACTCCCAAAGATATTCAGGAAATTTTCAAGGAGAAAGAGAGACATGGACCCATGGACCCCTATATAATTACGCTGTTTACAAAGATGTATGCCAGGCAATTCTATTTCTCTACTAATTTAAGTTCTACATATCTGGTTGCTGAAAAAGTCAAGCACAGAAGAGACAAGCCTGGTTGCACATGATAGCTTGCTCGGGATTAATAACTTTATTCAAGAGTGATGAGGCTTGTCTCTGGGAAATTGCCTAGACACACAAGACAAGAAATTTCTACATGTAAAACCACCATACCACCAGCAACTCCTGTTCCAAATGTCAGGTCCAAGATCCCATTACTGAGGCATAGAAATCTAGATAAACTCAGAGAAATGAAATGAGCAGCAAAGAGGTGATTGAGGGGAAGCTGATGGTCACTGATGGTCTTCGCTTTTCCATAATTATGTTACAATCTTCCTTACCATGAAACAAAATGGCCACATATTTAGAAGAAAACAAAACAAAACAAAGAGAATGGGGGATAGAAAAGAAAGCAGAAAATGGGGATGAAGGGACAAAGAATTGTGCTGGCCTCTTAAAATCAGTATTCCATCTGCCTACATTTTTTTAAAAAATTTGTATAGAATTAATATTATTTATCCTTAAATGTTTGATAGAATATAACCAGTAAAGCAAGCTGAACCTGGAATTTTCTTTATGGGAAGAATTTTTTTTTTTTTTAAAGATTTTATTTATTTATTCGACAGGATAGAGACAGCCAGCGAGAGAGGGAACACAAGCAGGGGGAGTGGGAGAGGAAGAAGCAGGCTCATAGCGGAGGAGCCTGATGTGGGGCTCGATCCCATCACGCCGGGATCACGCCCTGAGCCGAAGGCAGACGCTTAACCGCTGTGCCACCCAGGCGCCCCGGGAAGAATTTTTTTAATCAACTTTTTATTTTAGAATAATTTTAGATTTACAGAAAAGTTACCAAGATAGTACAGAGTCCCCATTTATCCTTCACCTAATCTTCCCAAATGTGGGGCCTTTCCACCTTGGCATAATTGGTATTTCAGGCTGGATAATTCTTTCTGTAGAGGATGTCTTATGCATTATAGGACATTTACTAACATGGTTAGCCTCTACCCACTAGATGCTGGCAGCACTGTTCCCCCGGCTGTGACAGCCAAAAATGTTTCCTGAGGGGGACAAAATTATCCCTGGTAGAGGACCTCTACCCTAATGTTAGCATCTTACACAACCATGGTACATTTGTAAAATCTAAGAAATTAATCCTGGTGCTTTACTATTAACTATAGACTACTCAGATTTCCATAATTTTTCTATTAGCGTCTGAAGATCCAATCTAGGATATCATACTGCCTTTAATAAGGAAAGCATTTGAATTACAAATCAAATTTCTTTAAGTGATATTCGATTATTCAGCCTATTTCTTTTGGCATCACTTTTGATTTTAAAAAAAAAAGGTTCTCAAAGAGTCTTTGAGAGTCTATTTCATTTAAATTGTTAAACTTATTCACCTACATTTGGTTGGTCATGATATTTATCATCCTTTTGTTGAATATCCCATATTCATTCCTGACACTGAAAATTTATACTTTCTCTCTTCTTCTTGATCACTACGGCCAGAGATTTGCTTGGTGTCTCTTTCACTGATGTTTTTGAAAAGCAAGCTTTTAATTTTACTTATTTTCTCTAGTGGTTTATTTTCTTTTTTGTGATTTCTTTCCTCCTATCTTTACTATTCTTTCTACTCTGGGTTTAACTTGGCCTCTTTTTCTAGCTTCTTATGACGGAAATTTAAATTTTTGTTCGAGATCTTTCTTCTTTTCCAATACAATTTGAAGCTATAAATATATGTCTAAGCACTGATTTGGATATATCTCACCAACCTCGGTATTTGTGTTTTCATCTTCATTTAGTTCAGAATAACTGTATGTGTGTGTAATTCTTCTTTGACCCATAAGTCATTTAGAAGTATGTGTTTAATTTCCAAATGTTTGGGGACACTCTTGACATTTTTCTGTTAGTAACTTGTTTCATAGTAAAAACTTCTCTGTATGATTTCAATTCTTAAGCCTACCTAGTTGATTTATGACCCAAGATATAATTATCTGAGTAGATATTACATATCCATTTTAAAAGAACATGTAGTCTGTTGTTTGGGGGTAAGAATGTTCCATAAATATAAGTTAGTCAAGGTGATTTGTAACATTTTTCAAATCTTCAGTATTCTTGACTTTTGCTCCGTTTTATTAGTCACAGGAAAAAGAAAGTTGAAATTTCCATCTTCAATCAATCATACATTTGCCTACTTCTTTCATTTCTGTTTTACTTCAGGTATTCTGAAGTTGTTAGGCGCAGACACATTTCAGATTCTGGGTCTTCCTGAAGAATTAACCCTTTGTCTTTATGAAATGTCCTCTTTATCCCTGGGAATAATCCTTGATCTTAAGTCTACTTGCATAATATTTATATTTCCACTCCAACTTTTTGATAGTTTTCCCATGGCATACAATTTTCAATTCTCTTACTTTTTATGTAGTTGTGTATATATTTTTAAATAAAGTTTCTTATATGCAGAATATAGTTAAATCATTTTTTAATCTAATGGAACAAATTCATTTGCCTTCATTTTTCCATTTGTTTCTGGTTATAGAATTCTAGCTTTACAGTTTGGGTTTTGGTTTCAATATCTTAAAAATATTGTTCCCTAGATCAATGGAGTAGGACAAATTCCAGAAATAGGCTCACATACATATGACTGATTAATTTCTTACAAAGGTGCCAATGCAAGTCAGGGATAAAGTCTTTTAAACAAATTATTCTGGAACAATTGGATAGAACTATGTACCTTCTCTTGATCTCCTCTGCAAACTTCTTTTCAACTTAATATCTGAATGGGCCTGAGTTTGATTCTAGGTTACTTTTTCTTCTCCAGCATTCTTAGAACTTAGAACTTCTTAGAGATTAGGGGAAAAAATTAACCTCACACCCATCTCACACCATCCTCTAAAGTTAAAACAGGATGGATGACAAATCTAAATGTAAAGCTAAAACTATAACGTATCTAGAAAAATAGGAAAACTCTTTTATGCCCTTGAAGTAGACAATAAGTTACTAGGAAAAATTAGCATAAAATACATTTAAAAAGGATAAATTGGACATTATCAAAATGAAAAACTTCCAATTAAAAGACATGCTTAAGAAATGGAAAGACAAGCAAAGACAGGGAAAACATGCACAATACATACATCTGACCAAAGACTTGTGTCCAGATTATCTTAAGAACACCTAGAAATCAATAATAAAAAGGCAAGCCAGTAACAAATGGACAAAACGCTTGAATAAATACTTCCAAAAAAAAAAAAAAAGTTCCCTTGTCTTCTGGTTTACATAATTTGTGATGAGAAGTCTACAGTCATTCTTAATTTGTTACTTAATATATATCCTTTTTTCCAGCTGCTTTGAGATTTTCTTCCTAATCACTGGTTTTCGCAAGTATGATTATGATACATGTCAGTATGAATTGCGTGTGTGTATTAACCTTGTTTATATTTTTTTTGAGCTTCTTGGATCTGTGCCTTTACAGTATTGTTGAAACACATGAAAACTTTTTGTTGAAATTGCTAAAGAATTTGAAATTTTTCTGCTCTCGTTTCTTCAACTATAGTTTGTTTTCGCCTTTTGTGACTTCTAGCAATGTTACATTGTTAGATTGCTTGATATTGTTCCACAGGTCACTGAGGTGCTATGCCTTTTGCGGTCTCTTTTGTTTTGTGCTTCACACTGACAGTTCCATTTCTGTTTTCAATTTCACTCATCTTTTCTTCTGCAGCGCCTCATCTTCTGTTCATCCAACAAAAGTTTTCTTTTAGTTATCGTATTTTTTTAATTCTGAAATTCCATTTCATTTTTATATATTCTTTTTCTCTGTGTCATATTTTACTTTAAATCTTTTCCTTAGTTCTTTTTTTTTTTTTTTTTTTTTTTTAAAGATTTTATTTATTTATTCGACAGAGATAGAGACAGCCAGCGAGAGAGGGAACACAAGCAGGGGGAGTGGGAGAGGAAGAAGCAGGCTCATAGCGGAAGAGCCTGATGTGGGGCTCGATCCCATAACGCCAGGATCACGCCCTGAGCCGAAGGCAGACGCTTAACCGCTGTGCCACCCAGGCGCCCCCTAAATCTTTTCCTTAGTTCTACGTATTATATGTACAATAGTTTAAAAGTCTTTACCTGCTGTTTCTATCATTTCTCCCTCATCCCTTGAACTCAAGTGATTTTTCTCCTATATACTGTATATATTTTCCTTCTTCTTTGCATAGTTTTTATTTTTGATGGACACCAGATATTATGGATTTTATACTATTGAGTGTTAAGTACTGGATTTTACTGAGTTTCCTGAAAGGGAGCTAGACTTCACTCTGTCAAGCACTTCAACATTTATTATAAATCTAGTTGATCCTTGCAGGGATATAGAAGCTTGTAAGTTTTTAATGGAGTGTCTATTGCAGCCTTTACTCTAGGGCTACTGTTAATGTGTCACCACCCTGGAACCTGCACCCCAATGTTTATAGCAGCAATGTCCACAATAGCCAAACTATGGAAGGAGCCCAAATGTCTAATGACAGATAAATGGATAAAGAAGATGTGGCATATATATATACAATGGACTATTATGCAGCCATCAAAAATGAAATCTTTTTGCAACAACGTGGATGGAACTAAAGGGTATTATGCTAAGCGAAATACATCAATCGGAGAAAGACAATTATCATATGATCTCAGTCATATGTGGAATTTAAGAAACAAAACAGTATCGTAGAGAAAGAGAAGAAAAATAAAACAAGACAAAATCAGAGAGGGAGACAAATCATAAGAGTCTCTTAATCACAGGAACCAAAATGAGGGGTGCTGGAGGGGTGAGGGGTGGGGAATGAGGTAACTGGGTGATAGCCATTAAGAAGGGCACAAGATGTAATGAGCACTGG
The DNA here is from genome assembly GCF_017311325.1 of Ursus maritimus. NCBI lineage: Eukaryota > Metazoa > Chordata > Mammalia > Carnivora > Ursidae > Ursus > Ursus maritimus. Next base: position 12,068,953 of record NW_024423786.1, read on the forward strand.
GTATTATATAAGACTGATGAATCACTGACCTCTATCTTTGAAATATATAAAATAAAATAAAATAAAATAAAATAAAATAAAATAAAATAAAATAAAATAAAATAAATACCAGTTCCTATGGTCTGACCCTTAAAAAAATAATTGTCACCACCCTGGAGTTTCCAGTAGATTCTATACTTATTCAGTGATATCCCTTCACTCTGGCTGATGAGAATTCCAAAGGCTTCTGCTTTGTATGAACTTTGGCTTACAGCTCCCAAGTAATTGTTACTTCCCTGACAGTTGTTCTTTACTCAGTCTCATGGAGTGTTATCCTACAGGTGCACATACTGGTAGTCACTCAAAAATTTGAGAAGATTTTTTTGCAGGTTTCCAGTGTTTCCTCCTTTTCTTTTTTTCTCCCTATCCCCTCTATCCTTCTCTCTCTCACTGTGCAACTGCCTTCTGTCCCATGCTCTATACTCAAATTCTAGCTGTCTTACCATTCCTGAATTCTGATCGCTGTCTCTTCAACCCAGCAAGATCGCTAGGCTTTGTTTGGGTTCTTCCCTCCTATACCACAGTGAAGAAGGTGCTTCTAGGAAGACACTTGGGATATACCTAGGATTTGCTTGTTTACCTTCTCTCATGAATCACAGTCCTATTTTGCCTGCCATCGAATATTCAAAAAACACTGTTTTGTGTATTTTATCCAGTTTCCTACATGTTTACAGCAAAAGGTCAAGTCCTATAACAGATGTTCGTTTATGGACATAAATGGGAGTCTCCATGCAGCCTTATGATGGAACTGTCTGCCTCCACTGATTTTACTGATGACATAGCAAGTGTGCTGGATGCTATACTGGGTAATGTCTTAAAATAAATCAGTTACCTTTAACTGATATGGGAGGCTGTGATTCTTCCCATTCAGCATCCCAAGGTTGTAGGGGTAATAACTAACTGATTTGAACCTAGTTCTTCTTGCCTCTTGTTCACAACTCTATTTTAAGAAGCAGTATCTTGTTTACAGAGACTTCTGGATGAGTCCCCTGGAACTCAATTTCTCCCTTTAATTTTGCATTTCTGCGTTTTGTCAAGGTATCATTTGGTCTCTCTGCTTTGAGAAACTCTAGATGTTAATATGCCCACTTAACAGATAAAGCCCTCTGGATCTGTCGACATGATTATCTCAAGACCCTATGAGAAGTAAACCACCAGGGGAAGTAGGGAAACAAGATTAACAATTACATCCCTGAAAATCAAGAATAACATTCCTTCCATTACAACCTAGTAGAGAGCACCGGTTATTTAACCATGATTTTTTTTTCCCAAGAAAGCAAGCCTTAAAAGAGTAAATTCTTAATTTAAATTAACATCTTCAATCTACTCTTCCAGCTCACCCTCTCAAACATGATCTCTAGAAAATGAAATGAGGTTTACATGCACTGACATTCTGTCAACAATGTCCTTAAGGAATAGATTCCTTATTTAAAATGACTGTCATGAGTTGACTTGTAAAAAGTAATTGGGTCTATAATTTCATACATGTCAAAATCTGCAATACACTGTTTCCTAATTGCTGGTTTGTGTGTGCACATGGGTATAAAATCAATTTAGTTGCTCGGGTAGTTCTCTGGCACTTGTCTATATGCCACAAAATAGTAAAATGCAAGTATTATGTCTGTCCTGTAGCTCAAGCTTTTCAAAGCCTTTCTGTCTCATCTAAAAGATTATGTCAAGGTCATATAGCCTTCTGGGCCTCAGTTTCCTCTTCTATAAAATGGCAGCTAGAAATAATTGACCAAAGTAACTTTAAGGTTTCTTCCATTCCTATATTTTAGAATATTTTAAGTATGTTTAGATGGCACTGTATCAATTAAGAACCTATTAATTGGCATGCTTACACTCATACAGTACAATAATAATCCTGGTTCAAATGGTAACAAGTCAACTAAGTAAGATACACTATTTTCTGCATAAGTGCACTATTTCATACCTTCTAATTATATGAAAATCAGTGAAAGCCTTCTAGAACTTTAGCTACGGATAGGATACAAAGATAATTGTTTCTAATGGTTCTGCAAATACAGAATGCATCAGAATCCCCTGGATAGCTTGTTAAAATATAGATTGCTAAGCCCCACCCCAGAGTGTTCTGATTCAGTAGGTCTTGGGTGAGTCCGGAGAATCTAACTTCCTAAGAGATTCCCAGGTGATGCTGATGCTGCTGATTCTAAGACCTTACCTGAAGAACCACTGATTTAACCAAACTCATTGCCTTCCTCCACTCCAATATTCCAGAAATTAATGAAAAGAAGCATAGAGAAGATCATCTGTTCAACATCATAAAATAAGCCTTCTCCAGAACCAGTTTTCCTGGTCATCAGCCCTCTGCATTGTTTCTGCATGATCTTCCACACTGTCTTGGTTTTTGTCACATTTAGAGACTGTCTTAAAGGATGTTATTAATGTGTGTCTCTGGATCACAATGCTATATGATTTGTTTTGTAAACATGGTATAGTGCACAGGCCCAGACAGAAGGCTTATAACTTAAGAAATGAAAAACTGGGAAATGATATTTTACCTGCCCTTTACTCTCATCAGTTTAACTTGGTATCAGCCCTTTTCACTGCAATCTATTTTTATTTTTTGTAGCTCCCCTGACTTTGCAAAAGTGCTAATATTCATTCAGTTGTCATAAATATAAGTTAAAATAAAACTACTTTATATAATAATGTAACACTAAAAATTAAATATAAAAGGAATTTTTCACATATGACAAAACTTTTAACACCATCTATCCTATAATCAAAGCAGCTTAGAAACTTTAGTAATACATAATACGGATACGTCTTAAGATGGAAATCCCAGAATTCCAATTATAAAACTCTTAACTATTGTATGAATTTGAAGACAAAAGATATTTATTTTTTTAACTATTTGGCATTGTTAGTGCATAATGCAAAACAAAAAAGTTCAATGGCGCTTTTTCATTCTGTTCTGTTTTATAATTCCATCCCCTCCAGCTTTACCTCTTAGATGAAACAACCATTTGAGAAAGGGGAGGAAGAAGAGGCAGAGGAAGGGAAAGGGGAAGAAATGTAGAGAGTAAAACAAAGCTGCTTCTCAGAGTAACCGACCCTAATAAAACTGATCAAACCCAGTGAGGTTGGCCCGTCCCCAAAACTGGAAAGACTGAGGCCAGCGCAACTGACAGGCTATTAATTGGGGCTTCTTCTTGTCACTTGTGGTCTAGCTAAGCAATAAATCACAAATTGTAGGACTGGTGGAACCTTGTAAACTACCTGTCAGAGGTACTAGATCAGATTAATAGGATTCTAGGAAGTGGACTAATTAAGTCAACATCAACACCTTTTCCCCACTTCTCTAGTTCTGATTTTTTTTTTTTTTTGAGAAGGTAATGAGCACTGAGTGTCAGACCTGGCTCACCATTGCGTAAAAGAACAGCAACCATTAGCCAAAAGTATGTCATTTTTTATCTTTCTTCTCCTACCTAATCATTTCTTTTTTATGGATGAATTGCTTATCTAGAAAGGTTAATCTCAACTTCAGCTTCCCATTATGACACCTGTGGAGTTTTAGAAAATAATAGATACCCGAGTCCCACCTCAAACCAATTAAATAAAAATCTCTCTAACTGGGATCACCCCAGTTGTTTCTGACATGCAGCCTGGTGCAAGAAACTCTTTGCTAAAACCTTCTCCATAAGAGTTAACGATGTCCAGTTATATTTCTCCTCACTATGCAACATCAATTTATACTGTCAATAGATGAACCCAGTAATAATTTCCACTCAGAAAAGAAGAAGTGAAGTTGGGCCAAGAGCGTCGACTCTGGTACCAGACTGCCTGGGCTCGAGTCCCCTGGCATACCATTTATTTATTAGCTGAGTAATGTCAGTCAAGTCACTCAGTCTCCCTGTGCTTCACTATAAGAACGGAAAGGAGAACAATACTCTGTATAAGGGGGATAATGCTTTTATTTATGACATAGGATTGTTGTGAGGTTAAATCCTTTACAACTGTCCCTGTTACATAGTCAGAACCTCTCATTATTTCCAAACCTCTCCAGGAGATAAGATAGCCAAAGTTCTGGGGGCGCCTGGGTGGCACAGCGGTTAAGCATCTGCCTTCAGCTCAGGGCGTGATCCCAGCGATCTGGGATCGAGCCCCACATCAGGCTCTTCTGCTATGAGCCTGCTTCTTCCTCTCCCACTCCCCCTGCTTGTGTTCCCTCTCTCGCTGGCTGTCTCTATCGAATAAATAAATAAAATCTTTAAAAAAAAAAAAAAAAGATAGCCAAAGTTCTGAAAACACAGGCTTTAGAGTAAGATGGATTCATTTCCAGGTCCTGGTTCTGCCAACATACCAACCATGGGATCCTGCAAAAGTTATTTAAACTCCCTGGTAATTCCTAAAGATAATAATAGTTTCTATCTTATATGGATGTTGGGAAGATTAAATGAAACAATGTATGTCATGGGCTTAGCATAGAGCCTGGATCTAAGCTAAGTTCTTGTTATAATTATCACAGCTAACCTAAGAGGAAGGAATGGATTTCTTAGCCACTCTCTAAGATCTTTGGTTGACTTTTGCATCTCAGGTGACATAGAGCATTGTGTTTGTAGAGGTCCCCAATCTTTTCTCTAGGAAGGTAAAAAAAAAAAAAAAAAAAAAAAGGAGAACAATTCATAAAGGAATTGGTCAAGCTTGAAACTGCGGACCTCGATTACCCCTGGGAGAAAATGCATTATCATCATTAATGTCTGCTGTCTCTAGCCCAGATGCAAGAGCCAAAGGCATCTTAATTATAAGCAGCCTCACAAATTCATCTCCATAATTCTAATACTTCAAAAATTAACCTCTTGTCCTGAGAAGGTGAAGTTAAATGTCAGTCCCAGATGGATCCTGAAGGGGCATTCAGATTTGACATCAGCACCACAGTTGGCCACACAGCTGTGCATTCTTTCTCCAAATTGCCACTGATTTTTCCAAAAGCATAGCTCGAAAGACATTTAAAAAATAAAGATTTGAAGTAGAATTCTTTTTTTCTCAATTTTAGTTAGAGTATACCTGGAGACTCGGTTAAAGTTGAATTTGTATTTGGCCGAAAAGTCTCATTTTGGGTGGAGATGACGAGAGGCAAAGCAATTTACTTACTGGCTTTTGCAGGTCAGTGTAGCAAAGGAAGATGTCTCTGATCCCTGCTATTACATGGTACAGCTTTCTACCAGCTTAAGAGTTTAAAGATAAACACCGCTATCCTAATTTTGTCATTGAGAGCACAAATTTATCTAGCCTCTGGTTAGCAGTAAGAAAACATGGATCCAAAAAACATAATCCAAATGGGTATGAGTGTTCCTGTGTTTACAAGTCAGTCAACACGGCCCATCTATGTCGCCCAAAGCAGCTGCCTAGTCAGATCATATATCAGAGATGAAAATAATGGTAAGAGTACCACTGTTTTAATAACTAATGTTTGTTGTTTGAGATCAACTTATTAAAATACATTAAATTTTAAGTACATTATACTGTCAAGAATAATACACAGTGTTCATGAGCAAAGGGTAATAAATGGATGCTGCCAGAAATAAAATTACTCTGAGATTCAAGTAAAACAAACAAACAGTCATGTGAAAGCACCAGGAAACCCAACAACAGACTTGGGGAACTGCTATCAAAGCATCTTATCAAAGAGCTAAACTTGCATAAAGAAATCCTATAAAAATTTATTTTACCATCCTTTTATCATTCTATTTTTAGCGTGGAATTTTGCTCTATTAACTGGCAAAAAAAAAAAAAAAAAAAGATTATTTTTCTCAAGATATTTCAACCAAAAAACTAGAGAAAGAGTTCAGATCCCCCCCCTCCCCGCCCCCGGAAAGTCATCTATCAGACTACGGTTCTTGATTTCCCTACCTGTGAAATAGGGATGAGAGACTTTCATTTCTGGAGTTCACAATCTTCTCCCAAGAAAAATAGTAATGACTGAATACAGAAAGAGCAAGGGGTAATTTGTAGTATGTGACTGCCTGCCAAGTACCTATACCTTCATATGGGATATTTCAATTCATCTGCACAAAATTTTCTTAGATGGTTTTAATACTTACTTTCTCAACAACACAAACTGAGGCTCATTGAAATTGAGCCATTTGTTCATACAGAACAAAGATAAATCCAGATTTGCTAAATAGTTCCTTTCCCTGTAGGAAAAGAAACAGCACAGGATTGACGCCATGACTTAGTCTCATCCTGCTAAAACCTCAGATAGATGTAATCCCAAGAAAGGAATCCTGTCTGATCAGAAATTGCTATCTACCAACTGCAAGCATTTGAGAGCATACTCAGATTTGGTAGTAACACTGCTGTATAGTGGATTAACAATGCCTGCAAGGCAGAGAGGTGTTATAGGCTGAATTGTATCCTTTCAAAAAAGGTATTTGGGGTCCTAACCGCATTACCTCAGAATGTGACCTTACTTGGGGATAGGGTCTTTACAGAGGTAAACAAGTTAAAATGAAGACATCAGGGTGGACCCTCATCCAATATGACTGATGTCCTTTTAAAAGGGGGAATTTCAACACACACAGACACACACACACACACACACACACACACACACACACACACGGGAAAAGCCATAGGAAGAAAAGGGACCACCAGAAGATAGGACAAAGTCTTGGAACAGATCCTTCACTAGCATGTTCAGAGGGATCATGGCCCAGCCGACATCCTGATGTCAGCCTTCTAGATTCCAGAATTGACAGACAGTAATTTTTTTAAACCATCCAGTTTGTGGGTCTTGTTATTGCAGCTCTAGGAAACAAATACAAGGGGAAAGAATATGGTGCCATGAGAGCCACCTGTTACCAATCTTCTATTAGAATGTGAGTTCGCTCACCTCTGAATCCTTGGCTGAAAGAGAACATGCTCAACTAAACAATTTCTGTTGAAGTGAATAATATGGGAAGAACATAATGGGATGTTTCCCTTTGCCAACGCTATGTTGCAAAAGCAGGTCACACATTGTTTTTGCAGGTATTCTTTGGAGGAAAAGATTTAATGCTTAAACAAAGGAGAAGAGGATAAGATGGAAGACCCTAGCAAACCAGAGAATGAATAGATAAACTTAGTGGGGAAACTCTCTCTTACAGTGTCTGGGTTTGGTGTCACATCTCTAAGAGTGTCTGGAGGAATATTAAAGTCAAGAATACTATCATCAACCTTGACATGATCTTTTTCCCCCTTGAGACTTAGGACAGCAACACATTTAGAGTGCTGAAGGCACAAATGTGATTCCCACTGGGATGGAATGCTGTCAGATAAAGTCACCCCACTCATTTGAGAACTTTCCCTCACTATGTTAAGCTCATATCTTAGGATCACACCGTTTGCATGAAGTATTTTCAGATAAATACCATATTTCAGCGGGATGTTCATGAACCATAGCTAATAAATGTAAAATTATGATTGCAGTGGAGCCTACCTCTCACAGAGGAGGGCTCTTCGGTTCAGAGCTAAGAAGTCAGCGAATACAGGGTGGTCTTACAACTTTCCAACACCAGACGGACCAGTCTCATGGGCAGCTTTCACATCTCCTCCCAGGGGTTACTCGTGCACGTCCTCCTCAAAAGGAATTCATGCTGGTGGCCTCAATGGAAAATGGAGAATCTGAACATGTGACTGAAGGAGAGTTTGACCCCAAAGCAGCTCTCGTGAATGCCAATTTTCTTGAACAAAACAATGATTATTATTGTTATTATTAGCATTTCCTTCCAATTTCTCTGTGCTGTGCACCGCACTGAGGGCTTTTCTTACATTATCTTATAAATCATCATGAAGACCCATCTAGTACCACACCTCTAGAAAGAAGGATGATTATGATTACTGTTTTGCAAATTAAAAAAAAAAGTGGGACTCAAAAAGATCAAGTAATTTGTCTATATTTGTTCAGCTATTGTCACAGGGCCAATATGTGAACCTACATTCTCTGACTTCTCAGTATGCTATCTGTGACACCTCCACCTAATTTATACTGTCTCATTTCCTATTACGGTTTCCAACCTTCTTTACCATGACCTAGTTGTTTGGGATATAAAGGTGAAAAGGAAGTCATCATGTCTAGTTCCAGGAGTTATCTCTTCTCTTTCTACTCAGCGTAGAGAGAGCACCATAAACTGGTATTACTGTGATTAAAAAAAGACAAAGAAAAATAAATATATTCTTTGCTACATAAATTTATCCAGAGCCATGATCTATCCCAAATTTTTGAGAGGAAAGTCCAAGTTTTAAATATTTAGGGTATCGATTTCTCCTTGCAGTGTAGAAGATGTGATTCCCTCAAAGACAGACGGAATCCAGGAGCTTATTAGGTCAACTGGAGCAGCCAGACTTCCAGTCTCTGAACAAAATTTAAAAAGCTTCTACAGAAGAATAAACACATTCTAGGAACAACCAAAAGGCCCCTTTTAAATGATCCCAAATATAGTGATAACATTTGTAACTCAAAAGAAAAACCAAGGACAAAAAGATTTCCTACAAAGTGAACCCCAAAATCCATTTTGACAACTGTTGCAGGAAAAGGAACCACTATTTACTGAGCATCTTCTATGTGCCAGTACGTTACATAAACTCTCACTGAATCATTGTTCTCGGTTTTTTTTTCCCCAGATAAAAAAACCTGATACCCAAAGAAGCAATATAAATTGCCCAACAGGCTCACAAGTGGCAGAGCCAATATTTGGATATAGTTTTGACCCTAAAAGCTGTTGTCTTTCTACTGAATTGATTTCTAAATAGCACACATCTTAATTCTAATTCAATTTTTACATCCAGACCACATGCAGGTTTCCAAGCAAAGTCTTTATAACAAAGCATCAAGCTGGCATTGGCAGATACCAGCTTCAGAGAGGAAGAGAGACAGAAGACAGACTTCAGCCTTAAAGATAGAGAGGTTCCTTCCATTAGTTAGAGCTAATGTTGTTAAAGTACTTGAAGTTTGTGAGATCATTACCTAATTTGATGCAATAGTCTTGTAAGAGCAATAGAGTAGTCCATTAGTATGGCGGTATTAGTATCCGCAGATTGTAATTCTTCAGAAAGAAGAAGAGAAATTCAGAGACTGGGAGATCTTTCCCTTCAAACCAGTTAGTTCAGAGAAATGTAAAATTTGCTAATAATTCTACTTTGATTCTGATTTTTAAAACTCCCTTTGAAATATTGGGACAATCATGTTTAAAAATGATCAGATGGGTGTGGTACTAAAGACAGTACATTTGCCATCCCAGACAGAACACACAGCCTTTCAGGTACCTTCTGCCTTCTCTTCCATCCTTTTCAAAACAGAAAAAATCAAAATAGCAAAAACAGTCAAATTACAGCAAGAAAGAGTACAAATAGTTCCTGGTTCTGGTTTCATGTTATTCTTTCCATTAGACTCAAAATATTTAAATTCAAGAATGTAAAAGACCCAGACCATGCTTTTACTTCCTTGACACACTGTGATATGTATATATTATGGTGGTTACATTGAAGCGATTAATTCATAACATGACAGAGGCAGCAAGCAAACAGACTTACAGCTTATTTTTAATAAGTGCTAATACATTTATGCCTTTCTTGCCAGACTCCCCTTCTACAAACATTTGGCTTCCCAGATTATATCCACGAAAATTAATGATCTGTCACTAGGCTTGCCTATGTCTTAATGAAGTAGTTACTCAGAGTGATTGAAGTCAGGTGTGAGGAACTTGCTTCTCTCATGGATGATAAAGCCCTTCCTTCATTCTCCGCACAAATTTAATTAGGTGAAAGCCAAAAAAATTAATTACTGCTGCACAATGATTCTGCATTTTTCAACAAGTGAAAGGGGTTTGTTGGTGTTTGAAAGCTTTTCCCGCACAGTAAAGGCAATAAACAGAAGATGTATCAAAAATTCAAATGCATTAGTAAATTCTTTGCTTTGTGAAAAACAAAATGCACGCCTCATAAAAGTGATTATCTTTACTGAGCAACTCATAATTCACAAGGCTAAGTGCTCTGTAAAAAATGTCAGTAAAAAGTGTGGGGGGGTTGGTGAAGAGTATCCGAGAGCGGGAGGGGAAGGCCTGTGCTAAGTAGAGTCACCTCGTCCAAGGAGATGACACTCATGTTAAGCCTGTGTGCCTCCGAGATCCAGCTGGGAGGAGGTAAGAAGGAAGAATGGTTTAGACACAGGGAACCCTCAGGGCAGAGACTCTGAGGCAGGAACAAATTTGTCCTATTAGGCATAGTTTCCTAATCGTCGCATGAATGACATCTGGGGCTGGATAGCCCTTTGTTATGGGGTGCTGTTCTGTGTACTGTAGAATACATCCCTGACCTCTACACCTAAGGCCAGCAATACCCCACTGTCCTGCAGTTGTGACAACAAAATGTCTTCAGACATTGCACGAAGTCCCCTGGGGAGCAAAATCTCCCCTGGTGGAGAATCGCTGTGTTCGAGGAAAATATGTAGGCCATGTGCCTGGAGCAAGGAGAAGAATGGAATCTATAGCAGGGACATTAAGTTAAACCAGAGCGACATCACCCATGTTAGCACCACTTTAGGCCTTGGGACGTCAGAGATCCTTGCTCGCTAGCACAGCACACGGCTCTGTCAAATTCACACTGGCCCAGTTTCAGTGCTGCAAAACCAGAGACTTCATCACTCTCAAGCACCTAGGGGACAGCAGAAGTGCTCTGTGCCCCAGTGCCTGTGTCCACCTCCAGCATTCTTACCTCCCCTGGTACCACCTCCTCTGCCCCAAGCCATGTCACTGTGCTCCCCACAGCCTGCTTCCCAGGGCTTTGCCCTCCTGCCCATCCAGTCCATTCAGGCCTTAGTTACTCTGCAAAAGACAGAAAACTTCCTCAGAAACCAAGACAGGTGAAGACTCCAAGATTTCTGAGAACATGGTTTCATGAGGATGGTGACCATAGAAGGTACCTTCTTCGCGTAAAGAAAGAAAGTAATGAGCAAGAATCTGGAAGGTAAAGCATGCTTTTATACATATTTTCTCATCTGTTTTGTTTCCTTATCTATGCAACGGGACCATTTTTATTAAGTAGCTATTTAGTCACCAGATAAGTTGGGAGAAAAACAGATTTTAACAGCATGCCTCTAAATAAGCCATTACAACTTATAGACAAATGAGTGAAAGGAAGACAGAAGAGCACAGGCGGTGTAGCAGCAGTGGGTTATCCCAAGAAAGTTAACTTCTCCGGGATAAATTGCTAATGTATAATTACACAATATGTTGGCTAGCAGCAGGAGCCTCGTCTTTCCTCTGAGCCCCAAGACTAGATGATGCTCCATGAAGCCTGCGCTAGCAAATAGACCATTCCAAATCTTTCTTTGAGACGGCATGAATCAATAAATACTTCTTCCATCTAAGGGAAGTCTATACATAGTGCTGTTTGGGCATATTTGCTTTGTTTCTTCTATGTCCTATCTCCTAAAAGCCAAAACTTCAGAAGAGATTTTCTGAAGAAGGGTGAGCACAACTGTAATTATTTTATCCTATAGGCAAGAACCTGGATTCTGTAATTTCAGGTTTGGGAGGCATCAAACAAAAAAATGCATGGTTCCATCACTGACCTAAACCTATTTCCTAATAAAATGAAGCATGATAAGCCTATCATAATCCTATAGGCAATGCAGATGCAGACATTGAAGGCAAGAACATTATTTGGATAGAATTTGATTTTCTCTAAAATAGGAAACACAACTGAAAGATGGCACAACTATGTGCATGCATTTCTTCTGTCAGGTGTGGGCCTAAAATAATCAGTAGTTTTCATGAGTTCTCTAATCATCAATCCATTTGAATACTCAGGGATTGTAACAGTATGAACATCTTTGTTTTTTCCCCCCAGTATCTAGCTGGACCAATCATTACGCAGTGTGCTAGGAATATATAAATACATAATTCTTGGTTAATGTGTTCATGCTTTGACCAGAAAAGGAATGGCTAGAGTTTATAAGGGTATAAATCTATTTCTGAGCCTAATAAAAGAGAAGCACTGCCAGGCAGACCATTGAAGAAGAATGTTGTGATCCGTGCGTAAACTGAGATGGACCAGGCTGGGCTCTAAACCCCAAAATGGGCCCCAGACAAACTCCATTATTTGACCAACAAACACTCGTCGAGTTGCTGCTTCATTCTGACTGAGCTACATGTTGCAATATATCACTCAATTCTCCCAATGATCAGGTTAAATAAATACTACTAGCCTCTTCATTTTTAAATAGATTGGAACCCAAGTCTCAGGGAGACTAGATATCTTGCCCAGGCTACCAGCCTCAGAAAAGGCACGTTGGGATCCACCCATGGATCTGACTGTGTCAGGTGGGAGCTCAGTAAATGCAGAAGTAGGAGCTTTGGGATGCTGATCACAAGGTTTCCATCTCAGTATTAAGCTCGTCACAGAACTCTCAGTAAAGACTGTTGACCCAGTGAGCCAAATAAGTCAATTAGAATTGACTTATGAATTCCTACCCATCACATGACAGGGTGAAGGAAGACCTGTGGAATGAAGAGAGCAATCCCGGTATTTATAAACCAGTATTATTTGGGAGTTACTGGGCTAAGCAAAGCAGCTCTGCAGCTGTAAAGTTAACACATGCCTTCCTCTGTCTGAAACTCTGTCCCTTCCCCTCTTCATATGGGTAACTCAGGCTCATCTTAAAATCGCAGACAGATCCCAATTCCTCAGCGTCCTGCCCTCCCTCATTAGACCAAATCTCCCTGTTACATACTCTTAAAGCACGGAAATCTCTCCCACCTAGAACTTACCATAGTTCAGGTTTCTATTTTATTGTGTGACTGCATGATTGGCATTCTGGTACCCATGAGACTGTACATACTTCCCCTGGTGGCAGACGCCATTTGGGTTTGGGACACCATGGTGTTCCTGTTGCCTGGACAGGTGAAGCAAGCACCCAATACATATTTATTGAATATGAGAACAAAGGTTCAGTTCCCACGATGGCTAACAATAAGCAGAAAGCTGACACCCAGCAGCCATGTCCAGCTCTCTGATGCTCTTTTTAAACAAATTTGGCCATGCAGACTATAACACTAAGGAGGTTTTCCTGTGTTGTGGACACAAAAAGCTCAAGTCAGCATTGCATACCAGCTTCATCTCGTCTCTCCCTTCACTTTGAGCCTAATTTCTTAGATGAGCAAATATTACCCCAGCGTAAAAGGTTAGTCAGGCTGTCCAAGGGATGCTGGAATACATAATAAATGTAATGAAATCATTTACTGCCACATGTCCATCACCTGCCATTGATGGGGAACAGTTTCTAGAAGCACAAAAGACAATGCAGAGACCCTGCAGCAGACATCGACCACATGTGCTCTCACCAGAACATGCTGGGAAGTTGCACTTACACGTGAGCTTCCTCCCAGCTGGAAGTAAAACAGATCTGATCAAGGTATCGGGATGAAATGTGTTACTATAGTAAAGTGGCTCACAACAGCCCTGAATGGAAGAAATTGTTTTCTTGTCAAATACATCACCAGCTTGCTACTATTAAACAGAGCTGACGAAGCTCCCAGTGACCACTTTCAATTTCTATTTTAACAGAAGAGCCTCTGTTTTCCCCCCAAACATGGTATGAAACCTCTGAGTGCAATTTATTCTCTTTCTTCATAATAGGTGTTTTTGAATCGTGGGCTCCCTCTCCAGCCAAGGATCAAGGACCATGTGAAAGTAGAAACAGGCTGCAGGGAAAGCTTCCTGCTAAGATAACATTCGTCTCACCACTTTATCTTTCTCTGGGTGTCTCATTTCCATCTTTGACTCAATTTCCTTGGCATATCCCGCCCCTTCCCAAGACCAACTTAGGCACAGTTTCTAAGATGCTAAGACCCTACTGTGTCTTTCACACACCGTGACGACTGCAACACTGGTGCCTGGATGACTGTTGACTTACCCATCTCTCACCAGTCTGAGCTCTTACAAGGCACTCGGGGTCTTATGCCTGCATTTCCAGGGCCTGGGTGGTTTTTGCCTGCAGGGAGCTGGAAATGGCTTTGAATCTTAGATTTGAAGGCTGGCTATGCCACTTAATTCAGGTGTCTGTAAGCTTTTTCCATAAAGAGATAGATACTAAATATTTTTAGCTTTGCCGGCCATCAGGGCGGTGTTGCAATGCCTCGATTCTGCCGTTGTAGCACAGAGGCAGCCAAAGACGAGACAGCAATGAATACGTATGGCTGTGTTCCAACAAAACTTTATCTAGGGAAATCTGAATTTCCTTTTCTTTTTAAAAGATTTTATTTTTCTGAGAGAGAGAGAGAGAGAGAGAGAAGGAGCAGGGGAAGGGGGAGAAGGAGAAGCAGACTCTCCGCTGAACATGGAGTTTGGCATGGGGCTTGATCCCAGGACTCTGAGATCATGACCTGAGCAGAAGGCAGCTGCTTAACCAACTGAGCCACCCAGGTACCCCCGAGGAAATCTGAATTTCATAGAATTTCCTAGAATTTCCACATGTCATGAAATGGCATGGCATTGGATTTTTTCCCCAACAATTTGAAAATGATAAAAATGAAAAAAAAAATAAAAATAAAAACATTCTCAGTTCTCGGGGCGCCTGGGTGGCTCAGTCGTTAAGCGTCTGCCTTCGGCTCAGGGCGTGATCCCAGCATTCTGGGATCGAGCCCATAAAAAACATTCTCCATTCTCAAGCCATACAAAAGCAGGTGAAGGGTCAGAATTGGCCCTCTAGGCCATAGTTTCATGACTCCTCCACTTATCAAGGGTGTGACCTTGAGCATGTAATTATACTTCTGTGTGACTCCATTTTACCATCTGTGAAGTGACAGCACCTCTCTCATAGGATTGTTGCAAAGATTTTGTCAATTTATTACTAGTACTTAGAACATTACCTGGCATGTAATACACATTCAGTGTTGGTTTTCTTGCTGTTATACTACATGCCTAATAAATGATTTTTAAAACATGTTTGAGTTTTATAGCCTATTAACTCCTCATATTCAATCAATCAAGTACTGAATGGTTGATTATCTCTCAAACATCTGCTTCTTTCATGGCTCCCTTTGCTAATGCCTTAGCTCAAGATCCTGTCCTAACTCTCCAGGATTACCACAGAAGGCTTTTTATTGGTCCTCTGCATTCATCTTCCCATTCTAATCCACTTGTCCACATTGGCCATTAGAATGATCATTCTAAAAGCCAGATGTAATCATGTCATTTCTCGATGATAATCTCCCTGTACTGTTTCCCTAAAACAAGTTCTGTG
This sequence comes from Ursus maritimus, assembly GCF_017311325.1. Lineage (NCBI taxonomy): Eukaryota > Metazoa > Chordata > Mammalia > Carnivora > Ursidae > Ursus > Ursus maritimus. The sequence continues at coordinate 12,084,242 of NW_024423786.1, forward strand.
GATCATTAATTCTGAGAGATAAAAATGCATTTGTTCTCAAAAGAGCTACGTGTTTAAGAGTAGACAAAACTGAATAAAACAAGATTAAACAGATGATTGTTTTTACTGCAGTCCTTATGAGAACTTTTAATATGTAAATGTGCATTGTAAATCCCCAGGAAATTGACAAAGTGAGGTAATTTCCCATTTTTAAGTGATCAGTGTTTATCTCCCATGACTGTTCTAGGGGATCTACTTTGGAAAATGCTGGTACATCCAAACCCTTTGGTTTGACATGTATGGTCCTGCATCGTTCAGGTCCCCACCAGTCTAACTGGCTACAACTCTTCTCCTTTGGTATCTTGCTGCACCCTTGGCTTACTCCATCTTCTGTCTGGAATACTTGTCCCTTCCCTCATTTGTTTGCCTTATTATCCTTTAAGAAGTACTCCCGACTCACCTTGGACAAGGTTAAGGGGTTTTCCTTCACCTTCTCCGAGATATTTATTCATTCCTTGATTAGAGCATTTATCATACTGCCGTGCATATGTATATATATATATATATATATATATATTTTTTTACATCAAACCAATGACTGTGAGGGAATAGAAACTAGATTGTTGATTTTTAAGAAAGCCTTAAAATAAAGGCTTTTGCTTCTAAGTCTGATTTCATGTCTCATACCCTATGATAAAAACACCAGAGAAAGCATTATGCTGATCTACATTTTGATTGGGGACAATGAGACTTGACAAGTTCAGTAAATTATCCTCAAGTCAAAAACAAGTTAGAAACCCGATGTCACAGCTTTCAACCCCAGCCCATGGTCCTGTTACACTACATAGCTTCCACTACTAAAGCATCCCCAGCTCATCCCACTCTCCCTGATGAGTGCCCTTGACGTAGGCATGAGCTGAAGAGCAGCATCCAGTGGAAGCTCAGGGTTAAGTGAGCTGAGAGATCCGGGCCCAAATATTCCCCACATGGCCCGTCTATACAACCAGGACTCAGAATCCTACTGATGAAGCCAAATCACAAGTTCTTACAAGAACGCACAGGGAATCCTGCCAGTTGTGGGCTCAATCTCTCCTTCTTTCTCCCTGGCCAGCCATTCTTGCACCTTCTTTTTCCTTCCTGTGGACTCCTAGCACTGAGTCTTCTTTCCTGTTTTTCTTCTCCAAAGACGCCACCTCTTACTCTATCCCCAGGATGGAGTCTTTTTAGCCCCTCTCCTCTCCTCTACTGGCTCCTCCTAAAACACAGACTCGTCACATGGGGATAGTAAACACTAGGTAATAAAAATGACAAACATGGACAAGTGTCTATGAGAATGGTTCCAGTTGGAATTGGGAAAACATTCTTAATTCCTCATTTAGCATCAAGCATCTAGGATCCAAGATGATTTAGGGTTAAGTACTGTGTTATTTCCTGTCATTTTGGAATGAGCTAATTTTACAGGCCTCTCTTGCTCCTTGTTTATGAAAACGTTTATCATATGATAGCATTCATTTCCTTTGTATCTTCCAAAAGGCTTTTCTCCCCTTTCTCCTAGTTAACCTGTAGGATCCATATTAGTCTAGATATTTATACGTATTAATAGTGAAAGGGGAGGGAGAAACATCTCAATGCCTCTCAAAAACTCTGCAAAGTCTATCGATAAGGGTCACAGACCCAAGAAGAAAGAAGACACACTCAGATGGGATTCTAAAGAGAAGTTAAGCAAAGTACTACTTAGAGAGGTGGGGGCAGGATTATGGGCCTCTAAAAGGCAAGGTAAGTAACTGTACTACTAACAGTTGCAGAAAGCCAAAAATGTCTTAACCAACCCTCTAGGCTGCAGGGGCGAGGAGAGGAAATGGTGTTATCGGAACCTAAAAAGGGTGGCCAGAAAGGACTCTCAGATGAGTAAACTGCAGCCCCTGCTGACCTATAAGTCTGATACAGAGTAGGGATACCCCAAACCCTCTCTTCCCACTCTCCAGTCTCCTGCCCATCCTTCTCATAGCCCAAACCCACTGGGAAGTCAGAGCTCAAGGAAATGCAGGTGATATAGTTCATAGGGCCCTGAGCCCTGGGCCACAAACTGGGCAGAGAGGAGCAGACAATGATGGGGGAGTGGGCAGTGGGGGTTGGGGGTGGAAACAAACATAGAACAACGTAAGTCACAAGTTACCATGATTCAAACAAGAAAATACAAGCATCTCCCCAGTTTTCTCCTGCAGGAGTTTGTTTTGGGGCGGGGGGGGGGTGTCCTTGAGAGGACACAACTCCTGGTTGACCTGTGAGCTGGCCCCTGGCAATCAGAGGCTTCTCACCTCCTCCCCTGTGTGTGGAATGTGCATTCACCTGACTTCCCTGCTCCCAGAAACTGCCCCAAGGACACAGCCTCGACAGACTGATGTGGTGCTGAGACTATCTGGACGGTGTATGTGACTGACCTAATTAGAGCCTCTGTATAAACTTTTAAGATTTGATGGGCAGGTAGAGAGATCTACCTGTCTCTTGGCTGCCCAAGATAAGCTTCACATGTAAGTTCTCTTACTTACTGAACCTGCCACCTACCCATCTAGACAGGTCTGCCTCTTTCAGTCTCTCCCTGACTTCCTTGTATGGGAGCTGGTTTCGGATCTCACCCGGGGAGCTCCCAAGGAGGTTGCTAACCAAAAGGATTTATATGGAGTGTTTGCAAAAGCACCTTGATTTAGCCTTTCTCTCTTGATAAAACATCTTCTAGTGCTTCCCCTCCATGGACCTCCATCACATGATGTGAGAAATTATACTATTTTAAAGGACATCTTGCGGTTTCTCTTTTCCTAGTGCCTTTGTCCCTTTTCTGATCATAGCACCTCAACTTTCCTTGGGGGAAGGATCTCCCTCTCAGCCCCTGTGGTCCAGCTGACCCTGTACCCAGCACCAGAAGGGAGGCTGCAACCTGACCTAGCCAGTCAGCATGTTCTATCACCCTGGCCACAGTCATGGGTCTGGGAACAGGCTCTAACTCAAACTGCCCCCCCCCCAAAAAAAACTTAATTCAAAGACTGCTGGAGGTCTTGGAAAATAGAAGTGTTTTTCGATTTTGTTGCTAACCTGTGAAATTGTGAATCTGGGGTTTCCGAAGCTTTTTTCCATTTTACGGAGAAGCCTTGCCTGAAACAGCAGCCAGCTCAGATGAATGCAGAGCAGAATCATGGGGACTGGGAGAGGGAAGGGAGGGGAGAAGGGGGAAACTGTGGGAAGAGGGATAGGGACAAAGGGAGAGAGAAGAGAAAGAGCGATAGATTCCAGGACCCAAAGAAATTGCTTGAGCCCCTGAATTGAGCTGTGTCTGAACAGTATTCCTGAACTTTCCTGGTATATAAGTCACTAAATTCTTTGGGGAGCTTGGAGCAGTTGCAGCTTGGTTACTTGAAACTAAAATCTTCAGATTAATACACGTGTTGTGTAACTTCAAGGCTCACAAGGAGAAGAGACTGTGCCATCAAAAAACAATCTTGAGAACTATATAAGACTTGGCCAAAAGCTTTGAGATAGGCTTACAGCAACATACAGCTGATGGTGCCACAGGCTCTTGGTCGGACAGGGGATGATAATGTCTCCTGTGTGACTGGCCAGCCCAGGAGGGCTCAGTGTTCTCTTAACTTACTCCAGGACCTCAAAGGGCTTGGGCTAACAAAAAACATGGAAAAGTTTCTAAAGTTTCAGTGAGTTCTCCTACACACTGTCCCTTTCATGTCCATCTGGCTTCCTTTATCCCTAAAGATGGAGAACAGATTCCTTTCTCAGCCCACACTCTCCTCTAGACCACACGGCACTCCTTTCCTGAACATAAAATAAGACTTAAAAGTTGGCTTAAACAAGTGTCAGAATGAGAGATCCCTTGCATTGGGAACACTGTTTTCAGCTTAGCAAGGCGCTAGTCATCTAAGTATAGGCAATACTTCCCCCAGATTAGTTCCCACCTCTGAGCAGGCAGAAGCTTCCTCCCAGCTCTGACAAAGGGTCAGATTTCAAACTCAGGGGAGGCTCAGCACTGTTCACATCTTGTATGTAACAAGAAATCACCTCCATCTGAACACTGGCAGCTAATGAGGCATGGTTTTCTAAATGTATTTAGAGAAATGTTTTCCTAAAAAAATAAGTCCGTGGGATACTAAGAGGTAAAAATTCTCCATGGTCATATAAGTGTTTATGGTTTTCAGGTAAACAGGTAGGACTTCTTGAGGTTTCTAGTATAATCATGTGCAAGGTTAACTTAAAGAGGGAAGATATCATACATAATATTTTTCAATTACATTCAACCATGCGTTTTTGTTAGTTTGTTTGGGGTGCATAAAATAGGATAAATATTACACAAAAGACCCCATAAAAAAATGTGAAGGATCGTTCTCCAGCTATCCAAGAAGGGAAGCCTCTGAGTAGACATAAATGGAGAGCTGTCATCGCCTGTGGTTTGCACAACAGCAGCTCTATTTTAATGTCACCAACACTCACCAGCCAGCTCAAGCCTTCTCTCACCTCCCTTAGTTGAACTCCCAAGGAGGCAACCATCAATGTTGACTGTGAATGTGACAGCTACTGTCTGGCCAGGAAACAGCTGTCACAGTCCCAAGTCCCTTGTGACCACAGCAGTCTGGGTGGCCTGAGACTCTACTTAGGGGGGAGTCACAAAATCTGATCCCTCACAGTCGTGGCACTGTCTCAAATGTGCACAAACTCCCTCAGCAACAGCAAAACAGATGGAAGCCTCTCTCCTTCCAGGTTGATTTTTATTGCTATTATAGTACAATTCGGTCCCATTCCACATCATTATATTTGAAAACTGTCATAAACCTGAAATCACTGCTACTTGATGTCAGCACAAAGTCGTTCCCTGAACTGAACCATGCCAGGATCAATCAACAAACCCTTGTCAGCTTCCCTTACCGCATCCTGTAAATAACCGGCCTGGTCATTCTCGTCGAAAACTCCAGGTGACGGAATCAGGCAGGGGTTCAGCAGGTTGTACATCCCAAGACAAACACTAGCTGTAGCTCTTCTTCTAAGGGAAGACCACAACAGGACAAGATTTTCTTTATCCTACATGCAAGCATAGTGTTCTGAGGTTTGAAAGTAAGAAAATTAAAATATGTATAGGATGTTTGATCAGGATCTTAGGAAGAACTTGTTTTAATTCTTAGAATCTTTTTTTTTTTTTTCCTAAAACTGGGAAATAGTTCAGTTGGTTTGGGTCCAATTTTATACAGTTGCACTCTGGGGTTTCATTCCCCCATGGCCTTGTTAACCAACTCCCAGAGAAGAGCTCCATTCCTCAGGGCAGAATACACCCCTTCTCCTCCATGCCGCTACTGAAGAGTACTTACGGGGTGGGATGGGGGCATTGTATTTGCATGTGGTTAGAATTAATGTGTATTGTTTCTCACTATAGATAATATATATGGAGGTATCAGGCACTTATAAAATGTCCAATAAATGTTAATTTCCTTCTTGCGTATTTTTTTAAGTTGGTTTCATATACAGCATGGAGACCAATGCAGGGCTTGAACTCACGACCCTGAAATCAAGACCTGAGCTGATATCAAGAGTTGACACTTAACCAACTGAGCTACCCAGACACCCCTCCTTCTTGCATATTTTGGCTTCTTACAGAAAGTCACTTAAGTTGAGACCTGTGGAAACATAAGGACACTCCTTCAAGGCTGCAACCTTCCAAGTAAACAACTTCATTTTGCCTCATAAAAACTTGAAAATGTTGCCATGTGGCCTTGCTGGCCCTATTATCAAAACATAAAAGCCGGAAAATTGGAGATACCAGCTAAAAATAGGGACTGTGAGGTAAGATGGATCTGGATTTAAATCCCACCACTTTCTAGCTGTGTGAATTGGGGCAGGTTCTAAAGCTGCTGGGAATCTACCTCCTAATCCTTAAAATGGGGATAAATATTTGAAGCTACCTCAAAGGACCATGGGAGCAAAGATCAGAGAGGTCAAGCAAAATGCTTAGCACACTGTCTGACACAGAGTTCATACATAATAAATCAAGAGATAGGGATTTCTTTTTCCAGAATATTAAGATTATATACTCTCCAGCCAGACTCTCTGAGTCCAAATTCCAGTCCTGTCCATTACTGACTGTACCATTTGGGGGGCGAATTCCTTAAATAAGCGTACCTCAGTTTTCTCAATTGTAAAAATGAGGACATACCTATCGCGTAATGTTGTGGGGGAGTAAATGAATTCATTCATGCAGAGGACTTAGAACACTATTTGGAAGTTAGTAAATGCTAAATGTTACTTATTACGTACTAAATCCACGTATAAGTGGTCTAGTCGGTCTTGGCTGCATTCTTTGACAGGGAATCACAACCACAGGTCAGTTGTCCTGAACACTCTTGCTTTCTTGAGGAGTCAAGGACACATCAAGCATCTAACGATTATAATGGAGAATAGCTGGAAGAAAGGCAGGCAGGGGCAGGGGACACTGCCCCCCCTTCCAACACCCCCATCCTAAGAGGAAACTACCCTCGAAAGGAAAAAGACCCCGTCCTGTTCTAGGCTTTATAGAAAGGAAGGGAATGGCCTTGGGCATCTTAACCCAAGCCCGGGGGGAACTCAACAGCCAGAAGGATACTTGAACAAGGGGCTTGATCTGGTGGCCTGTGGCTGGCCAGCATGCCTTAGGGCAGTGGCAGCAGCCACCCTCTTTATCCCCGAGGCTATGAAACACCACCCTGGAAGGAGCCCTCCATGCTTTCCATGTGAACGACTACCTGATAGGTAGATGAGCGCGTGGACAAAAACCTGATTGGGTGACAGGCCCATGGGGGATTAATCAGATTAAAAAACCTGCCAACAATCTCATAAAAACCCCTAGACTTAGAAACTCTGACAGCAACCCTCTCAGGACCCCTCCCTCGTCTGGAGTTTTGTCCTATCACTACATAAACTTTGCTTTGCTGCCCACCACTTTTCTGTCTGGTTTACCTCTTCATTCTTCAAAGGGGCATGACCAAGAACCACGGGCACTAAAGGAAAAGAAATCCTGAAACAATTAGAGATATTTAATAAGTAAAATGTGACTTGAGCCACCAACAGTGAAAAGGCCATGGGTGGAAGAGTCTGGAAATCTTGGTTCTAGTCTACTCAAGTGTTATTAGGTGTATGTCAGTCTGTTTCCTCTAGAAAAGGACAATCATCCACAGTGGTTCCTGTGAGGATCACCAAAATCCCCTCAGGATCATGTCCTCTAGTTTCTGGGAATGTTGGTTGCTTACAGCTCACAGCTGCAATCCTCACTGCAAATTGCCGCCTACTGCCTACTGGGGGGGGGGGGGACTGCCCCACCCAGGGTCATGTCCCCTCCCCTACCGGATAGCTTTCCTTTAGATTTGAAAGCCCCACCCTTTGCCTTACTTTGTAACAGCTCTGAATGGACATCGCAACCCCAGTGTTTCCCTGAGATGGGTGATAATTCCACCATGGAAGAGCCACTTCTATTGCCCAATCCTGCCTTCTCACTTCCTGACAGATCCATCTCCTGAAAATACTCCTTAATAAGCTTTCCTCATGCAACTCCCCACCTCAGAGTCTGTTTTCAGGAAATTCAGTGTAAGACACTATCCTAGGTGCTGTTCTAACAACCAGAAATAACATGAAACAAATATTTTTGTTGAGCACCAACACATACAAGGAAGATTAGGCTCCAGGAAATATCAAAGAAGATAACTATGGAAACTGCCCTCAAAGAATTAGAGCCTAATAGGGAACACAGAGGTTACATACTTAGTGCATTTAACAAGTGTTATGAAAGAGAAACAAGCATGTTATGAGTGCATAGAGTGGAGACATGAAGTAGTGGGGGATAAGGAGAGAAAAGAGGGTGGTGACTTAATGAAACTTACCTGGGGAAGTGATTTTTTTAACTGACCACTATTTACATGGACCAGGAATCTCCTCCAAGAAATGAAAGTTCATTGGTTTCTGACCAACGAAATCATTCATTAGTCCCAAAATGGCACACACAATGAGAGTTCTCATTGCCACTTGCCTAAAAGTACCTATTTTTTTCAACATTTTATTTATTGAGAGAGAGAGAGAGAACAAGAGAGACAGAGATTAAGAGAAGGAGTGGGGGGGGAGGGGCAGAGGGAGAAGCAGACTCCCTGAGGAGCAGGGAGCTGGAGAGGCAGGACTCTATCCCAGGACCCCGGGATCATGACCTGAGCCGAAGGCAGGGGCTTAACTGACTGAGCCACCCAGGCACCCTAGCCTAAAAGTATCTAATTATCACGTAAACTATTTAATCTGCTCTAGATCAGAACATGTTTTCCTTCCTAATTCGCTTATCATTAAAAATTTGGAATCACTTGATTTATAACTATACAATCCTGGATGGGTTTTAAACATTTAAATCCATGTTCACTTACGGTACTGTGTTTCAAGCTAAGGGGTGATTTTAGAATATACAAATTCCATGAGACAGAATTTTGCCTAATTTAATTATTAGTGGTGTAGGAGCCAATGGCAGCTTGCCTCAAAATATGCCACGTTGTCATATTGATTATTTTCAATTACCAGTTTTTAAGAAACAGCCAGTGCAAGAGAAACACTCTGATGCCTCCTTCGTCTCCAGGAAGCAGGAAATAAATCCCCTATGTGAAAGGAACCCTCCCTGTAGCAGGAGGTAAAGAGACACCCTTATCACCAGACACAGGGAATTCAGAGCCAAAAAGACTGTATGAAAAACCCTTGTTACTTTTTACTAATTTACTGCCCTGGCCCAAATTCTGTTTAAAATTCCTTATGAATTGAAGTTCTTAAACCCAAGCTTCTTTGACCTGTCAATTCATCAGACATATTGTCTCACTTCAAAAATAGAAAAACTGCCAGTCTTGGTCATTTCTTTAGGTCTCTATTTCATTAATCGGCCTTCATACACACATAATTAAACTTTGTTTTTATCTACTGTTAATCTATCTCTTGTCAATTTAATTCTTATGATGTGGGAAACAAAGGCAGAAGAAAAATTATCAAATTTCCTTACTGCCTACAGCCCAATGACAAGTTCTTGAAACAGGCAGAGTGACATTCCTCTAGGGACTCAACTGCCTAGATGTTAATACTTTGCTAAGTCAACAGATAACCTTAGCCCAACCCCCAGTATCCTGTAAGTCTACTTTAACATATGAAAATTCATTTGGAAACTTCCTTTATCTCTACTCACTCCCCCGCAAGATACACGTGGGCAATCATCACACAAGCCTATGACCTACCAATATACATCTGAAGGTCTCATGACTCAGGTTTTATTAGACAGTATTAAATGACCTTTTCCCAACAATAGCTAGCCCTCTCAAGGTCCTGGAAACTTTGCTTCCAAAATTCCTTAGAGACTTATGCTATCCCCTAACCCCTTCCCAACTTAAAAGAATATAATGGGCCACTCCTCATGACCCCAGTGCAGCTCTTTCTGCCCACAAGCCCTGGCCCTGTGCTTTAATAAAATCCCCTTTTTCCACCAAAGACGTCTCAAGAATTCGTTCTTAGCAGTTGGCTTCAAACCCTAATGTCCTTCCTACATCACTTAGACCAGCTAGAAGAAATCTGAAGGATAGGGAGAAATTTTTCCTCTCCGATATTGGGAAATTGTCCCCCTACCTTAATTTCCCCCCGCATGAAGAAACTCAGGAGACTGGTGTTTCCAGCCTCTCTGCAGCCCTCCTGGAAAAAGGAAGTCATGACGCCATGCTTGAGAGGGAAAACTGCCGAATTCTGGGGATGGATATTACAAAGCCCACCTGCATACTGGCATTTGGTGTATTATCCACTACCTGATCTTAGCAGTAATAAAGTTATATTTTGGGTTCTATCTAATTTCTTTGTCTCATATCTTAACTTGGGTGCTTAAACCCCTACAGTTTTAACATTAGAATCCTGGTTAGATTCTGAAATGAGAATTCTGACAAGGTTATGACACTAGAATTCAATCGAGGCTGTCATATTGCATTTCTAATGAGGTTATAACATGACAATACAAGGCTTGATAAATCTCTAGAGGTTCAGTCGTGTTAAAAACAAAACAAACACAAGCCTAAAATGGAGTCATTTGTCCTCTGCAACAGCAAACCAAGACCTAATTACAGTTTCAACTTATCCCAGGAATGTGACCTTTAAAAAGTCAATCTGAAATTTCCTTACCAGCACTAGTGAGATAATCTGCATGATAAAAAAAAAAAAAAAAAAAACAACCAAACCTGCCTTTCTATTTTCCCCCCAAAAAAGGTGTCCTACACTGAAACAATCCCTCCTTTTCTTTTGCTAATAATTTCCTTGCCCTACCCTCTTCCTATCAAAACCCTCCATTTTGTAAAGACTCTTCAGAGCATCTCCTGACTTGCTATATAGGATGCTACCCAATTCATGAATTGCTTAATGAAGCCAATTAGATCTTCAAATTTATTCTCTTGAATTTTGTTGTTTTAAGAGTTGTTATAAATACGGAGGCAAAACCCAATTTAGTTTTAATTACTCTGCTTTTCTCCCCTTTGAAGAGCCAATAGCTCACAGGGGTTTTGTTGTTGCTGTTGTTTGTTTTGTTTTTGTTTTAAGGCTAAAGGCCAAGGTATGAGAGGCAGTTGAGGAAAAAATCCATTGAAACTACTCTTTAATTAAGCTGGACTTATTTCAAATCCTGAAGGACTCAAGGAGACAAGCAGGCTCATGGTTACATGGCCAGGGTTTTGTTTGTTTGTTTGTTTGTTTATTTGTTTGTTTAGAATCATTTCCCCTTCCACACAACATACAAATCTCTCTAGTCCTCACTTATATGTCTACTATACTCATTACCAAAAGCATTTCTCTCTGTTCTGGTCAGATCATTTATAATGCAAATCCCCAAACACAAATCTAACTCCTACAATGCCCTCTGGGAGGATTTTGTCAATAACAAAAAAGAGGGTTTCAGCTGGTAAAAAGTACTTTTGAAGGTCTCAAGAAGTTTGTGAAAACAATCCAAGTAACCCGGGCAACGTCTCTAAATCTCAGCCTCTTTGGAAATCAAGAGATTCAGTAGCCTAAGAATATAGGGAAGATGAAGCAGAGTTAGTAGCTCCTAAGATTTTCTCCTCATCATCACCCCATGATGACTAAGTGTTGACAAACATGTTGTGTTTCCTCAGATGGTTTTGTGCCTCAATCCAAGTAGATCAGAATTTAGGTTCTTAGAAAGTATGTGATTCCCACTGACACTCAATCCCACCTCCATTCTTAAGGCCAAACAGTCACATCTTTCTCCTGCACTCAAGCAACAACATGCTAACTGGTCTCCTTGCATCCTTCTTGCTCCCTTCCAGCTCAGACACCACACACCAATCAGAGAGGTCACATTAACTGAAACCCTACATTGTGGAAGACAGAAAAGCATCCCCACAAGGCTGGGAGCTGGCCTGATGCTGCCACTACAAACTGGAGTTGATAGGAGCTGGCATAGCTTGAACAATTAGGCCTGCGTGGTTTCCTGTTTACTATCCAAAATCTCACAGGATATCAACATCAGACAACATCTGATGGATGAAGATAAAAACAAGTCCTTTTATAATCACACCTGAACAGACAAAATATAAACATTATCCAAACCATCAAAATGACCAGATATCTCTGCTCCTTGCCCTTCCCAGATAATGGTGACTGCTGCTTCTTTACCAATTCAACTCTAGCTTCACTCCTTTCCTCTAATCACAGAATTATCCTATTCTAAGATAGCACACAACCCAGAACAAAGCTTTGCTTCTCTAAAGCCTCTTTGAATTACCAGATACAGTCCCAAACCCATAAACCCCTTCTAACACCATCTTACAGAGATATTCTATTGTTCTTTCTCTGTGAGCATTCTCCTGTGAAAATTAATGGAGAAACCTCACTAAAATGGAGTCAGGAGGCTAGCAAGGGGAGCTCTCATGCCCTTACCACACGCCCTTAACTTCAGACTCAACAGGAAGAGACAGACCTTTCTGGTCAGACTACTTTATCTACCTTACTATCCCAACAGCAGGAAGCAAGGTTTCTCTCCTCTCCCAGCAACAGCCCAGCCAATGACAGGCTATCACAACTCAGCCAATGAAAAGCCACTACACTGTGACCACCCAGTTTACTCCAATGGACTCTCTGTTTACAACAGTCCCTCTTATCTTCAACTGTTGCTCTGTAAAAGAGTGTTGCTGTCCTTTGTTCTATGGTTTTGACCTAGGATGCATGTCCCAACTTGCAATTCTCTGCTATTCTTGAATAAACCCATTTTTTGCTGGTAAAATAACCAGCACTTTATTTTTAAGATCAACACTCCAATATTCCTATGACCACTAAACCCATCTTTTTGAACCACAGGTGTGTTCTGGTGGTCTTCAGCTGCAGAGCACTGACAACTGTTTAGCTTAACTTACTTGGAGTTATTCAGCCAGACCACCTGGGTTTCAATTCCAGCTCTGTCACTTACTCCCCACCACATACTTCCTAGGCCAAGTGACACAACTTTCTTGTGCCTCAATATGCTCATTTGTCAAATAGAGAAAATGTTATCATGTGTATTTCCTTCAAAACTTTTTGAGAATTATAAAGTAATACCTGTAAAATACAGAGAAAACATTACTTAAAACACACAGCTGGTCAAGTCACTCCTATTTAAACTAATAGGCAAAATCATGAATACATCTAAAAAGGTCTGCCTACCTCTTCAGCCTCTCGGCACCCCAATTTTCTCCTCTATAAAATGGGTCTTAAAAATCACATTATCAGTAATGACACAAAGATACATTTCAAAAAACATATTGACTGTGTCTTTGGAAAACCTCTTGTCACCAGCACTTAATAGGCACACAAACAAAGTTATTTTATCTTCCTCCTTTGGGAAGATTAACTCTTTCAGAGCTTCTGTTTTCTCAACTGGAAAACAATGGGATTAGATGAGACCAGTGCAATTCAAACTGCATTCTGTGGAATACCCCAGGTAGGTGCTTTAGGGTTTTTTTTTTTATTTTATAATTTTGTAAGAAAACTGACATAAGATTGCTATCGTCATCCATAATATCCTGGAATCTATACAAAAAATAGTACCTTAATGCCTTAGAGTCTCACAACAAATAAAAAATCAGTAAACATTGGTCAAATAAAGTTCTAAATTCAAATTTTTGAGTTTGAAATTTGTTTCATCAAAATGACTTCCTGTATTAATATTATGCCAAACGAATGTTATAAAACTTGAGTTTGTAAATTTATGCTATTAAATATTAATTTGATGTTTCATATATTAAGATCCTAAGCATTTTTTCTCAGAAGAAAAAAAAAGCTTCTGCAAGCGCAAAAGTTAAAATATAACTTGATTGGGTCATCTCTAGGCACCTTCTGATTTGGGGTTCAGAGGCGTTTGTATACACTTTGGAGCATCCCAAACACTTAGGATTAAAAGAAAGTCACATAATATCCTGTATCGCTTCAACAGGGATGTTGTTTGCTATCTACATAGGCAATTGCTGCTTTTTAAATATGTGGACTGTTTGCCTGGAGAGTCAGAAAAAAAGTGTTCGCTTTGCAAAAAATGCCTCTGTCCTGTATTACCCACAGATGCCAAGATGGCCATAAACACATACACATACCAGAGCCGACGAATGCACCATGACTACTGTTGGCCTCCTGGTTCTGTGTGCAGTGAATTATACTTGCAGTGCTGGGATATTACTTTTCGAGACACCAGTAACAAACCCTTGAGATGACTGCACTCCCTCCTGCCTGAATAATGCTATCAAGCTATACTGAATCATGTTATTCTTAACAATCCAAACTCTACTAAGAAAAAAATTCAACAAGGCCCTGTTCAGCATTTCTCTGATTGCACAAGCTGAGATGCTGAAATATTTTAAACATAGACTGTTTAAAGGTGGTCATGATAACAGAAATTAGACTGGAAGGAACTGATCATCACCTCCAAGAAATGGCATAATAAGCAATCATCACGGTGTTTCCAAGTATTGGCAGTGATCTAAGCCAATCCTGTCATATAGCAAATAAGGAAATTGAGGTCCAGAGAAAGGATGTGGTTTCTCCATGCCCAACTGGCAATGTTATAAAAACACTAAACCACAATTTCAGTCTCCCAACCCTTCCTATATGTATTCAATATACCTTACTTTAATTGAGATCTAATTGATTTCCAGTACACGGTCTGGTGGAGAGAATATCCCTTTCTGGGAACATGGTGGACAACTAAACGACTCTCCCACAGAAGAGAACAAAAATGCTAGTATGTATTTTTAAATATTTATAAATGTAAAGATTATTGAGGAACAAAATAAGGAATAGTTATTTGAGTATTTGAGGCCAAAAACTAAGTGAATATAGGTAGACCCCTGACGTCACCTTTTAATTGTAGGACAATAGTTAAATCTGTTGAAATTAACCACTGGTTTTCATATTCTTGCCAGGCTCAAAACACTAAATATCAAGTTCAAGGACATCCAAGAATGGACCCAACTCATAAAGTTAGAAGCTCAAAAAATTATACGTTTGGAAAATGGGTGAATTAGGGAAAAAAAAAATGTTTACCAGGGGACTGCAAAAAAGTTGCCTTTCTGGAATCTCAACAACGAAAGAAATTAAAAACAAACCTCCAAATGTTTAACCCACAACCTAGCCTTCACATGAGCTCACTGCCTGAATTCACACTACATGGGTATCCCACGAAACCTCAAACCAAGAATTTACTTCAAACTGTTACCATTCTGGTAGCATCCCCAAACACTGAGCAGAAGCAAAGAAAATTCATTCCTGGGATAATCCACCCTTATTTCGGGCTTTGAAGAATCCCCATTGGTAACATTCCAAAGAACATATTCTCAAAATAGAGATTCGTTAAAAATATATGCAAAGAAATAAGGAGATAAAGACTCACAAAGATTTCAGATACTGAGGTTACCAGACACGAAAATAAAACATGCATTCATACTCACTTTAAAACAGAAGAAATTGCAAATCTCTAAGCAACTTTGTAAAAGAACTAAGCTAGAAATAAAAAATGTAATACTTGATATTAAAAACTCAAAGAACAATATAGTTTCAGTTAAGAAGGAGTAAATAAGCACACTCTGCCTATCCCTCCCATTGAACAAAATCTAAAGCTTACATGAAACGCGTGGAACAACTTTGTAAGGATTCTGAAAAGTTAACAGGAGTACACCAACTGGGGAAGAAAACCAGAATTTGAAGTACCACCAAACCAGCAGGGAGTTTACCACTTTTTCCTACCGGTATCATCTGACCTGGAGTCAGCGTAACCCAAAACCCAGAGTTGGGCATCAACCCTGACAGAGATCACCACAGGAAAAGGAAAGAGGTCTCCTAACATAAAGGAAGAATAAGAGAAATCTCCTTTTTTTCTCTCTCTCTTTTTTCTGTTCTCTTGCAGCACAGCACCCAAATAGTTCACACCCAGAGCAGTCACAACATTGCACAAAAGAGGCACCCCCAAGAGCCCAAACTCTGAGGAAGGAGAACCTTCCTCTTCAATCAGAGAAGCTGTCATTCCAGAGAGTGGGATAAACCCCTATTGCTCTTTTTTTCTCTCTCTGTCCTTACCCTCTTGACATTCCCAGATATGCATTAAAATTGCCAAACATTAGAGACAACCCAAATGTCCTTCCATGCATGAAGGGTTAAACAAACTGTGACCCATCCAAATGACGGAATACTATGTAGCAAAAAATAATCCACCACTTAGATGAATCGCAAATGCATTAGGCTGAGTGAAAGAAGACAGTCTCAAAAGGGTTACACACTGTAATTGATCTTATTTATACAATATTCTGGAAAAGACAGAAGTATAATGATAGAGAATAGATCAGTTATTGCCAGGAGCTAGAGGCAAATAACTTACTCAGAGGCTCATATGAGAAACAGAGCTAGTGAACATACTCCAGTGCTTCATGACATTAGGAGATGCTCACAGTTAGAAGTGCTTAAAGCCCCAGCTGGGTAATAATGTATCAGGGATATTACAGAAGGAATTCGTGCTTTAAAGTTCACATAGATGTCCTCTAAATATTCCATTCTACCTTTGAGAGGCTCTAACTTTAAAATAAAGTTGGTTTGCATTGAAATATACCTGGCCATACCTAACAATAAAGAAATATAGTCCCTACACTTTTGGGTTTGACAGCTCATTGAAAAGCCCTCAACAAATAAATTTAAAAAAAAATTTGTACAATCAATATATTTATATTGGAATGCCAACTTTATAATAAATGCTAAGGAGACCAAAAAAATTAAGACATATTCATCACCCTCTACAAATCTGTAATATTGCTGGGAAGAGAAATCATTAATACATGCAATGTTAACCAACATACAAAAGTTAAACACTAATGCACAGTAATAAGAAAGTCCATGAGTAAGAGCTTGTGTAATTTCCAAATTAATGTACTGGCAGTAAGAGCTATGGGGAGTCAGAGAATTTACTGGATATTTTCCATATGCCCTTCCAGACCTCCTGTCCATCCTGTCTCTACCCACTGTGTGGCCATGAGGCTGACCCATATGGATACACCAACAGACTCCTGCTTCCAGATTCTGATTGGATTCGGTCAATGGGCACCCCAGTAGGAGATCAAGAGGGCAGAATAAGTGAGGAAAATGTGTTTATTTCCCTGGATCCTGCCTGCCCGTTTACTCAGTCTCCTATTAGGGGTCCATCACCACTCCTCTACTTTCCCCTTCAGCCTACAGATGGTAGTGGTTTCCAGCTATCACTAGCCACGGGGTGCTTCACCATCCCTTCTTGGTTCTCCTCAATGCTGGTTGTACCTTTATAAGTAGTCCATTTATTAAATTATTTTTGAATCAATTTGAGTTTGCCATTTGCTGGAACCCTGACTGATCCTATGGAAAAGGGAGGATATGTTCTGTGTATTGTAGTGACTGGGGAAGCTTTAGAGGGATTGGAACAGGGTTTTGAAGTATAAGTACAATTTAGACATTACTCTGTTTTTGTAAGGCTTATCCAATGGCTGCTGATTACATTAGGCACAGGCAAGGATTCAAAATCAAATCAAGGAACATGATGGAGAAGCACAAACCCTACTGAGGATAAGGTGGCCCAAACTGGAGAGAGATGGGTTTATGGAGAGAGAATGGGTTTATGTGTATGTGCATGTGAAGTGGGGGAAGGGAGAAAACATTCAAAAGCTGAAACAGTATTTAGTGAACTCACGATGTAAGCTAAGCATTGCGCTAAGTTGTGAGGAAACAGTGAAGAGCAAAACACAGTGACCCTACCTTCCTTGAGTGTGTTAGTTATCTACTGCTGTGTCACAGATTATCCCCAAACTCAGCAGCTTAAAACAATAAAATTTTGTTATCTTATACTCTTTTCAGGTAAGTAATTCAGGAGTGCTTTAGCTGGGCGGCTCTGATTTAGATTTCTCGTTGAGTTTCTAGTCAAGATGTCGGCCAGGTCTGCACCCATCTGAAAGCTAGACTGGGACTGGGAGATCTGATTCCAGGATGGCTCAATCACATGGCAGATAGTTTTATTCCAGATATTGTCAGGAGGTCTTACAACGTGGACTCTTCTCTGGTGCTGCTTCAGCATCCTTACAACATGACAGCTGGCTTCCCCCAGAGTGAGTGATACACAGAAGAGCAAGCCACAATGTCTCTTATGACCTAACCTCAGAAGTCACGATTTCCATAATACTCTATTGGTCATAAAGTTTAGGCCGAGTCACTGTGGGAGGGGAATATACACAGATTGGACTGAAAGGAGGTTAGAATCTCTGGGGGCCATCTTGGACACTGGCTAAGACATGGAGTTTATAGTCTCTGTAATTAATAACAAGAAGTACACATGCCAAAAGAGTAATTATAACCTGTAGTCAGTACTGGGAAGGGAACCCATGGAACCATTAGGTAACCTAGCAGAAAAATCTGGTTGAACATGAAAGCAGAGACAGAGACTGATGAACTCATGTCAGCCATGAGGTAAATTAAAGGCACAGGACTGGGGACCATTGCTCTTGGCCCAGCTTAGCTCTGATACACTCACCATTTTCTACGTGGATTTTTTTCTTGCCTACAGTTATAGTGACAAGGAGCACAGCAAGCAATCCTCAGAATTCTTTCTCTTCTTTCCCCGATTTCAGCATTCCACATCTTCCCCCATGGTTCCTGTCTCCCCCAAATCTAGACCTTTTCCTTTCTTTCCTGACATGATAAATCACCCTCATTTTCTAATTTCCTCATGGCAATTCCAGTTAAACTGAGAAACAAAATCAACAAAAATGATCAATACATGTAAATATATATATCATTTTATTCTCCCCACTTGTAAAAATTAAAAAAAAAATTTTTAAACACCCCACAAACAAAGAGGTGTTACACTAGACAATACTGAGAACACAAAGAATCAGCCCTCTGCATCTCTAGGTTGTCAGACGGCAGAGGTGACCTCTGCTTTCAGAAACATCTGTAGTGGGTCCCTCCCAGGCCTATAGCTGCTAAAGCGCCAAAGCTTGTTCAAACACAGATGTCTAGGCCCTAACCCCAGAATTTTCTGATGCAGAGTTTGGGTTGGAGTCCGAAAAATTGCATTTCTAACAAGCTCCAATGATGCTGATGCTGATGGTCTGGGGATCACACTTTGAGATCCACCAGCGTATGTCTGGTTATCAACCTGAGCCGCACACTAAAATCACCTGGAGAACGTAACAGGTATAGACAACTGTTCATACTGTAGGTATTGATACAGCTGGTGTGGGGTGTAGTCTAAGCAATGGGATTTTTTCAAAGCTCCATCAGGTTATGTTCATATGCTGCTAACAGGAGACCCACTGGTGCTGAACTTACCCAAAGACATCACAGTTCCTGCCCAGTGAGCCCGCTTACTGTCACCTCATTCAGACATTGCTTCCAGAAAACAGCAGGCAAGCACTCAGGTTTTCACACTGGACTCTGATACATCAAGATTTCAGGGGCATTGCTCCAGGGCTACAGTGCTTGTTTCCTTCTCCTACTTTAATAAGACCACCTCCTATTTCATCATTTCCTATATTGCTCTTCCTCCCAGGGTTTCATTCGAAGAAAGGGTCCCTTGGCTAAAAGAAATATTTGAAAACCACTAATGTAAGGGCAAGTCCACTAAATTGAAAATGAACAGGCCTTGCTTCTAGCTATGAAATCGTTGTAGCTCTCTGAGCTTTAGCTTTGGACTTGATCATTTCTGAAACAATAGCTAACGTTTGTATAGTCATTTGTGGTTATAAATGATAGTTGCTGTGATAAATAATAGTTGATAATTTGTTTCACATGATCATTACAACAATCCTATCACATAGCTGATATCAGAGTCCGTATTTTGTAGATAGGAAAATCATCTACAATTCAGGTAGAAAAACACAGCTATGTCTATCCAGCAAAGGCACCACTCAATCCAAATATTCTTAGTTTAAATTTTGATTCCTTCTATATCATGATGTTGCCATTAATGTCTTCTCTTTCATGACTAACATGAATCTCTGTATCATTTTCTTCTTATCAACACAAAGGGAGCAATTTTCTATAGGCTCATCCCCTCCATAAAAATCTGGAAATAATCTCATCTAGTGGTAAGAACAAAGGGGTTGATTTGAAGGCAGTGGTTCTCAAGGCTTGGTCCCCAGATTCATCATCTATGAACTTGGGAGAAATGCAAACTCTTAGATCCTACCCCAGATGTAATGAATTGAACTTTAGGGGTGGGCCTCAGGAACTATGCTTTAACAGGTGCCCTTGGTTATAGTGATGTATGGTAAAGTTTGAGAGCTATTGGTTAAGGATCTCTAATGCAACCTTCAGGAGCTCTGTCCTCGAGTAAACTTGGTGGCAAACCTAGTTGTACTGAGGTGGGCTCATACGGCTTGCAAGAGCCGACTGTTAAAATTTCAGAAATTGTGCACACTGGGTAGTAATATTTACACCATGGAAACAGGCCAACACTAAAATTAGAGCTCACACCTCTCCTCCTTTGTCCACAAGAAAGCTAGTTTACCAGCACACAATGACAATAAAATTCTGATCATTGATCCTAGTTCCCAGACATGGTCTGAAACCTGATTCCCAAGGTCAAGATTTCTTAGGTCCCTCCTTGATTATGCCAGATGCCTCCACCGGCTCTGTTCACCAAAAATTGGAGAATGCATAGCCAATTTTGTTTAAAATTTTCAATAGTTTACCATGATTTTTGCAAGAGAGTACAAAACCTCTCCATGATCTGATTCTAATTTCCATTTCGGTCTCATGTTTAATAACCCTCTTCTACCCTGTCCACACTAGCCTTCAATTATACTGTGAAAATCATCTCACGTTCCCCTACTTCATTGACCCATCTCTACCTCCTCTGGTTCACAGCACATGCTATTCCCTCAGCCTGAAAAATGCTCCCTCCCTATCTCACTCATTTTCTAGGTCTCAAATCAGATACAATCTCCCCCTGGAAGTTGTCTTTATACCTATTCCCCTCCAACCGTTCCCTTCCCACTCCCTACCCCCAGCCCACAAATTAAGAAAATTATAGGCCAGTATTTCTGATGAACACAGATGCAAAAATGCTCAACAAAATATTAGCAAATCCAATTTAACAATACATCAAAAGGATCATACACCATGATTAAGTGGGGTTTATTCTAGGTTTGCAAGGATGGTTCCATACCTGCAAATTAATCAATGTAGTATACTATATTAATAAAATGAAAGATAAAAATCATGATCATTTCAAAAGGTACAGAAAAAGCATTTGACAATATTCAACAGCAATGTATGAAAAGAACTCTCAACAAAGTCGATATAGAAGAAATGCACCTCCACATAATAAAGGCCATATATGACAAACTAATAGCCAACGTCATACTTACTGGTGAAAAGCCAAAAGCTTTTCCTCTAAAATCAGGAACAAGACACAATACCTACTCTTGATACTTCTACTCAACAAAGTACTGAAAGTCTTACCCAGAAGAATTAGACAATAAAAAGAAATAAAAGACATCCAAATTGAAAAGGAAGAAATAAAACTCTCATTATTTGAAGATGACATTATCTACATATGGAAAACCCTAATAACGCCTCCAAAAAACTATTAGAACTAATAAACCAATTTAGGAAAGTTGCAAGATACAACACCAACATACAAAAATATGTTGTATTTCTGTATACCAAAAACAAACCATAAGAAAGACAATTTTTTTAAATCCAATTTATAATTGCATCAAAAAATAAAATACCTAGGAATAAATTAAAGTAAGAACTGTACATTAAAAACTAAAAGACATTAATGTTGGCAAAGATGTAAAGGAGAGGGAAACTTTGTGCACTTTGGTAGGAATGTAAATTAGCAAAGCTACTATGGAAAAGAGTATGGTGGTTCCTCAAAAAATTAAAAATAGAACTACCATATGATCCAGCAATTCCACTTCTAGATATTTATTGGAAGAAGACAAAAACACTAATTTGAAAAGGTATCTGCACCCCCATGTTCACTGCAGTGTTATTTATAATAGCCAAGACAGGGAAACGACCTAAATGTTCACCGATCAATGAGTGGTAAAAGGAAATGTGAGATCTATAGATACACACACACACACACACACACACACAAGAATATTATTCAGCCATAAAAAATGAAATCTTGTCATTTGTGACAACATGGACAGACGTGGGGGCATTTTGTTGAGGGAAGTCAGATAGAAAAAGATAAATATATGATTTCACTTATATGTTGAATCTAAACACACACACACACACACCAAAAAAAAAAAAAAAACCCAAAAAATAAAAAACAAAAACTCAACCTTTGAGGTATAGAAAGAGAGGTGACTGCCTGAGGTAGGAGGTTGGGAGGTGGGCAAATAAATGGGGGAAGGGTATCAAGCAGAATAAACTTCCAGTTATAGAGTGAATAAGTCATGGGGACGCAATGTAGAGCATGGTGACTATAGTTAGTAATACTGTATTGCATATTTGAAAGCAACTAGGAGAATGGAATTTGAAAGCTCTCATCACAAGAAAACAAATTTGTAACTATGTGTGGTGATGGATATTAACTGGATTTATTATAGTAATCAATTTACCATATACGCAAATATTGAATCATTACTTTGCACATCTGAAACTACTCTGTTATGTCAATTACACCTCAATTAAAAAACAAAAAGAAAAAGCAGAAGGCATAATAGATTGTAGTATATTCATGCAATAGAAAACTATATACAGCAGTGAAACCGAAGTCCAACTATCTACAACCAAATGAATAAATCACACAACACAATGCAGACTGAAAGAAGCCAGACATGAAAGACTGAGTACTATCTGGTTCCATTTTCATGAAATTGCAAAAAAATAGGTGAAACCAACCTATGGTAGGTAGAACTCAGGACAGAGGAAGTTAATGACTGGAGGAGGGACATGGGGGCTTCTGGGATGCTGTTAACATACTGTTTCTTGAACTAGGGGCTGACTACACTACAATTTTAAGATTTCATTATAATTTAATTGTTAATTCACTGATAATTGTTTGGTCATTGCTTTGTGTGTATGTTATTCTTCAACAGAAAGTTTTTATTGAAAAAGTAAAAATGTCTAAGGCACTGTGCTAGGTGCCATGTGGGGAGACAAAAATAATCAGGCCTGCATTCTCTGGCTTTTAGATTGTTAAGATTAGATTGTTAAAGATTAGATTAGATTAGATTGTTAAAAATTAGATTGTTAGATTGTTAAAACTAACAGCATGGACTATAAATGACAAGTGACCACAGCTAGTAGGGGTATGCCAGAGCTGGCTTCTGTGTGCCAATTTGTATACAGCTCTTCTTAACTCCACATTCAGTGACATCAAATCAGTAGCTTCAAATCAGCCACAATGGAAATATTTATACCACAGAAATTGGCAAATGCTGCAAATCAGGGCTCCCACCCTCCCACCCCAGAAAACTGGTTGTTGAACATTTACCAGACACCACAAGCTACAGAAACCAAAAGCATTATTGGAATTAGAAAGAGCAGCATCTTAGCCTGTCTGAGCGCCAACATAGTCCAGTGACAAAGGATATAAGCCCTTTTTTTAAAGTTGTAAAACCAATCTTTTCACAAGGTAAGAGAAACAGAAATACCCACAAACTCTCAGCTCTGGGATGCATCACCCTACTGCCCTCCAGTGGTATACACAATCTTGTATGCTTTTCTGGAGAATGAGTTCAACCAAACAAACTCCAGGCACTGTATATAGTCATTGATTTAGTTTACGATGCTTAAAGCCGAATGCCATTGATTCTATAAATTCTGGAAATTACAGAGGGATCGAATTGATAGGTCATATTAATATACAAAGTATCAAAATATCTCTTGCTGGGATATGCAAGGATTGGAAACAAAGCATCAACAAAGCATCATCCAGAGAATAAAGAAGTCCATACATCAGGATGCTGGTTGCAAGTGGTACGGCAGCAAACCAGTCTAGCCCAGCACGCTCTTTACAAATTTACAAGAAACCTTGTGGAATTTCAGAAATCCTACAACCTTGTAAATAATACATCTTGTTCTGTGAGAATCATATAGTGAATAATACATTAGACACAGAGGATCTGAAATCCAGAACAAAGAAAGAGACGGGGGAGAATTTAGGGTGACCAGAACCATGTGCTCAAAGCAATGCAGTATTACTAACATTAGCACTGCTAACCTAGTGTACGAGAAGGAGGAGGAGAAGGAGAAGAGGCGGAAAAAAGAGGAGGAAAAGGAGGGGAGTGGAAGGAACAGTTTTAATTGCTTAGAATTAAAACAGAAACTATCACTGTTTTGGAATTACGCATGAAAAATTAAAATTAAGCATTGTTGGAAAGCATTTTTTTTATTAATAATGATTTTTTATTATATTATGTTAGTCACCATACAGTACATCCCCGGTTTTCGATGTAAGGCTCGATGATTCATTAGTTGTGTATAACACCCAGTGCACCATGCAATATGTGCCCTCCTTACTACCCATCACCGGTCTATCCCATTCCCCCACCCCCCTCCCCTCTGTAGCCCTCAGTTTGTTTCTCATAGTCCATAGTCTCTCATGTTTCATTGTTGGAAAGCATTTAATCTTCAGACATGAGGATACTAAAGGAGCCAGGAACATTAATTTGTAGATCTTTACGGTGCCTGGAAAAGTTAGAGAAAGCAATCTCCAGCCTGCCTCTGAGTACTTTCAACCAGCCCTAGTTTTCAAATGTTCCTGGACGTCTAAGCCTCAGGGCCTAACTCAAACCACACACGGTATTCCTTTTACTATTCTAGGTGCACCGAATTTTAGAAGACATTGCATCATTTTTGTTTTAACTGACCAGAAACCAAACCAGAAAGCATAAAAAGAACAATGTCGTAGTGGTTTCTGTATTCAACCACGGGGAGGGAAACATTCCCAGCCTGCATTTGTAGATAACGAAGCAGGTATGATGGATCAGAGTAGGTATTCTTCCAGACTTCCCAGAAGCCTTCCTTCGACTTCTGCCTACAGACCTGGGTCTTGTCCATAAAAAAGGCATGTAACCCAGGTCAGGCCAATCGCAGCATACCATTACTCTGAATAAAATGGCTGATTAAGGAGTAGAGCTTGTCACCAAAGTAGAGACAACTCAAATTCCTTCCTTAACTGGTAAACAGATATTGTAAAGGATACATTTCACCTAGAAATCCCCATAGACTAGAGAGAGGGAAGAAAGGAAGACAGAGATGGAGCCCCAATGACAGAGCCAGCCATACCAAGAGGTAAAGTGACCCTCAGACTTCTCAGCTGCATGAGCTGATTCTCCTTTTAATGTTTGCTTGATTTTTTTCAATTGTAACTGAACAAACCTAGCACCCTGGGGACAGAGGGTTCATATTAGAGGTGTCAAAACATCTATTTCATCTGGATACTGCCTTAACAGCAGTGAGTCTGGGGAAAAGAAATGGATTGTCAAATGGTAAAGTATAATAAGCCATGAAGAACCCCACGTAAACGTATGAAGCAAAAACCAGAGCCCATTTAGAATGGGACACGTATCACTTTTGGGGGAAAAAAGGGCAGCAGGTTTCTTTTCAGTTTATCAACTCGACCTTTACAGATCAGGATACTGAGTCCTCTAGATGTTAAACATCACTCAAACTAGTGATTCCCCTAAATAGAGATGATTATTATTACTACTTACTACTTACAAAGCCCTAGTATTTTACTTATAGTAACTCAAATGATCCTTGAAACTACCCCATGTAGTACGTTCTATTTCTATCCCAATCTAAGAGATTAGAAACTAGAGGCACAGAGAGTTTAAGCAACTTGCGTAATCACACAGCTAGTGATAAAGCCAGGATCCGTACCCAGTTGTTTCAGTTCTGGTGTCCATGCCTTTAATCACTAGGCTATCCTGATTCTTAGAAAGTACAGGGAATGGCAACATTGGGATTTAAATGCAGATATATAGGATTCCAACTTTCTGCCACCCCACTTCGCCCTAAAAAGGTAATGCCTATGTAGTCCAAAGTTGGGAAGGGGTATTGTTGTATTTTCTCTCTGGTCTATGAATATCCACACACCTCATCAACATGCATTGGTCTTATTGCTCTTCCACATTTATCTGTTTTGCCACAGAATGGCAAGTCAGCTGTAGAGACTACAACCTCCTGACTTCAACCAATATGACTCTTCAGGGGACCCCACATTCAGGCATGGTCTTCACCTGACCACAGTCCTGTCTATGGCAGCCTGTCAACAGAGTAATAGGCTAAAATGCCACATGTCTAATTCCAAATATGGTCTTCTTCTGAAAGTCCCCATTTCTGTAAAATGGGGTAATACATGCTTCTAATCTGGTTCTCAACCTTAGACTTCTTCATTCCTTCATGTATTTATTTCTTGGTTCTTCCCTCTGCTTCACTGCCACATCACATTACCAATTCCTGCCTCTTCCGTGTGTCCCAGGCAATTCCACTCCGGTTGCCTCTGCACCAATCCAGGCCTTCATCTCATCCCTGGAATGTTACAAGAGCTATCTAATCTCCTATTTCATCAACAATAGTTTAATTCATTCCCATATTCACTTAATATTCACATTCCTACTACGTGCCAGACTCTATGCAAGGTGAGCACCAAAGGAGGTAGTCTCCCTGACCTCATGAATCTTCCCAAAATACCACCTGGAAATTGTAAATGCCACCAAACTCCCTATTACCTACAGAAATGAATGTCTAAATTATTCTTCATTCAAGGCCTTCTGAAACTCAACCCCAACCTAACTCACCACCCCTATTTCCCAGTATTTCCCTTCATGTGGTCTTTGCTTCATACAATTCATACCCATCAAACCATCAGCTAGCCCTGGCCCTCAGTTCTTGGAATGTCCCCACCACCACCACCACCTAATGATCAGCACACTAAGAAGAAGGGTTGTGTTTTATATTACTTAATAATGTCAAAGCCATGCCCTGCCTAATTTGATATTCATCAATTTCCTCACCAACAGCTATGGATCAGACCTAAGGACTCCATCATTATCCAAGACAAATATTCCCTCGAAAATTTTATACTTGCTATGTCCTATAGAAAAGATGGGTCTTTATAATCCATACAGGACATTATAACCACCCTGTCAGGCATTGTCTCAGAATTTTATAGACCAGTTTTTATCTATAGAGTGGGAGAGAGGGAGGAAAAAAGAAACATGAACAGCAAGGGTTCATGACTTCCAAGAGATGCCAAGAGACTGTGATGTGGAAGATACTGAGCCTGCCTCCTGCTTGGTATTTTACTTCATCTATTCAACTAAATAAAATTTGGTACAGACATTCTGCAGACAGAGCTCTCAAGAAGGGTATCCACATGACATCTGGGAATCAGAGACACAGCAAGCAGAGGAATACCATCTGTGGTAACTGCAGGTTTCTCTAGCTTTAGGTTTGTCGGTTACCAAGGAATCAATACGGAAAGAACTGTGATTAGATCCTCTATGTCTAGACCATGCGGCCCATGGTCTTCTCCCCAAATGATTTAACACAGCCTTTCCAAAAACAAAAGGGGGGGGGGATTTCAACTTCCCTTCCCCTAAAGGTAGTCTTCAAGGATACAGAATATTTTTCTCAAACGTGACAAGCCTCTGGAAGTCAAATAAAATAGCTCTTCATGTGCTCTTGGAAACCATCATTAGCTTCTATATACAAATATAGTAATATTGTAAACCATAGGAATAGAAACACACTACCAAGACCTGGTAATTACATGACTAATAAAGTTGCTTGTGAGGCATTCCTCAAGTATAGATTCGGGCCAGAATTAACAATAGCCACATTCTGGCTTGCCAGCCAAGATTTATAATGAAGAGTTTATCAAAATGCCAGCCCAAATGTCAAACAAAGTAATCAGATTCAGAAGAAAAAAGATAGGTAGGGTCTCATTGTATTTTTCAAACTTTTAAATCCTTTATATGACCAGTCCAGAAAGATGGGACTGAGCTTGAGCTGACTTGAATATTAAATTGAAGTGATATTCTGAAGCAGGAATCACTGATACTTTACTTTCCCCACCTTGAGTTACATGGATTTTGCTAGGAAAAATGAAAATACTGAATGTTTATGAATAAACCCATAGATCTAAAAAATAATGGAAAGTATGTGTCTGCCATAGAAATCCTTGCCATTTATGAATTCACACTCCAGTGTGATACCATGGTTTTCTGAAATAGAATAGGAAATAGATGAGAAGGTGTTGAAAATATTAATGAATAGAGTGCTGTGAATTCTGTTGGATTTCTCAACCTCTATTTTGAAGCAAAGGCAATAATGCTTCCAATTTTATTCTGGGCTTAAATATCCTGCATCTCTAGGTCTCCTAACAGTGTTGTGCACGACTGTAACAATGAGCAGAGGACTACACTTTCAGATCAGTAATGTTGCCAGGGAAACTACCTACCTACCATCCCAACAGGTCTGGCTCTGACAGTGCAGGCAATTCTGCATGCATGCCTTCTTTTTTCCGCCATAACAAAACAGAGCTGGAAAATTGCCCTCAAAAATTTTATAGTTACAAAGTCCTATAGAAAAGATGGGATCTTTACAATCCATACAGAATGTTATATCCCCATTAGGTATTTTCTCTGAATCCTATAGGGTACCTTACATCTGCAGAGTGGAAGGCAAGGAGAAAGAAACATGAACAGCCAGGGCTGGTGGCTTCTCAAAGATCCCAAGAGACTGTCATCTGGAGGCTGCTAAGCCTTCACCTTACCCAGGGTGTTAGCCCAGCTATTCAACCAAATGGAATTAAAAGCAATCCTTCTAAAGTGACAAAAATGACAGAAAGTTCTCTTGTCCTTTCTTTCCACTAAGTATCAGAATATGGAATAATCTTTTCTCTTGTGCTCTTTTCCCAGAGGGTTCCAAACACATCGGAGACACCACTGGGTAATTCTGATTTTTCAAACTTCCAGTCTCACTTCCATCACTCAGGTTGATTTTTTTTACTTGCCCTTTCTGGATGATAGAACCCTGTTTTAGTCATTTTTCATCACATAGGTCTGTTCTTCTTACTTAATTTGGGAAAGCTAATGGAGCAGACAAAAATAAAAATAGAATTCTCAGAACACCTGAATCTGAGCCCCAGCTCTGGCACATCCTAGCTGTGGATTGAAGACATTTGACTCACTCTCTCTCCCCATCTATAAAATGAGGCTATTTACTGTGGTCTCACAAATTTGTTCAGAGGCTCACATGAGACTACATGAATATTTATATGTGATCATTTAAAGGTGAACATTTTTTAAAACTGTGCCTATTTATTTTTAATATATGGAGAAAAGTCTTGAAATGGATATTAAAGGAAAAATTAGAGGCCCAGGGTCAAATGAATGGGGAAAGGAACAAACGTTTTATTAAACATTTTAATATCATTCTATTTAATGCTCTTCACAACTCTATGAGAAAGATTTATTACTCCTGTTTTACAGATAAAGAAACTGAGGTTCTGAGAGCTAAGTATCTTTCCCTNTGGGTGGCACAGCGGTTAAGCGTCTGCCTTCGGCTCAGGGCGTGATCCCGGCGATCTGGGATCGAGCCCCACATCAGACTCTTCTGCTATGAGCCTGCTTCTTCCTCTCCCACTCCCCCTGCTTGTGTTCCCTCTCTCGATGCCTGTCTCTATCTCTGTCAAATAAATAAATAAAATCTTTAAAAAAAAAAAAAAAAGAAGCTGAACCCAGGTCTATCTCATCCCAAGTCCATGCATTCCTTCTCAAGAGAAAGAAGTTGGATTTAAAATGATCAAAACAAGATTATGGCATCAGCCAGACTGGCAGGTTAGTAGTGGATCCATTAGAAATGTTTTAGTGGTAAATGACAGAAAGCCAAATCCCAACTGGTTGAATACAAAGAGAAATCCTCAGCTTCTACTGCTGACAACTAAGGGCAGGATTTGCTTCAGGCACAGCAGGATATAGGGGATGAAATGAGGTCACAGGGACCTCTTCTCTATCTTCTCCCCATTTTTTTTCTGAGTTGGTTCCATTCTCAAACAGGATTTCCTCTCCCAATAGGAAGGTGGCTCACACAGCCATAGTCCTCACATTCTCTCAAACTTGAAGACAACGAAGAGCAGAAGTCTAGTGTCCTGAAGTTCTAACAAAGTCCTTATTGAGTCTCTCTAGCTCTGACTGGATCAGATGCCCATCCTTGAACAAATCACCAAAACGCAGAGAACGTGATGCCCCAAATGGTTCTGCCCTAGGTCAGACAGATGCCAAAGTTTAGAAGGTTTTAATAAATCATTTAATGGATTACGAGTAAGCAGTTCTAGGTTGTATATATTGTGAGCCACAGACTTGCAAGGCGTGTATTTATAAGAACTCAAGAAATGACTTATTTATTTGAGTTATTCTGTGTTATGTCATAAAAGACCACTGAAACTCATCAGTAAGCAGTAGCCCATAATTTTAGCATCACAGCTTTAGATTGCTAGGACTAGTAATCAAAACCAAAAGAAAAAAAGATTCAGGCAACCTTCCTTAGCCCACTCCAAAAAAAAAAAAAGAACCAAAAAACAAAAATGTGAACTGATGTAGGAGATTCCAAACATCCTTAACTTCTGAAGAAAAAGACCCTTTGGAGAATGAATGGTCATCTATAGGCTTCTACTAAACCATGTTTTTAAATATCTGGAGTTTTATCTTGTTTCAATTTTGTACCCATACCACCTCCTCAGTCTCCTCTTTACGTAAAAGTGCACCACCTCTATTCTAAGAATTTTAGGATTTGGGCTAGAAACAAGAGACAATGGATAGGATGCACAGACTAAAATATTTGTAGTAGTTTCTTTTTCCCCCTGCTCAGAATTCCTCCCTGGAAGTAATGCTATTCCCTATGGTAATCCTCACGACCATAGGAGGATAACACCCAAGATGAGGACTTAATCCTCACCCCATGACAAGCACTAACTCACCTGCCCACACTGTCAGAGAGCCAGTGCCCACCTTCCCTCTCCTTGGCCTAGAGATCATGCCTTACCACAAATGGTTCCTTCAGTAACACTTTCCTCATTTAAGCTGGCCTGGCCTACCTTGGGAACAAGACTGATCCTAAGGAATCTATGTCTGCATGATATTAGTATTCTGACCAGTATATGTTAACCTAAGTTGTGGGGGTAGGGGAAGAAGAGGAAGAAGAGGAAGAAGGGGAGAGAAGGGGAGAGAAGGGGAGAGAAGGGGAGAGAAGGGGAGAGAAGGGGAGAGGAGAGGAGGGGAGAGGAGGGGAGGGGAGGGAAGAAAGGAAGGAAGGAAGGAAGGAAGGAAGGAAGGAAGGAAGGAAGGAAGGAAGGAAGGAAGGAATAGAAGGAAGGTGGGAGGGAGGGAGGGAAAAAAGGAGGAAGGGGGGAGAGAAGTCTACTGAAGATAAAATTCTATGATATGTAGTCCACTGCACTGCCTCAAGGGGAATATTCTCAATCATCTAATATGCCACAAACCTCTTTGAGAATGTTCTGAAAACTAAGGACTCTTCTGAGAAAAAGCCAAGTACACAGAACAATGATATATAATTTCAAGGTGTTTGTGGACCCTAGTGAGCAAATCCAGAGATCCTGGACTGCAAGTTACCAGCCTTTGTTTTAGACTATGAATGAGTACACCCCTAGGGCTTAAGAGTACTGACTGAGAGGGGAACTAGTCCGTGCCTATGCTTAAAAGTAGAGGAAGAAAATCTATGTCTCACCTGGGAATGATCCGCTCCCCAGATTACTGGTGATGTCTGGACACAGAATGATTATCAAAACTAGGGTAGTGCTACTGGCATCAAGTGGGAGAGGCCAGGGATGCAGCTAAACATCCTACATTATACAGGAAGAACGCCCTGTGACAAAGAATTACGTGGCTCAAAATGTCAACAGCACTAAGCTTGAGAAACACTGTCCAAAAAAAAGGAAGAGGCAGGAAAACAGATGACTAGCAACGTGTATTGAAAAAAGCCATGCTGGAACTCTGGGGGTATGATAAGACCGTTCAAGAGGACACCTACTCCAGGCCTGGGTAAGCATCTTAGAAATCCTTCTCTTGTTACTGCTATCATTGAATGAGGTTGTCCAGCTTGTTTGTGCTGATTTCCGTACATAAAACTCTCTAACTGTCCACTCATCCTGCCACACATCCACTTAATCTAGGTTCAGCCAAATTTCCAAGTGAGTGATGGTCACTAAGATTAAAAAAAAACACCACCACCACCACCAACAACAACAAAATCCTTCTACTTGTGGCAATTCACAAGAAGGGTCATTCATTTCCAGATGCTATTGTGTTAAGCCAAAAGTAAATTCAGCAATCCTGTATTTTCCTATTTCTAGAAGACTTTATTTAAATCATTGTACTTCTTAGGTCTCCATTTCTTTGTTCCCATGGCCTGGATTATAGTCCCTATTGTCCTAGGGAGAAGCAGTCTGAAAAAGTGGTTAGGAACATGGACTCTGGGACCAAAATCCTGTGTCAAATCCCAACTCTGCCACTTATTACCTGTGTGGCCTCATCATATTATTCAGACTCTCTGTGCCTCAATCCCTTCATTCATGAAAACTCCTACCTCATGGAGTTGTATGAGGATTTAAAAAATACTACATGTTGGGGCGCCTGGGTGGCTCAGTTGTTAAGCGTCTGCCTTCGGCTCAGGGCGTGATACCGGCGTTCCGGGATCGAGCCCTACATCGGGCTCCTCCGCTGGGAGCCTGCTTCTTCCTCTCCCACTCCCCCTGCTTGTGTTCCCTCTCTCGCTGGCTATCTCTCTCTCTGTCAAATGAATAAATAAAATCTTTAAAAAAAAATACTACATGTAAAGCACCCAGGTTATTAGAATATCATTATTATTATGGTCATCATTACCTCAAATATACATGGAGAATTATATTAGGTTTAGGAAACCTTGAACAAAATAGAAGGAGATTTTTTTATTAGCTATTTGCCATCCAAATGGTAAGGTATCCACTTTTAAATACATGTGAGTGTTTTTAACCTAAATTTGAATCAACATATGTTTGCTAATCATCCTCTTTTATGTTTGTAGAAAGCTAGCTCATATGTCAATATTATTTTAGAAGTACAGCTCCTTCTGTTCACTCTAATTTGGGGGGAGAGGGAAATTTAAAGTTGCCATTAAAATGCCAAAGTGGCAAAGCAACATCATGGTATCCGTTCAGAAAGGAATAAAAGTGATTCCCAATCTTGTCTTTATAAATCCAGTATTTTATTCTCCAATTATTTTAATGGTTCCTTGCTGCTCACAGCAGAAAATCCACATGCCTCAGTCAAGCATCCTACCATCTGGCCTAACTGACCCACAGCACAGCCATATCACTCACCGGCCCCCATATCTGAAACCCTTTTCCGGCAAACTCTAAACCTAATATTTGTTCTCCGCGCCCGACCACTGTTGATCCAAAAGTCCAATGCACTCATATCCCCGCCTTCTTAAATGTGATCCGCCTCCGCATCGAACGGCCCCCTCTGCCATGAAGCCTACTAGAATACCCCACCTCCTCCTTCCGAAACCAGACAGCATCTTTCTTCCTCTGAATTCTCACAATCTTTGATTTACACCCTGCAGGTGCTTCTGAACCCGTGAACTTAAGCACACTGCACAGGGTACTGGAGACAGACGTTTCCATCTGAGGTGTGGAAATGATTTTTGTAATTCCCACACTCTCATAGTATACAGAACTTGGGTAAGTAAGAAATCAATTCTGATTTTGTCATCTGAGGTTTGTGAGTCGAAGCAATTCCCTCTGGTTTTAATCAATGACTGAATTATACTGTTCATTTCAGTCACTAAGTACACAGTCCTATCCTTTTGGAATCAGAATACTCAAAGTAAATTTTGGCTGGTGGCTTCAGAGTCATGGAATCAGAATTGGCAGGCCCAGAAAAATCATCAAGTCCTTTTAATTATTTACCTTAAATGTTGTCATTGGATCTTCCAGACCCAAGAAGGTAAAATATTAGTACCTGGACTACGGGCCCTCACTATTTCTACTTTCTGTGGGGCCTTTTCAAGTCTGTACCCTTTCCCGTTCTGTCTTTCATTCCTCCTATTATTTAGCTTAAATATGAGTTGCTCTGAAAGATCGTTGGTAATTCACATAAAATATACTCCTGTTACTTTTCTTTTCTTTAAAAGGAGCATGATAATTGCAAACTGCAACAAACGGAGCTGAAAATAACTCCCCAGGCAGTTGTGCATTAAGAATTAGATTAAAATGAGCCCGATTTATTTTTAAATGACCTGGTAATTTGTAGGAAAGATTTAAGCTGCTTACATTTTCATCAGTGGAAAACTGGGAGGCTCATGAAAACCAACCATTGGTCGCTGAGGTGAGAGAATGGACCCTTTTCCCAGAAGCCAGAGAGGCAGTGTTGATGAATTGTTTAAGGATTTACGTTCAAACAGCAACAGGAGAGAAGAAAAACTTAATTTAACATGAATTTAATCTGCTTTAAAAGTCTAAAATAAAGCGAGTTCAATGTCAGCTCACAATTTAAGTGCCAAGATCTGTACTTGGAAGTAATTTTCCAAGTACAACTAATTAGGATTTGAAATCAAAGCCCTAGGAATTTTTTTTTTTTTGAGGCTCCTCTCCTGCTTGCTCTTATGGCATGAAGGATTCAGTTCTCAGCTCAGGGACTGAGTATGCAGTATGTCATATATTTTATTTCAGTATAAATGTAAAAATGTAGTCGCACTGTTCTTTAAATTCAAGATATATTAAAGATTTTTTTAATATACATGACTACTAATTTTCCTCTTTTCACTCTTTATTATCAACCACTTCTCCATGGATTACATGACTGTGTGTGTGTGTGTGTGTGTGTGTGTGTGTGTGTGTATACATATATAGGTGTGTGTGTGTGTGTGTGTGTAGAGAGAGAGATGAATACATCCATATATATATTCTTCTATAGCTATCTATAGATAGAGAGATGTATATATGTATATACATATGCATACTTCATACATCTAAAATCAAAAGAAATAGTTTGGTTCATCACTGATACATCACTCAAGCCTTTGAATCATCCAGTTTAGGGAGAAAGATGTTAATAAAAGATTTTTAAAATGAAAACAAAAAATTTCCATAATGATTTAATCTACACAAAAACAAAACACATAAAAAGCACAAAAATACAGAACCTCAAACATTTATTTACCGATGCTGAAAATATGGCAGGCTGGAGTGTGAGGCACAGAAATGTTTTAAAAGATGGGCCCAGGACAGATGTCTTCCATTTGCTTCTGTTTTCTATTCCAGAAACACTTTCTCTCTTCAACCCTGCTCTCTGAAAGAGGTTGGCATATGTGTATTTTGTTCATGGAATCCCATGCGCTCTGGTTTCTGGCTAGGCTTGACCAGTTGGGAACCCCAGCAGAAGACCAAAGGCAAGAAACGCATTCCCTTGGCTCATTCTTCAGGGTGAGACCTTCACTCTTTAGCCCCACGTTCCCTCAGTATCTCTTGCAGTTTCTTTACACTCTTCCCAAACCTTTGTAATTGGTTTCTCTTCAAATAAACCTAGATCAAACTATCCTCATCAAAATGGCCATCTGTTTCCTCCTATAACCTGATACAGATGACATTCATACTTTCCCAACCTTCACAATCTGGTCAAAGAACAGGGACAGTTTCCATGTAACTCTACAGCTGCCATTAAGTAGACATACATGGTCAACAGGAGGAAGGAGTCACTTTGAGTTAAGATCTAGAAAGTTTTCAAGAAGACCATGGTTCTTCAAGGACTGTCAGGCAAGACTGGTGGAGAAAAGGTGATCACACAAAGTAAAGGGTAGATGAAGCCCAAGCCTGAAAGGCAACCAAGTATAGGCAGTTTCCAGAGGTTTTCAGCTGGAAATCAAGTACGTCCAAGTGAAGAAGAGACAATCAAGCTTTAGAATACTTTGAACTTCCGGTTGAACAGTCCTTACAAACTGTATTCTATGGAAAATAAAAACCTACAAAGAATTTTCATGCAAAAAATATATGCTAGCAAAGTATTATATTATTGTATATGTTTAATAAATCTTTATCCCAGTAAACAGTAAACTTCATCAGACCAGGGGCCACATTTGTTTTGTTCTGCTGCACCCAGCACCTAGCACAGAGCTGGGCACATATTACATACTTAATTGATAGCTGATGGATGAATGAATGAATGCTTGAATAATTAAAGATACGTTAGCCAAAGCAGTCTTTTATAGAAACTAGGGAAATAAACTGGAGGATGGAACTTGAACTAAGCTGTGACAGATGAGAATGGGAGGGAGGATAAGAATGGGAGAGGCAATCCAAGATCTCCTAATCAGAACCACATCCACAGCACACCTCTGTTAAGCACAGCCAGCTCTTTCTCACTGCATAGGCAGTGTTCAGACACAAAGTTCCCCATGTTCAAAACTTAGAGACATGTGAAAAATAAAACACAGGCCATACCCTGAAAGAATGAGTTATGGAAATAAATCTAAATTTCACAAAGGAGAAAATACACACCACAGTTTGTCATTCATTACACTATCAAGATCTACCTTTAGGGTCATAAAAATCCAGAAAAGAAAAAGATGACATCAGAGAGAGATGAGTGAATTTGGGAAGGTTAACATTGGAGCTTACCAGCTCAGTGTTCCAAGATGGTGGAGGAGCAGGAGACCTAAAGTTCGTCTGGTCCCAGGAATTCAGCAAGAGAGCTACCAAACCATTCTGAATACCTATGAACACAACTGGAGAACGTAGGTAGAAAAGAGTAGCAGAAACTCTATGAACAAAAAAGCGACCACTTTCTGCAAGGAGGAGAAAAGATGGCAGAGGAGTAGGCGACCCTTTCTCAGCTGGTCCCGAGTCGAGCTGGATATCTACCAGACCATCCTAAAAACCCACGGAATCAGCCTGAGATGCAGGAAGATACATCTGGATCTCTACAAATGAACATCTCCAGCACTGAGTATTGAGGTACGAAACGGGGAGCTGTGAATCCGCGCACAGATATAGGAAGATATAGGGAAGGGGGAGGGAGTCCCTGCACTCGGGCCCGGGAAGCAGTAGCCACTTGTGCTGGGGAACGGGCTGACTCACGGACCAGCACCCATGAGAGAGCAGACTGAGACTGTGACCATGGGGAACGTTCACGACCAGACTGAAAACCAGAGCTCCAGAGCACTCACTGGAAACGTATTAAATCTGGGAGCTCTGGAGTGCACGTGTCCAAACTGAAAACCGGAGCTCTGGAGAGTACACTCGAATTAGACTGAAACCGAGAGCTCGGGAGTGCGTGCAACCAGAATGAAAACGAGTGCTCCAGAGCGCACGTGAACCATACTGAAACAGGGAGCTCAGGAGCGTGCAGGGGTGGCTGGTGGTGTTAGAAGCACAAAGGACAGAGATGTGCCGGCCCTGGGAGTGAGGGCTGGGACACAGGCTGTGGGGCGTACATCCCGGTTCGCTGCAGGGTTTTTAGCAGCACCAATAGAAACAGAGTTAAAGTGGCCAAGAGAGCTCAGTGGAGAGGAACTGCGATCTCTCTGTTCTGAGACAGAGGCTAGGATACGGCCACTGCTGCTCTGACTCTCAGAAGAAGCACAGAAAACTGCCAGGGAAAGCTGCCAGAGAACAAAAGCCTGGAAATACCATCTCACAGTGTGCCCAGCCCCATACCCCCTCGCAGGGGACACGGAGACTCTACCCAAACAGGGTTGCCTTAGTATCGGCGCAGTAGGCCCCTCCCCCTGAAGGCAGGCTGAAAAATCAAGAAGCCCACATCCCTAAGATCCCTATAAAACAAGGGCGCACAGCCTGGGTCCCAGTCAATAATTTGGGCTCTGGACAACCCCACAACCTCTCCTCATCAGAATGATGAGAAGGAGAAATACCCTCCAGTAAAGAAAAGATAATGAATCTGTGGCCTCTGCCACAGAACTGATGGATACAGATATAACCAAATTGTCAGAAATGGAGTTCAGAGTAACAATGGTCAAGATGATGTGTACGCTTGAAAAAACTATTAATGAAAATATTAATGAGAATATAGATACTCTAAGGGCAGAAATGAGAGCGAGTCTGGAAGAAATTAAAAATGCTATGAATCAAATACAGTCTAAACTAGAGGTTCTGATGGCCAGGGTAAATGAGGCAGAAGAACAAATTAGTGAATTGGAAGATGGGATGGTAGAAGAGAAAGTTAAAACAGAAACTTGCCTCAAAAAAATCCAATCTCAAGAATGTAGATTACGGGAGATTACTGACTCAATGAAACGTTCCAATGTCAGAATCATCGGCATACCCGAGGGGGTGGAGAAAGAGAGAGGTCTAGAGGAGATATTTGAACAAATTGTAGCTGAGAACTTCCCTAATCCAACAAAGGAAACAAGCATTCATGTCCAGGAAGCAGAGAGGACCCCTCCCAAGGTCAATGAGAACAGACCTACACCATGTCACGTCATAGTGTAATTCACAAATACTAGATCCAAGGATACAGTATTGAAAGGGGCCAGGGGGAAGAAAATCCTTACATACAGAGGGGAAAATATCAGAATAACATCAGATCTGTCTACAGAGACCTGGCAGGCTAGGAAGGGTTAGCAGGGTATTTTCAAAGCTCCATCTGAGAAGAACATGCAGCTAAGTATCCTTTATCCAGCAAGGCTGTCATTCAGAATCGATGGAGAGATAAGGACCTTCCAGGATCGGCAGAAACTAAAGGAATTCATAACCACCAAACCAGCCCTACAGGAGATATTAAGGGGGGTTCTATAAAAGTAAAAAGGCCCCAAGAGTGATACAGAACAGAAATTTATGATCTATAGAAACAAAGACTTCACAGGAAACATGACATCATTAAAATCATATCTCTCAATAATCACTCTCAATGTGAATGGCCTAAATGCTCCCATAAAAATGCCACAGGGTTGCAGATTGGATAAAAAGACATGACCCATCCATTTGCTGTCTACAAGAGACTCATTTTGAACCTAAAGATACATCCAGACTGAAAGTGAAGGGATGGAAAACCATTTTCCATGCCAATAGACCCCAAAAGAAAGCTGGGGTAACAATTCTCATACAGACAGATTAGATAGATTTTAAACTAAAGACTGTAGTTAGAGATACAAGACACTATATTATTCTTAAATGATGTATCCAACAAGTGGATATGACACTTATAAATATCTATGCCCCCAAGAGGGGAGAAGCTAGATACACAAGCCAATTCTTAACCAGAATAAAGAGACATATAGATAATAATACATTAATAGTAGGGGACCTCAACACTCTACTCTCAGCAATAGACAGATCACCCAAGCAGAAAATCAAAAAAGAAACAAGAGCTTTGAATGACATACTGGACCAGATGGTCCCAGAACAACAGAATACTCATTCTTATCGAATGCACATGGAACTTTCTCCAGAATAGACCATATACGGGGTCACAAAACAGGTCTCAACCGATACCAAAAGACTGAGATTATTCCCTGCATATTCTCAGACCACAATGCTTTGAAACTGGAACTCAATCACAAGGAAAAATTGGGACGAAACTCAAACACGTGGAAACTAAGAACCATCCTGCTCAAGAATGATTGGGTAAACCAGGAAATTAAAAAAATCAGATTAAGCAATTTTTGGGGACCAATCATCAGTGAAAAACCTATGGGACACGGCAAAGGCAGTCCTAAGGGGAAAATACATAGCCATCCAAGCCTCACTCAAAAGAATAGAAAAATCTAAAATGCAGTTTGTATATTCTGACCTCAAGAAGCTGGAGCTGGAACAGAAGAACAGGCCTAACCCATGCACGAGAAGGCAGTTGATCAAGATTAGAGCAGAGATCAATGAATTAGAAACCAGAAGCACAGTAGAGCAGATCAACAGAACTAGAAGCTGGTTCTTTGAAAGAATAAATAAGATTGATAAGCCACTGACCAGACTTATTCAAAAGAATAGAGAAAGGACCCAAATTAATACAATTATGAATGAAAGGGGAGAGATCACAATCAACACCAATGAAATAGGAAGGATCATTAGAAACTTTTATCAACAGCTTTATGCCAATAAATTAAACAACCTGGAAGAAATGGATGCCTTCCTGGAAACCTATAAACTACCAAGACTTAAACAGGAAGAAATTGGTTATTTAAACAGACCGATTAATTATGAAGAGATTGAAGCAGTGATCAAAAATCTCCCCAAAAACAAGACTCCAGGGCCTGACAGACTCCCTGGGGATGTTCTACCAAACATTCAAAGAAGAAATAATACCTATTCTCCTGAAGCTGTTTCAAAAAATAGAAACAGAAGGAAAGCTACCAAACTCATTCTATGAGGCCAATATTACCTTGATCCACAAACCAGGCAAAAACCCTTCAAAAAGGAGAATTATAGACCAAATTCCCTGATGAATATGGACGCCCAAATTCTCAACAAGATCCTAGTTAATAGGATCCAACAGTACATTAAAAGGATTATCCATCATGACCAAGTGGGATTCATCCCTGGGATGCAAGGGTGGTTCGACATTGGCAAATCAATCAGTGTGATAGATCATATCAACAAGAAAAGAGTCAAGAACCATATGATCCTTTCAACTGATGCAGAAAAAGCATTTGACAAAATACAGCATCCTTTCCTGATTAAAATCCTTCGGAGTGCAGGGATAGAGGGTACATTCCTCAATTTCATAAAAAACATCTAAGAAAAGCTTACAGTAAATATCATTCTCAACGGCGAAAAGCTGGAAGCCTTTCCCTTAAGATCAGGAACATGACAGGGATGCCCACTCTCGCCATTATTATTCAACATAGTACTAGAAGTCCTTGCAACAGCAATCAGACAACAAAAGGGATAAAAGGTATCCAAATTGGCAAAGAAGAAGTCGAACTGTCTCTCTTCGCAGATGACATGATATTCTATATAGAAAACCCAAAAGACTCCACCCCCAAACTGCTAGAACTCATAGAACAATTCAGTAATGTGGCGAGATACAAATCAATGCTCAGAAATCAGTTGTATTTCTATACACGAACAATGAGACTGAAAAAAGAGAAATTAGGGAATCCATTCCATTTACAGTAGCACCAAAAATCATACATTATCTCGGTATTAACTTAACCAGAGACGTAAAGGATCTATATTCTAGAAACTACAAATCACTCTTGAAAGACATTGAAGAAGACACAAAAAGATGGAAAAATATTCCATGCTCATGGATCAGAAGAATAAACATAGTTAAAATGTCTATGCTACCCAGAGCAATCTACACTTTCAATACTATCCCGATCAAAATACCAATGACATTTTTCAAAGAACTGGAACAAACAGCCCTTAAATTTGTGTGGAACCAGAAAAGACCCCGAATCTCCAAGGAATTGTTGAAAAGG
>NW_024423786.1:12126479-12259372 GCF_017311325.1 Ursus maritimus
AAAAAAAAAACATTGGAGCTTAAAAAAAAAATATGCAGGGGCGCCTGGGTGGCACAGCGGTTAAGCGTCTGCCTTCAGCTCAGGGCGTGATCCCGGCATTATGGGATCAAGCCCCACATCAGGCTCCTCCGCTATGAGCCTGCTTCTTCCTCTCCCACTCCTCCTGCTTGTGTTCCCTCTCTCGCTGGCTGTTTCTGTCGAATAAATAAATAAAATCTTTAAAAAAAAATATGCAGATGAGTGAAGTCTTCCCAAAGCTTACTCAGGTACTGGTAAGCCTACATGAATTTACACAGGATGGGCAAGAGATAACTGATTTCTATGTGTGTTATGATACAAAGTATTTTTGAAAATGTTTGTTTTAAAAAGTGGAGTATCTGATGGAGACTTAAGTTAATTGCAGCAATGGTATGAAGACATGGCAAAGATACTTAAGTTTGGGAAGCAGGGGTGAAAGAGAGACAAATACTTATAATAATTACCTTTCAAAAAGAGAACTCCATTTAGAGTAAGGAAAAAGGGGTTTCGTGATCTGGTCTGGTGATGCTAAAGGCTCATATTTAGCAGAAGCGGAAATGAAGTCTACACGGAAGGTGGAATTCTGAAACCCAGATAACCACAAGTTCCAAACATAATCAAGTTCCAAAGGCCTCCACAAACTAAATGCAAACCGTTAGAAATTTCTATTATCACTAAAACCTGTGAAAGCCATTCAAGTTGTTTCCCTTACATGCTGTATAAACTCAGAAAGTTCTTTACCTGTCTATATATCAATGCCTTCCTCTGTAAAAATAAGCTACCACCACAATATGTCACTGGATAGTTTAAATAAAATTTTTTATCTAATATCTGGTACATGGTAGGTGAAGAATAAATCTCTTTTACTTTTTTCTTCTCTCTTTTCTAACAGGTAGTATTTCAATTAGAGGAAGATACAGTAACTAACAGACACTGACATGCCATGTTTGAAGTTATTGATTCTACCCTACAGATAGGACCAGTACCACATGCCTGCACTGTACGAATTAGGGCTCTTGGCTGCAAATAGTAGAAAAGAACCAAAGTTAACCAAGCAAAATGGAAGAGTTTATTTTAAGAATTATAGGGACTTCAGGAAGG
Source organism: Ursus maritimus (assembly GCF_017311325.1). Classification (NCBI taxonomy): domain Eukaryota; kingdom Metazoa; phylum Chordata; class Mammalia; order Carnivora; family Ursidae; genus Ursus; species Ursus maritimus. The sequence continues at coordinate 12,127,599 of NW_024423786.1, forward strand.
AACTGGAAATATGGCCTTGAAAGTATTCAAATACTCCCTCAACATCTGATCTCACTCTTTATATGCACCTGCTCCCTTTCTTTCCTCTCTCTCTTTCCCTAAAGACTAACTTCTGTTTCTCCAGTCCTTCGTATACACTCTACTGACTCAGTCACTCAGAGGAACTGAGTCTCTCCCCTTAGTTCAAACTCAAATTCTGAGGAAAGGATTCTGATTGGCTCAGCTTGGGTCTAGTGCCCAAAAGGTTAAATTAACTACATTCAGCAGGGTGGGATTACATGCGAAATGGCTGCGGGGCGATCCGCTACGGCATAAAGGGTCTGTTCAGAGGGTGGGAGTTTTTATTATAAATTGGACAGACTCTCAAAAAACTTACCCAAGAAAACTGTCCTATTGCTCAAGAATTCTTGTGGGGTTTTTTTGCCATGATCAAATTACTATAATTTTTTAAAAGTAGAGCTACTATACTACAACTTAGTATCAAGTCATATAAGTATTAAACCCTTTAAATTGGTAATTCCTCTCAAGAAAATTTACTCCGGGAAAAAAATTCACTGGAATAAAAATGCTTATTCCAGATGCTTCTCCAATATTTTCTTATTAATTAAAAAAGTTTGATAAATATCTAACTATAGAGGATCATTAATTAAATTATGGGATGTCAACTTTAATGGACTATTAAGATCTCACTAAAAATAACCATAATTAAGACAGCAACAATGCTTTTGATAGCAAGCATAATTTTTTGTTTTTCCTTGATTTCAATTAACAATAACCAACCAAATATGATTTCAAATACCTTTGAAAATAAAATGCTTTCTGAATTTTGTACATTTGTACATTAAAAATAAATTTTTAAATAGGAATTCATAAAAACACACCAGCAATTATTATAAAAGATTAGACATTGTTTTGTTAAAGGAACAAAATTAAGGGTGATTTTTCCATTTTGTTTCAAAATTTGATTACTAGCAATAAAAACAACAATTCCCCTGTAACTATTATAGAGTTTAACCTCTGTACCAAGTAAAGTACTATGTGTTTTATATAAATTACTTAGTTTAACCCTCAGAACAATTCTGTAAGGTTGGTATTATAATTGTCACTGACAGCTGAAAAATTAGGATTTTGACAAGTCAAGCAAATTGCCCAGAATGGTGCCAACTTCAAAGCCACACAACCATGAATAATTAGACTCTGAGTCTGTGTGATCCCACATTGGCCATTGCTTTTCAAAACTGTGCTTTAATACTGTGTGCATTGCATGAATGTATGTGTTTAAAAATATGAGTGGAGGGCGCCTGGGTGGCTCAGTCAGTGAAGCGTCTGCCTTTGGCTCAGGTCATGATCCCAGGGTCCTGGGATCAAGCCCTGCATCGGGCTCTCTACTCAGCAGGGAATCTGCCTCTCCCTCTCCCTCTGCCTGTTGCTTCCCCTGCTTGTGCGCTTTCTCTCTCTCTCTCTCTCTCTCTGTCAAATAAATAAGTAAATAATCTCTAAAAAATATGAGTGGAAATTTCAGAGTCAAAATTAAAATAAAACAATATACCCATTTTCCAGTGACAGCCAACAGGAAAGTGGGAAGAATGGAGGAAAGCACAACTATCCCAGCATTCTCTGGGGGAGGGTCAAAGTGTTAAGCATCAAGAATAGCTTAGTTAACAACATTTATTTACTCCAAAACACTCAATGTTTATATTCTTTCACTTCCAGTCCCTCAATAACTGTTTAAAAAAGATATCTCCCTTCACAAACTAATCTCCACCAAAACAATTAAGCTGATAGTGGAAGAAAAACTCATAGTATAATTTATATATGTTGAGATAGAAATGTGTCGTTTCCTTATCAGGATTTTCCCCTAGGCAAAATGAAGCAAGTACAACACGTTTTGAAGCCATTCCACAGATCAAATCACTCAGAGATATGATATAATTAGTTTTATGACAGTAAACATTTAATTAAATTAAGGAGGAACAATTATGACAAAAAGGATGAAAACATCAAAAATTAATATACCATTGACATTAATATGTCAAAATGAGAATGTGATCATGGATACAAATATTTAAATTGATAGAACTCTCACAAAGAATAAAAATGTGCTGTCATAAGCATTCTATTCTGGCTGTAGTGGAATCACAGTATCGTTTTAAGTTATAAGAATGGGAAAAGTATGTATTCCCCATAGTTTCTATGAAACATTTTACAAGACAAATTTAAAATGAGAACATCTATAACCTGATCCAAGGATGATTTTCTTGGTACATTTTCCCCCATAAAAGCTCTATCTTTTTGCATTTTTGACATCACATGCTCTTGAATAATATATTTAATGTTCTTAGCTATAGTTTTAGCACCATAAAATCTGTTTCTCACGCTGGGTAAATTAATGTCTACAAAGGACAATTTTATCAGTTATAACCAAAGCAAGTTTGTTCTAGCAACTGTTGAGGAGTGCTAATGAGTTAATAGAGGCCTAATAACACAAGAGCAAACATTAACCATAAAGTGACGTAGTATTCAAGTAGAAGCAGAATAAACCAGAGAAACAGAAAAACTTTAGCATTGTCTTTTGTTTATAAATCAAAGTTCTGACATAATCTCTTCCAAGGGAAGCACCTTCACAGGTCCAGGACTGACATAAAGGCTTTTATTGTGGTTTTTCTATTTGTCTTAAATAATTGTTGTAGAGTGTTGCTAACGTTTTTCCTGCTTGTTATTACTGGATGGCCCACTGAGAGGAACCCAGCTAAACACTCCCCAGCCCCATAAAACAAACATAGGGAATTTTAGAAGGTTATATAGGAAGCCAAAAGAAAAAAGTAGAGATGCTATGGTAGAGCAAGGGTCTCAAATAATAATACTATTAATAAAATAACAATAGTGGAAGTAATAGTAATAATATTTCCTAAAGAATCTCCTTGAGTATTTTTTTTCTAATCAAGCCATCCAAGGGTTGAATGGTGGGAGTTAGATATGAACTAAAGAAAATACCCTTAATGTAAGAGACATAATCACCATTCCACCACCCAAAAACATGATCCAGGTTAAAAATTAAAAGATGGGTAAAATATATCATACAAATACAAACAAAAAGAAAGCAAAGCTTCTGATTATAATATCAAAAAGGAAGAATATAAGCCAAAAAATAGTAAACATAACAAATATGGGCAGTTTATTATGTAAAAGAACAATTCAAAATAAAATTAAAACAATCATAAACGTCTATGAACCAAAAGATATAGCAGCATTCATAAGGTAGAAAATGTGTGCTATAAAAAGCAATGGACAAAACATACACTATACTAGAAAAAGAATTTAATTAATGCCTATCAGTTAATGAATGACATATCCAATCATTAAAAATAAGAATATAGAATTCAATAAATAATTAATAGGTCTATGTGATAAATACCTAATGCTGAATCCTGAAAAGAGAAAATATGCCCTCTTTTTCAAAAACTAATAAATATTGGGATACCTGGGTGGCTCAGTCGGTTAAGCATCTGCCTTCAGCTTAGGTCATGACCCCAGGGTCCCCCAGTGTCAGGCTCCCTCTCAGCAGGGAGTTTGCTTCTCCCTCTCCCTCTGCCCCTGCCCCACTCATGCTCATGCACGTTCTCTTTCAAATAAATAAATAAAAACTTTTTTAAAAAAACTAATAAATCTTAAAATTAATCATATATTAAAAAGCACAGAGAATGTTACATTAAATTCTGAAAGGTGGAAATAAAACATGCTTTCTTCAGAAAAATGAAAAATTAGTAACATCAGAAAATACTAAGTCCCTTTTACTCGAAATTAAATAAACTGCTGTTAAACATTCATCAAAGAAGAATGCTAAGTTGTGTAATTTCTTTAAAAAAAATCATAGAATACAGCCATGACAGTACACAGAGGAAAATTCAAAGCTTTAAATACGTTTAAGAAAAAAAGAATGAAGATCGCTAGGAGAAGAAAGAGAAGAAGAAAGGGGGGTAAATAGAAGGGGGAATGAACCACAAGAGACTATGGACTCTGGGAAACAAACTGAGGGCTTCAGACGGGTCGGGGGTGGGGGAATGCGATAGGCTGGTGATGGGTAGTAAGGAGGGCACGTATTGCATGGTGCACTGGGTGTTATACGCAAGTAATGAATCATGGAACTTTACATCAAAAACTAGGGATGTACTGTATGGTGACTAACATAATATAATAAAAAAAATTATTAAAAAAATAGAAAGAAAGAAAGAAAGAAAGAAAGAAAGAAAGAAAGAAAGAAAGAAAGAAAGAAAGATTATATGAGAGAAATTATTGAATTTTTAATATATGAAAAAGGGAAACAAATCAAAAAGCAAAATTAATAAGATAAACAGAAAACAGTACAACTAATCAATGCATTCCAAAACATTTCAAAAGATTGTTCTTCAAAAACAAAATAAAACAAACTACTAACTAACTTAGTAGGGAAAATGGGGATGCCATAAAACACAGACAGTAAGTAATAATATAAAGCATATTACCTCACAGATGTTTCTTAAATTCTAAAAGTCAACTTTCCTTAATCTCATCCAAGTTTGAAAACTTAGATGAAACCAAAAATTTTCTAGGAAAGTAAGTTCCCACAACTAAGTGATTTAAAAACCAAAACACATTAATTCCCCACCCTCCCCCCAAAAAATGATTTTTAAAGATATAGGTAAAGGTGTCAAATTGCTACCCAACTCCTTCCCCCACAAAAAAGAAAACAGAAACAAAAACAAAAACACCAGGGCCAGATGAGTTTGTGGAGTGATTCTAATAAATCCTTAAAAGTGATCATTTCCAAATCAATTTAAGCTGCTTAATAAAAGGAAAACTTCCAAATTCTTTTTTTGTAAAACAATTATAGATTGTACACACAGCAAGCTATAAACTAATCTCACTTATTATTCTCAATATAAAAATCCTACATAAGATGGCAAATAAGCACAAGAAAAGATGCTTCAAATCATGTCATCAGGAAAATGCAAATTAAAACAATAATGTGATACCACTACAAACCTATTAGGACGGCCAAAATCCAAAACTCTGACAACACAAAACACTGGAAACGATGTGAAGCAACAGGAACTCCCAGTCTTACTGGTGGAAATGCAAAATGGTACAGTCCTTCAGAGGGCAGTGTGGTGGTTCTTACAAAACTAAACATACTTTTGTCAGCAGTTACTCTCTTTGTATTTACCCAAAGGAGTTGAAAACTTAGGTTCACACAAAAACCTACACAGAGATGTTTACAGCAGCTTTATTCATAATTACTAAAGCTTCAAAGGAATCAAGAAGTCCTTCAGTAGAGAAATGGATAAACTGGAATATCAGACAATGGACCATTATTCAGCACTAAAAGGAAATGAGCTACCAGGCTTTGAAAGGATATGGGGAAAGCTTAAGTGCATATTACTAAGTAAAAGAAGTCAATCTGAAAAGGCTACGTACGCTCTCATTCCAACAAAATGACTCTCTGTCTCAAAACTATGCAGACAATAAAGAGATCAGTTGTCCCAGGGGTTAGGGGAAAGGGAGGGATGAATAGGCAAAGCACAGAGAGTTTTAGCATACTGAAACTACTCTGTATGATATTATAATAATGGATACATAACATTACACATTTGTCCAAACCCACAGAATGTACTACATACACCAAGAGTGAACCCTAATGCAAACTATGGACTTTGGTTGATAATGAGCCAAAATAGATTCATCAATTGTAACAAATAGACCACTTTGGTAGGGGATGTCAATAACAGGGGAAGTTGTGAGTGTATGGGGGCAGAAGGTATATGAGAAATCTCTGTACCTTCCACTCAATTTTGCTCTGAACCAAAAATCACTCTAAAAAATAGATTATGGGGCACCTGGGTGGCTCAGTCAGTTAAGCATCTGCCTTCAGCTCAGGTCATGATCCCAGGGTCCTGGAATTGAGCCCCGCATCAGGCTCTGTGCTCAGCGGGTAGTCTGCTTCTCCCTCTGTGCTCTCCCTCTCTCTCAAATAAATAAATAAAATCTTTTTAAAAATAAATAAAAAAACAAAAAATTTTATTTTTATTTTTAAAAAGATTTAATTTATTTGAGAGAGCGAGGGAGAGAGCAGGGGGAGGAGCAGAGAGAGGAGCAGAGGGAGAGGGAGAAGCAGATTCTGTACTGAGCATGGAGCCTGACAAGAGGATTGATCCCACGACTCTGAGATCATGACCTGAGCCAAATCAAGAGTTGACCAATTAACCGACTGAGCCACTCAGGCACCCCAAGAACAGTCTTTTTTTTTTTAAAGTCCTACATGAACTATTAGGAAAGAGAATGAAGCAACGCTTAAAAAAATACTTGAGGGGGGCGGCTCCTGGGTGGCTCAGTTGGTTAAGCATTTGCCTTTGGCTCAGATCATGATCCCAGGGTCCTGGGATCAAGCCCCTCACTGGACTCCCTGCTTAGCTGGGAGTCTGCTTCTCCCTCTCCCTTTGCCCCCCCCCAACTCATGCTCTCTCTCTCTCTCTCTCAATTAAATAAATAAAATCTTTATTTAAAAGCAGAAATCATTCTATTAAAAAAATTCAAAAAATAAGAGTACTTGATAGAAATCAACAACACATTGAAGAAAATCCAATAATATAAAAAAGGATGGATACATTCTTAAGAAGATAAAATATGTATCTCAGCCCAAAGCTGTTACCATGCTTAACAGTGAAACACTAGAGACATTTTAATATATCTCCAGAACAGAACAAGGATGCCTACCACACCACGTTGATTTGACTTTGTACTAGCCAATGAAATTAGATTTTAAAAAAAAGTTGGAATAATGGAAACTCACTATTTTTTTAAGAGATTTTATTTATTTATTTGACAGAGAGACAGCCAGTGAGAGAGGGAACACAGCAGGGGGAGTGTGAGAGGAAGCAGGCTCCTAGCGGAGAAGCCTAATGTGGGGCTCGATCCCAGAACACCGGGATCACGCCCTGAGCCGAAGGCAGACTCTCAACGACTGCGCCACCCAGACGCCCCGGAAACTCACTATTTTTAAACAAAATAAGTGCATACATGGAAAATCCAAACTACTACAAGCAGTAAGAAGATTCAGTAAGTTAAGAACATGTAAAACTTAGAAACTAATTGCCTTTACGTATAAAGACAACAATTTGTTAGAGAATATTGTGGAAGAAAACACTCTATTTACAGAGGAACAAAAAGGATAAAATACCTAGAAGTAAATTCAACATAAAATATTTCAAAACTGATAAAACAAAAACTTTTAAACGCAGGCACTTCCACTTATCATGGGCGGGACCATAAATGAATACCATGTGTAAGGAAGGTAAACCAGCAATACCCATCCAGATAGCAAACCCGTGTGCCCTCTGAGTCACCCATTCCACTTCTGGAAATTTATCCTATAGATACACTTGAACATGTAGGAAGTGATGCAAGATAAAATTCATTTGTTGCATCATTGCTGTAATGGCTGAAGATTAAGAGAAACTTTTTCAATTATAGGAAAATGGCTTAGTGTAATTCATATGAGACAGTAACATGCAGTTGTATGCATGTGACAAAGCTTTCTACACATTAGTAAGTTCTCTAAATTATTATTTAGGTTAAAAAGCAAAACGTGCAGAAGTTTATAGAATAATCTATGTTTTGTATAAAAAGAAAAAATATATAAAACTTTTGTTAAAGAAAAATTAAATAAAAACCTTCTTTAAAAATGCCTAAGAAACACACATGAGTGTGGAACACCCAGGTGAAGTGAGCAGATAAAGACAAGCTTGGAGAGACATCTAGGCACAGTAACCTTGCAGATCACTTATTAATCACACATATACAATACCTAGTTATGTGGTTTATATGTAGCTTCTATTTTAAAATGTTCCTAGCAGCATTATAAATTATATTACCATTCTAGTAGTCAAGATAAGAGAGGTTACACTGCAGTACCTACCCCTAAATTTCAGTGATTTTCATAACAAGTTTATTCCTCCCCATACTCCATGTCCATCATGAGTCAATTGGCTGGGGTTGCGTCCTCCATGGCTCTTTATTCAGCAGCCAGGCTGACAGAGAAACATTGTCAGTCCCCATGCAGAACAAAAAAAGTATCCCAGAGCTTCTCATAAGCCATTAAATCCTCCATTCCAGAAATATTATGTCCCTTCTGCTCGCAACCCATTGGCTAGAACATAAGGACCCCCACAAAGCACAGACAGGGTTATAAGGAGAGCAGGAACATCTTCTGGTGAGCTATGGTAATGACCGCCACAACCACTGGAGAGAGAAACTTTACAACATGTCTTAAAAAGAAAGGCCATTTTAAGACCATAGACTGTAACCCAGAAATTATATTTCTGAGAACCTTGTCTAAGGAAATACCCTTAAGTGCTAATAAATAAATGGCTAGCAATATTCACCTCTAGACACAACACTAACCAAAACTGGGAAAATTGATCCTATCCCTTCCTGAGGCAGCTAAATGCCCCCAACTACCACCCTGCTGCCCCCAAAAGCAAGTTATAGATGAGCTGTAAACAAAAGAGCAAACAAGCCCAAATGGAAATGCAGTGGTTTGCCTTCAATGCCTGGGGTATGGATCAGCTTTCTTATGCACTCCAATTGTGAAAGACAAGCTGAAAATCCTCCACAATGAAGTAATATGAGATATTCATAGCAATGGTTTCATCTCCAGCCCTGAGGTAGGAGCTATGCCACAATTTTAACCTAAGCTCATTTTAATTTCAGTAGCAACAAATGTCTTCATTTAGCCAGATCTTCACTAACAATGGAAAGTAGGTAATTACGGCAGATGAAGAGAAATTTAAGATTTTTTTTTAAAGGGAGCCTAATCTCACTGTAATTATAGGAATATATATATTCTTAACAGAAAGGTCATTCAGCTAATTTGAGGTAAAGTTGCACTTACCATAATTTTGAAAGCCACTATAATGGATAGCTTAAGTGCTTAGACCCTGAAGTCTAATAGACCATGGAGTTTGATAGGCCCAGGTTTGAATCCTAGTTTTGTTCTTTAAAAGTTCTTTGAATTTGGATAAATCACTCAACACCTCTAGATTTCTGTCTCCTTACCTATTAAAAAACCCGAGTGGTACTTGTACACATCTCATGACGCTGTTATATGCATTAAATGAGATAGTAGATGCCTAGGATTTACTGATGGGGCACATGATTATTGCTGAGCAAACGTTCTATGTCATCTTTTTTATAGCTGGTATCTGTGTTTATTTTTTACTAAGTACTTTTACATACATCGTCATTTTTAATATTTAAACCTAAAAACATTCACATAATTGAATAAGGACATATGCCTTTCATGCAAAGGAGAATATGACAAGTAGAAGAGCAGTGGCAAAAGGTGCTCCAGATAGACCAGGGGTGGGAGTTACTATATTCAAATATTCATGGGAGAAGCAGTATCCACACAGGTCAGAAAGAATGGGTAGGATTTCCATGGTGAAGGCTACCAAAGATCAAAAAGATGATTTCAAGTGGAAGAATGATTATTACAAAGGCCCCACAAAAGTGAGCATTCTGAATGATGAGAACAATGAGCAGTGCAGCCTGGAGACAATTCAGGAGTAGCGGGAAGTCAGACTGGCCAGATGGGGGTGGGCAGGCAGGTGGGACTGAGGAGACACCCAAACATAAAAGCAGAAGGCCACATCTTGTTAGGTAGATCCAGGAGCAAAAGCAGGCTTAAGTGAGGTTGACATGTTTATTACAGTAACATTCCAGGACAGGAAGAATAAATATGGAGACGTGAAGAGAAAAATGAGGTATGTGATGTGAATGTGCATGGAAGAAAGTGTACTTGGCAGAAGGAGAGAACAGGAAGCCTGGACCAGAAGAATGGGGAATTCTTCTTGGAGGATGGACTGATAGCTTGGTGATGGTGATGATGATGATGATGATGATGATGATGGCGGCGGCGACGACAATAGCTCATTTAATGAGCACGTGCCATATATTAGACTCTGTGCTGAGGGTTTACATACATTTCTAATTTAATTCTCAGAAAATTCTAAAGATTTTTTTCACATCACCATGAAAATCTCATGATGAAACCAAGGTTCAAAGAAGTTAAATGATTAACCCAGAATCTCCCAGTAGGGAAAGTGTGGAGTCAGAATTGAAATTCAGCTCAGATAGTAACTGGTTCTATTACTCCTCATTTACTACTGGAGCAAGGGATGAATGGAAGATACATACGTTCCCTGGATCTATTCTAAGGGCATAAGAACCCACACCTATTGCTTATTGGGACCCAACTCTTGGGGCTTTATGTTTGCTCCAAGTGACCTGACTATAAACTCCTTGAAGGTGGATATGCACCCTTTATCTTTGCATCCCTACACAGTACACTGCATACTGTTGATTTATTTATATTCATTTATTTATTCCACATTTACTGACTGTTTCCAGTAAGCCAGGCCCTGTTAGACACTAATGTTAAAAAAACAAAGTAGGACTCACAGGAATCCAAAAATGAAGGTCATTGTTGTGGATAGATTATAGGTTCATGGGCATTTTTTATATTATCCTATCACTTTTGTGTCCACTTGAAATTGTCCATAATAGAAAGTATTTTAAAAAGAAAGGAAGAACAGATTCCACTGGAAGTATTCTTGCCAAGATTACTGATGAATTCCTTGCGGCTAAACATAATGAATACCGCTATGTCCTAATTTTCTTTGAAGCTATCTCTCTGAACACTAGAAAATAACTGACAGACTCTATCTGAGTTAAGATGGTGGAGGAGTAGGGGACCGCTTTTTCAGCCGGTCCCCTGAGTCGAGCTGGATAGGTACCAGACCAGCCTGAACATCCACGGAATCAGCCTGAGATGCAGGAAGATACATCTGGATCTCTACAAATGAACATCTCCAGCGCTGAGTTTTGAGGTACAAAGCGGGGAGCCGTGAAACCGAGCACAGATATCGGAAGATAAACGGAAGGGGGAGGGAGCCGCCGCTCCGGCGCCGGGAAGCGGTAACCACCTGCACGGGGGAGCGGGCAGACTCGCGGACCGGCACCCACGAGGGAGCAGACTGAGACTGTGAGCTGGGTGCGCGCGCCACCAGGCATCTCGCGGAACACCGGAATTCCAGTGCGCTCACTGGATCCAGACTGAGACCGGGAGCTCACGGGACTTGCAGGCGGCAGAGCTGGCTGGAGCATTGCAAGACTTTCTAGAGGACAGGAGAGACGAGCCAGCCCTGAAGTGAGGCTGGGGCGTGGTGTGGGCGCACATCCCGGGATCGCTGCAGGATGGAGACAGCACCAACAGAAACGGGATTAAAGTGGCCAGACATCAGTGGAGGCGATCGCAGATCCCTGTTCTGTGACAGAGGCTGAATTTGATACTGCTCTGACTCTCAGAAGAGGCCAACAAGCACAGACCAGGAAAGCGCCAGAGCAAAAGCCTGAGAATACCGCCTCACAGTGTGCCACCCCATTACCCTCGAACAACAAGATACAGAGACTCTGCCAAACAGGTTGCCTGATGTCGGCGGGGCGGGCCCCTTCCCCCAGAAGGCAGGCTGAAAATCAAGAAGCCCACTTCCCTAAGACTCCTATAAAACAAGGCGCACTGCCTGGGTCCGGAGAGGATCAAATAATTTGGAGCTCTGGACACCCGCAACCTCGCATCAGAATGACGAGGAAGGAGATCCCTTTAGCAAAGACAATGAGTCATGTGAACTATCGCACAGAACTAATGGAATATATATATTATCAGAAATGGAATTCAGGTAACAGCTGGTCAAGATGATGTGTAGACTTGAAAAAAACGTGAAAATGTTATGAGAATATAGAATCTACAGGGCGGAAATGAGAGCGAATCTGGGCAGGAATTAAATTCTGTAGGGCCAAATGTGATCAAAACTAGAGGCTCTGACGGCCAGGGTGAATGAGGCAGAAGAACGGATCAGCGAATTGGAGGCTGGATTAGTAGAAGAAAAAGCTAAAATAGAATCTGGACTTAAAAAAATCCACGCACAAGAATGTAGGTTACGAGAGATTACTGACTCAATGAAACGTTCCAATGTCAGAATCATCGGCATCCCCGAGGGGTAGGAGAAACACAGAGGTCTAGAAGAGATATTTGAAAAAATTGTAGCTGAAAACCTCCCAAATCGAGCAAGGGAAACAAACATTCATGTCCAAGAGGCAGAGAGGACCCCTCCCAAGCTCAACCACGACAAACCTACACCACGTCACGTCATAGTGCATTTTGCAAATATTAGATCCAAGGATACAGTATTAAAGCGGCCAGGGCAAAGAAATTTCTCACGTACCATGGCAAAGGTATCAGAATTACGTCAGACCTGTCTACACAGACCTGGAATGAGAAAAAGGGTTGGGGGGGGCATTTTTAAAGCTCTTTCAGAGGAAAACATGCAGCCAAGGATCCTTTACCCAGCAAAGCTGTCATTGTCATTCAGAATTGACGGAGAAATAAAGACCTTCCAGAATCGCCAGTCATTGACCAATTTCGTAACCACGAAACCAGCCCTACAGGAGATATTAAGGGGGGTTCTATAAAGGTAAAAAGGTCCCAAGAGAGATACAGAACAGAAATTTACAGTCTATAGAAATAAAGACCTTAAAGGCAACATCACATCATTAAAATCATATATCTCAAGAATCACTCTCAATGTGAATGGCCTAAATGCTCCCATAAAAATGCCACAGGGCTGCAGATTGGATAAAATACATGAGCTATCCATTGGCTGTCTACAAGAGACTTATTTTGAACTTAAAGATACATCCAGACTGAAAGTGAAGGGACGGAAAACCATTTTTCATGCCAATGGACCTCAAAAGAAAGCTGGCGTAGCAATTCTCATATCAACAATTTATGGAGACCAATGAGAATGAAAATACAACAGTCCAAAACCTATGGGATACTGCAAAGGCAGTCCTAAGGGGGAAATACATAGCCATCCAAGCCTCACTCAAAAGAATAGAAAAATATAAAATGCAGTTGTTATATTCTCACCTCAAGAAGCTGGAACAGCAACAGAGGGACAGGCCTAATGCACGCACGAGGAAGCAGTTGACCAAAATTAGAGCTGAAATCAATCAAGCAGAAACCAGAAGTACAGTAGAGCAGATCAACAGAACTAGAAGCAGGTTCTTTGAGAGAATTTATAAAATTGACAGACCACTGGCAAGACTTATCCAAAAGAATAGAGAAAGGACCCAAATTAATAAAATCATGAATTAAAAAGGAGAGGTCACAACCAACACCAATGAACTTGGAAGGATTATTAGAAACTTTTCTCAGGGGGCGCCTGGGTGGCACAGCGGTTAAGCGTCTGCCTTCGGCTCAGGGCGTGATCCCGGCGTTATGGGATCGAGCCCCACATCAGAGCTATATGCCAATAAACTAAGCAATCTGGAAGAGATGGAATCCTTCCTGGAAACCTATAAACTACCAAGATTGAAACCGGAAGAAATTGATTCCTTAAACAGGCCAATTAATTATGAAGAGATTGAGTCAGTGATAAACAACCTTCCAAATAACAAAACTCCAGGCCCGGACGGTTTTCCTGGGGAATTCTACCAAACATTCAAAGAAGAAATAATACCTACTCTCCTAAAGCTATTTCAAAAAATAGAAACAGAAGGAAAGCTACCAAACTCATTCTATGAGACCAATATTACCTTGATCCCCAAACCAGGCAAAGACCCCCTCAAAAAGGAGAATTACAGACCGATTTCCCTAATGAATATGGACGCCAAAATCCTCAACAAGATACTTGCTAATAAAATCCAACAGTACATTAACAGAATTACCCATCACGATCAAGTGGGATTCATACCTGGGATGCAAGCGTGGTTCAATATTCGCAAATCAATCAGCGTGATTGATCAATATGGTGTATCAGCGTGATACATCATATCAACAAGAAAAGACTCAGGAACCATATGATCCTCTCAATCGATGCCGAAAAAGCATTTGACAAAATACAGCATCCTTTCCTGATTAAAACCCTTCAGAGTGTAGGAATAGAAGGTACATTTCTCAATCTCATAAAAGCCATCTATGAAAAGCCTACTGCAAATATTATTCTCAATGGGGAAAAGCTGGAAGCCTTTCCCTTAAGATCAGGAACTCGACAAGGATGCCCACTCTCGCCACTATTATTCAACATAGTACTAGAAGTCCTTGCAACAGCAATCAGACGACAAAAAGGGATCAAAGGTATTCAAATCGGCAAAGAAGAAGTCAAAATGTCTCTCTTCGCAGATGACATGATACTCTATATGGAAAACCCAAAAGAAGCCACTCCCAAACTATTAGAAGTTATAGAGCAATTCAGTAACGTGGCGGGATACAAAATCAATGCTCAGAAATCAGTTGCATTTCTGTACACGAATAACGAGACCGAAGAAAGAGAAATTAGGGAATCCATCCCATTTACAATAGCACCAAAAACCATACGTTACCTTGGAATTAACTTAACCAGAGACGTAAAGGACCTATATTCTAGAAACTATAAATCACTCTTGAAAGACATTGAGGAAGACATAAAAAGATGGAAAGATATTCCATGCTCATGGATTGGAAGAATTAACATAGTTAAAATGTCCATGCTACCCAGAGCAATCTACACTTTCAATGCTATCCCGATCAAAATACCGAGGACATTTTTCAAAGAACTGGAACAAATAGTCCTTAAATTTGTATGGAAACAGAAAAGGCCCCGAATCTCCAAGGAACTGTTGAAAAGGAAAAACAAAGCTGGGGGCATCACAATGCCGGATTTCGAGCTGTACTACAAAGCTGTGATCACAAAGATAGCATGGTACTGGCACAAAAACAGACACATAGACCAATGGAACAGAATAGAGAGCCCAGAAATGGACCCTCGGCTCTTTGGGCAACTAATATTTGATAAAGCAGGAAAAAACATCCGGTGGGAAAAAGACAGTCTCTTCAATAAATGGTGCTGGGAAAATTGGACAGCTACATGCAAAAGAATGAAACTTGACCACTCTCTCACACCATACACAAAAATAAACTCCAAATGGATGAAAGACCTCGATGTGAGACAGGAATCCATCAAAATTCTAGAGGAGAACATAGGCAGCAACCTCTACGACATCGGCCAAAGCAACCTTTTTCATGACACATCCCCAAAGGCAAGAGAAACAAAAGATAAAATGAATTTATGGGACTTCATCAAGATTAAAAGTTTCTGCACAGCCAAGGAAACAGTCAGAAAAACTAAGAGGCAGCCCACGGAATGGGAGAATATATTTGCAAATGACACTACAGATAAAGGACTGGTATCCAAGATCTACAAAGAACTTCTCAAACTCAATACACGAGAAACAAATAAACAAATCAAAAAATGGGCAGAAGATATGAACAGACACTTTTCCAATGAAGACATACAAATGGCTAACAGACACATGAAAAAATGTTCAAAATCATTAGCCATCAAGGAAATTCAAATCAAAACCACACTGAGATACCACCTTACGCCAGTTAGAATGGCAAAAATAGACAAGGCAAGAAACAACAATTGTTGGAGAGGATGTGGAGAAAGGGGATCCCTCCTACATTGTTGGTGGGAATGCAAGTTGGTACAGCCACTCTGGAAAACAGTGTGGAGGTCCCTTAAAAAGTTAAAAATTGAGCTACCCTATGACCCAGCCATTGCACTACTGGGTGTTTACCCCAAAGATACAGACGTAGTGAAGAGAAGGGCCATATGCACCCCAATGTTCATAGCAGCATTGTCCACAATAGCTAAATCGTGGAAGGAACCGAGATGCCCTTCAACAGATGACTGGATTAAGAAGTTGTGGTCCATATATACAATGGAATATTACTCAGCTATCAGAAAGAACGAGTTCTCAACATTTGCTGCAACATGGACGGCACTGGAGGAGATAATGCTAAGTGAAGTAAGTCAAGCAGAGAAAGACAATTATCATACGATTTCTCTCATCTATGGAACATAAGAACTAGGAAGATAGGTAGGGGAAGAAAGGGATAAAGAAGGGGGGGTAATCAGAAGGGGGAATGAAGTATGAGAGACTATGGACTCTGAGAAACAAACTGAGGGCTTCAGAGAGGAGGGGGGGCGGGGGAATGGGATAGACTGGTGATGGGTAGTAAGGAGGGCACGTATTGCATGGTGCACTGGGTGTTATACGCAACTAATGAATCATCAAACTTTACATCAGAAACCAGGGATATACTGTATGGAGAGTGACATAATATAATTTTAAAAATTAAAAAAAAATAATTGACAGAGAAGGACTAGTCTGAGAGATAGGAGGAAACCATGGGTTAAGGAACCCACACATTCTCCCGTTTTCAATCTACTTCTCTAGCTGCTGTTTGTCAGCCATCTTCCCACATCTCCTTTTCTTATTCCCCTTCTTTAAATGCCAATGCCATCTTCTCACATCTCCTTTTCTTGGTCCCCTCCTTTAAATGCCAATCCCATAATGCCTTCACTCCTATACTTGTTTTGTTGTTATTTTTTTTTTCTTACCTGTCTTGTTTTTTTTCTATGTTCTTATCCTATCTCCAGACTTTCAACATTATTTATATAGTGAAATCTTCCCAATTTCTATTACGAGACCATATCTTGCTCCTGAACATCTAATAGGAATCCAAATGCCTATGGGGTATATATTTTTGAATATTCCACAGGGAACCTAGCCAAAATGTCAGAATTGCTCTCTTCATCTTCTTCCTTGCCCAGCTCCCTACTCACAACTGCTGCTCTTGCTTTGTTATGGAACTCAGAGCAATATAGGTACCCAAAGGCATCCAACAGTGGATGACCCCCCAGGATTCTGACCTCCTAAGAATCTGCTTCATTTACCCATGTCATTTCTTCATTTAGTAAACAACAGAAAGATGAATGAATGGAACGTAAGACATGACCTCAAAAGATTCATCCTAGATAATAAACCAAAACAGTATTGAATGTTATTTCAAATATTTAATTATATCCCAAACTGACTGAAAATATTTTCTTTGAAAAGTTGACTAAATGAATACAAATCCAGCTTGTGACAGTGAGAATGTTCCTACTAGCACAGTGTAAAAAAAAAAAATTGCTAGACCTCAACAGTTATGTTTTACTTAAACATTTATTCAAAGACTGGTTAGTTTTAATTTTGTTCTAGAGGTTAAAAAAAAATCTGTTATTTTGAGATGCTACTTCTTCAATATTGCAAGCTCTCAGTAGTGAATTCACCCTCAAATGTAATGCAGGCAGATTTTATTTGAACCTTGAAAGATGAACCAGATTACCAAGAGCCAGGAGGTTTTAGAGAAAACCATGTTGAGGTATCAGTCACTCATGACAGCTGATGTTCAGTAACTAAAATTCTAATGTGTGTATGAGATAGACCAGCACGGCAAGTGTTTGAAGACCAAACATTCCTCATATAGTCAAGTTTCAGCTCAATTTCAGAAAATGTGTTATTTACCAGGCAAAGATTCTCCAAAGTAACTTCAAATGGAAGTCGTCTCAAAGATATAGGTAGTTATTTTCAAGGCAGATGGAAGGTTACATTGAATGACCTCCAAAAATTTTTCCTAATTATGAAATACAATGATTTTGACCTCAAAAAGACAGAAATGAATCCTCAAATAGTGATGTCATAACTCAAAATTATCTCAAAAACCTCCAAGAACTGTAATATGTCTATGTCCAATATTACTTCTAAGGCTTGAGGGACCACAGGTGGCCTGAAGAATAGAATGTGGTTGAAGGAACCAGAGAGGAAGGTAATATTGAGAAGTCAACTAACTTTGCCTTCTGTGCACCTGAATCCTGTGAGATCCTCCCAGCACCTAGGGTACCCATCTAGGACAGCACTTTGGGTCCCTTCTTCTTCTACCCAACAGTAGTCAGTGCTGTTCATCAAAATGCAGCAAGCTAGGCTCCTTTCACACGCTATCTCCTACTATGTAAAAGACGGTCACGTGTATGCTAAAGAGAGGTGCTAGTCTAATATCACAGATTTGTACACTCTCATGCTTGCAGGGTAGAAAGCGTGCCTGGTCTAATTCCTGTATCTGTACTTACGAAACAGAGAATCTCTCCTTCCACCTAAAGCTTCCCCTGTATCATTTGGGATTTGAAACAATCTCTGGTCTGGGATTTTTAGGATCTGATCATTATTTTGAAGACCTGAGGAAAAACGGGGGGAATCCACCCTGTTTAGAATCAAGTCACAGACAAGATGCAAAATACGCATCTTCAATGTCCCCCCACCTCCTTCCCTACCCACCACCACCGCCTTCAGCATGCTGACCTGGGTCATCATCCCAGAAACATCCTATGGCCCAGATTTCCCAACCTCTAGCTTTGCAAAACTTCCCTGTCCTGGAACTGATCTGATAAAATGAAAACAAAACAAAACAAAACAAAAAACCTAAAATGATTTCTAATGCCTGACTATTTACAAGTAATTGACCTACACAGATTTTCTGGTGATCACAGACCTTCAATAATGGCTAAATAGCTCAAAAGTCAGTTGAAATCATGCAGACCACCAGCTCTAATATACCTGGATCATCAATCCTACAGGGCCGTAGGAAAAGTAGCACTCCCAACCTTCCCTTTCTATATAATGATCTCCAAGAATATGAGATCCACAACTTAATGTGCTTTGTATTATCTGTCAGCCAGAATTTTTATTCAGCACAATCCCTTGCACCCTGTTAGCCATGCATATGTCAGCTGCTTACCTGACCAGCCTTGCCTTACACCACGCTCTAAGTTTCTGATCCCTGCCCCACTTGAAGATCTACACACATTTCCACCCCGCCGCCCCCATACACACACCTTTGCCTCTTGAGTCTTTACTCATCTGTTAAAAAGTCTGTCCAATGCCTGGGTAGCTCAGTTGGTTAAGCAGCTGCCTTCAGCTCAGGTCATGATCCCAAGGTCCTGGGATCTCGTCCTGCATCTGGCTCCCTGCTCAGCGGGAAGCCTGCTTCTCCCTCTGCCTGCTGCTCCTCCTGCTTGTGTGCTCTCCCCCACCCCCTGGCTCTCTCTTTCTCTCTCTCTCTCTCTCTCTCACACACACACAAATAAATAAATAAATAAAATCTTAAAAAAAAAAAAAAAAGTCTATCCAAATGTGAAGCACCCATGGACCCATTTCCTGACCAGGTTTTCTTTACCTCATGTACTCTCTCAGAGCTTCCTGTGCTCCTTTCATACAAGTTGTCAAAGCTCTGATTACTTCTATGCTAGTTAACACTTGTCCCCCACTAGCAGGCGAGCTGCAGGAGGGCAAGGACCATCTCTGCTATGCTCAGCGATGAAGCTCCAGAATCTAGCTTAGTGGCCCACATAGTGTGATCTCATAAATACTTGTAACATAAATGAACAAACAAATAACTTGACAAAAATGGACCTTTTCAAAACAGTCACAATATGGTCATCCTGCGAAGTCGGAGTTATCAGATAACACCCCAAAAGAAATTCTGGTGAGAGAACAGAAAGGGGGAAAAAGAAACATGAAGTGGCCTAAGCATTTTGCAAATGAAAGGAAAACCGTCACAATCCATATGCCTTAGAACTTGGAAGACAAATCCACTTGCATGCTTTATCTTCCTGGAGGCTATAGGCATTTGCATAAAAATGAATTTAAAATTAAAAAAAAAAAGCAGCTCTACTGCCAGCCATTAAATAAGAAGCTGAAACCTAATAAGGAAGCCTCAGAAATTATCATAAGCTGAACAGGGAGCCGGTTTTTTTGTTTTGTTTTGTTTGTTTTTAACACAAGGATTAGACCCCACACAATCTCAGAAAAATCTGGGCAAGTTTTAACCATCACGACGGAAGTACTAAATACTCATCTCATGGGGGTTTGTAGTCTGTTACGCCCTCAGTGACCGAGAGAACTCACCATCTTCCGCAAGAGTTAGACCACAGCCGCGGCTCTCAGCCTCAGCCTGCTTCAGAACCACCTGGCCATTCTACACAGCTGCTGGGCCCATTCACAGAGTTTCTGGTTCAAGCGGTCTGGATGGGAATTTGTATTTCTTACAAGTTCCTCGCGCACATTGAAACTGCACGCTGGTTTGGGAGGGTCACACTTGAGAAGAATTAACACATTTTGGAATAAAAGGCAGCAAACCTCTGATGGAGGTAGAGTTGAGAGGCTGAACTTACACTTCCCCTCACTTCCCTCGTTCTACCATATCCCCCCCCCAAAGTTCGGTCTATTCGAACTCTTGGCTTAGTCCACACCCTCAAGTAAAGAGAGCAGGTAGATCAAGTGTAATCTCCTTAGAAGCTGCTTCTTGTAGCCATGTTATCTCCTCTTAGACAGAACTTCCCCGTCTACAGGGGGCCAGCTACTCAAATGGACTTGATTCTTGGTACACCTTGATTGAAAAGAAGAAAAATAGTTGCCACTTGCCGAAACTCTCCATGTGCGCATGGTTACATGCTAACTACTAGCCACAGCTTAGTTCATACGTACTTGTTACAACCCTGGACGTACACAGAACCCATCCTCATTCTTCACATAGTCCACCTGTGCCAATTCACCCACTCTCTAAACTGTCACTCCAAAAGCAGTACTCCCGGTATTTCACAGTCATTCAGACATGCACACATGTTTCTAGCTAAGGTCAAACAAGGGGACGCTCTGCCTTCTTTCAGCACTCGTGTGTAAACAAGTAACCTTTCCACAGACTATTTGGTACCTCGTTTTTCACATTTTGGTGATTTCACTGCTTACAATGGCCCACGTGTAATGTTGACATACTGTCTAGTGTTCCCACATGCAAGGAGGCTGTGATCCACCTTACGGAAAACATACATGTGTTAGATAAGCTTTGATCACGCCTGAGTTACAGTGCTGTTGGCCATGAGTTCAACATTAAAAAGTCAACAACACATATAAAATAATGTGGCTTTAAACATAAACACACATAAAACAAGATTATGTACTGACTGGTTGACAAAAATGTGACCAGAAGCTCATAGGAACCTAACTGTATTCACTATTCCGTGTTTACAGCAACTTTATAGACCATAACTACCGTGAATAATGAGGATTGACAGTACTTACAACAACACAGGAGATACTTTTTACTTCTATTTCACAAATAATGACATTGAAGCTTAAAGAAGTGAGAACACATGGCAAGGAAGTAGCAGAGTCTGGGTTCTACATATATATATATATATATATTTAATATATTTAATATATCTGACAGAGAGAGGACGCAGAAGCAGGGGGAGTGGCAGGCAGAGGGAGAAGCGGCTCCCCGCTGAACAGGGAGCCTGATGTGGGACTCGATCCCAGGACCCTGGGATCATGACCTGAGCCAAAGGCAGAGGCTTAAAAGATTGAGCCACCCAGGCGTCCCAAGAGTCTGGGTTCTAGCCTACTTCTGCCCAACCATGCTATCCTGCTACACACTGGAATGCAGGGACTGAACATTGTAATGGATGAACTCTGGGTTCAGATGTGGACTCAGCCCTGACTTGACATTGGGCAGTTAGCTCCCTGTACCTGAATCTCTTTTTGTCCATAAAATGGAAATATTCATTATGCATGAATGAGTTAATACATGTAATGTACTTGGGGCACCTGAGTGTCTCAGTTGGCTGAGTGCCTGACTCTTGATTTTGGTTCAGGTCATGATCTCAAGGTCATGAGATTGAGTTCCACGTCAGGCTCCATGTTGGGCATGGAGTCTGCTTGGGATTCTCTCTCCCTCTGCCTCTCCCCCCCCCCTACTTTCTGTCTCTCTCTCTTTCACTCTTTCACACACGTGTGCAAAAAAATATACAGATGTGTGTGTAATGTACTGAGAACACAGTCTGAGTTTATTTCAAAATTAACAATCTATAGGAACAAGATAAGACCTTACAGTTGGACCTGAGGAAAGCAACCAAGTAGGTAAAGAAACTGCAGTCCAGCTAATCAATCGGGCCTTGAGGTCCAGGATATTTACATTTGTTGGGTATCATGTCTCCCCCACAGATGGAGACCACAATAGGAAAACTATAGTTCTTTGCACATAGCCATGTATCATCTCTCATACAGTTGTGTGGCAGGAAGCACTTCATGCATGGATTAACAAGCTCATTCTCTCCATAATAACCAAACTTGAAATAATGCTATTTCTCAATTCTTTCAAATCTAAGGCTTTGTAATGTCACTAAGAAAATATCAGTTTCCTGATCCTTTCCTAGGTGCAGAATAAGGTTTATTTCCATCTTCTGGAAAACCAACCATGTAATAAGGTACTGACTGTCATGTTATTTGGTTCTAAATAATACTGTAAGGTATTGACCCAAGGTAAAGGTTTGGATTTTTCTCTTCTGCTTTCTAGAATATACTAATACTTCTTCAGTGTCATAGGTTATTTAGCACATTTAATAAAATGACACATTTGAAATGCTTAGCACAGGGGTGCCTAGGTGGCTCAATCGTAAGTAACCAACTCTTGGTTTCGGCTCAGGTCCTGATCTCGTGGGTCATGGGATCAATCCCCACTTCAGGCTTCACACTCTGTGGGAGTTTGCTTGGATATTCTCTCGCTCTGCCCTTTTCTCCTCTCTTAGATAGATGATAGATAGATAGATAGATAGATAGATAGATAGATAGATAAAATCTTTAAAATGCTTAGCACAGTGCTATCCAGTACCAGGACACAGTATCATCTTGTACAGGCTAGTGAGTGTTCTGACAAATAATTTCTTATTTAGCATTTAGTCAGGATGCTAACCTACTGCATTGAGAGAAGGACAGAGAAGAGAACTCTGTTGGCCAGTCCTTCCTCTTGCAAGGAATTCAACTTTGGCCTCAGACTCACTCTAGAGCTAGGTTTGTCAGTATCTGCTCTCTGGATATTTGGGCAGGATATTGATTGCTGGGGAGGCAAGTGGCTGTCCTGTCCAGTGTAGAATTCATAGTGGTGTCCCTGGTTTTTACCTACTAGAGGCCAATAGTATTCACCACCAGTTAGAGCAATCAAAAATGTCCCTAGAGATTACCAATAGCTCCCCCCCACGAGATGGGGAGTCACCCCCCTAGTTGAACACCATTGCTCTAGAGAATGAGGAGTGTATCTACCTGATAAACACCAGCAGGATCATCCTGGTATCCCTGAAATCTGGAAAGTTTGGTCTGCATCCATGCCATACCCATCTGTTCATTATTTCTACTATCAGCTGTAAGAGGCTGAACAAGCCCCCCGGGGTATCACCTCCCACCACAGGCTAGTGGGGCACATGAGAGAAAATGTATATGACCTAAGTGATGCAGTGTATACAGCAGTCACTGTGGGGGTGACATCTGGTAAACACTGTCTCCCTTCCTTTCTCACGGTAATGTTCCCGCACTGCGCAGAGACTGATCCTGGGCACAGCATGACCAGCCTGCCCTCACAGCAGTGGTGCCTAGTGTATTCCAAGTGTGATACACGATAGCTCTCATTCTTATTATTAATACAAAATTTTACCCCATAGCTATTGATTTAACCTGGCTTTTAAAAGCCAAATCCATCTACATACAGAGAAACCAAGAAAATACTCTTTGCACTCTCCTTTTAACAGAAGAGCTCTGGCTGGTACCCTTGCAGCGGCTTGAAAAATTGGGGACAATGCTTTGCTTCTAGTGAGCACTTACACTGCTTTCCCGCTCTGTGCAGTCGCAAATACACGCTGCATCTTGATTCAGATTATATCACGGGTGACAATCCCCCCACACACACACACACTGTTCACAGACTGGACCTAAGGAGGTTGATTTAGGACATGAAGCTAGCACCCACGGCCTCGAAAACTGCTTTGGAGCCTCATTTCAGATGTAGCCCATCGCTTCGGGAAACTAAAAGCATAAATGCCTTCACCATAAATAACAGCAAGCAAGTGCCATATGGTTTGACAGTTGCATGTGGTTACATATCACATCATTAGCTCTTGCATTAAACACCCTGATTAACAAGGGAATGAAGCTGCCTCCACTTGGAAATTTTAGCCAACAGTGTCAGCAACTTAGCCAGGAGTTGGGGCAACACCAGAAGTCAGACAAGCCAAATATTGCCCCAAATATAGTTTGGTCCTTCACCAGGCAAAAACTACAAGCAGTATTGCTTCCAGCTTCAGCAACAGTCCTAAGGAAAACACTGCAATGTCCTCTCCGCAAATGCTCCTTTACCTCTAGGGAAAAAAATGAACCCTCTCAGAAGGAAGGTACCAGCTGTGCATAGTCCTTCCTTGAACGAACTTTCTTTTGTTACATTTAGATAGAGAGTCTTGAATAAAATCACCTTTGCTGGAGAAATTGAAATAAACAAACTCAAGACATTAAGGTTCAGACATAGAAAAAGAGACAGTTGGCACACTGGAAAGAAAAGATCTGTTTTAGTAACCGCTTGCCTTCATACAGCCAGTATTTGCCATGAGCTGGGCAGGTTCTAAGAGCAGCTCCTAAATGAGTAATTACCCATCACCACAGCCCAGGTGATGTAAGGGTCTTTCTTATTAGTGTCCCCATTTCACAGGCACAAGGCTCAGACAAGTGAGGAACTTGCCCGAGAGGGGCAGAACTAGAATTTGAACCTAGGAAGTGAGTTCCACAGTCCATGTACTTAAACACTGCCATAAATTGCGTTATGATTTGCCTCTTATTCTCAGGCACTCAAGGCTTATTCATAGACCTTGTTAACAGCAAGGTTACCGGCTATTTAACCTGGAGAAACTCCACTTTTTGAAACTACAACCTCTTAATCTACAAAATGGCAGTAATGATAACCCTCACATCCAGAGATAACACACAAAAAAATTCTAGACAAATATAAGAAATTGTTACGTATTGTGTCGCAGCACAACGTGGTATTGTGTAGATTAGTGTAAAGACTTTACAAGATCAGAGACTCACTTTGCTGAACCTCGAAGAACATACTGGAAAGAATATTTTATGACATGAGAAAATGTGCATCATCTCCTAGAAAGGAACCAAGCCTAGCACAAAAAATTAGGCACACCTTGGTGTATGTAAATACATTTACAACAGTATGTGGAGACAGAAAAATTATGTTACGAAATTTTATGGAAAGCTCATCTTGTATAAACATACACATATCCAGATGTACACGCACACAAACATACGTGTAGCTACATACATACATGTCTACCATACACATCCTTTAAGACTAGAAGAGCATAAGGGAAAATAGTAACAATAGTTAACTTGCAATAGTGCCTTTCCATTTTCCAAACTTTCTGAACTGAAAAGATGTTGCTTTATAATTAGCAGCAAAACAAAAAAATGTTCATTTTTAGTATGTATCATAGGCAGGCAATGTGAAATCTTCTAACATGTGAAATCATTTATTCTTAACTCAGAAAACTGGGGTAACAGTGAAGCCACAGACACCACCATTTTAACAGAGGTGGTGAAGAGCAAGTCTCATGTCCATTATTGCACAGTCCACTTTCTCAGGTTTCCAAGGGGTTACCAAAACAATGCACTCTTCCCAGGAAAAAAAAAACAGTTTAACTGAACTAGCAATATGGCAAAGTGCTCTGCCCAGAGATTCCACTATATCTGAATTGGCCTGGCTCTTGAATGAACTCGTTCTGGTGGTAGGAACTCTTCCCAGATCATTAGCAGAAAGGATGCTTCTCATTCCTTTGCAGAAGTGGATCTGAAATCCCAAAGCATTCTTGCCTGTTCATTTTGCTATGATTAAAAATAATCTCTGAAACTGGTGAAAACCATAATGTGCATTTTTAGCATCCTGCCTCTACCCTCCTGCAATCAGTTTCATTTTCCTCCAGTGTGGCTGGAGTCAGAGAACGTCCTTCCTCAACTGCTTTTAATGGTCCCCTTTATAAGCAAATCAGGTCTCCACCTGCCTCTAGGGTTACTACCATCTGGCTGCAGCTTGCCTTTCCCCTCTCATCTCCTGCTGCACCCACATCTGTATCTTGCGAGGATTTCTCACCACTGTCAAGTCATGCTCCATCCTCACGGAGCCCCTGGCCTCGTTGACTGCTGATCCTGAAAGGTCTCCTTCCTCCACATCTCAGCCTGTAAAAATCCTACCCAGTCTCCAAAGCCCAGCTCCTTGCTGAAGCATTCTATCCATTTTTTAAAATTTATTTTTAATGGAAGCTAAGTTGACATATAATATTTTATTAGTTTCAGGTGTAAAGTGATTTGACAATTATATACATTACAAAATGCTCACCACAGTAAGTATAGTTACCATCTGTCACCAAACAACATTATTACAATCTTATAGACTATATTCCATATGCTGTCCTTTTTATCCTCATGACTTAATTACTTTATAACTGGAAGTTTGTACTTCTGAATCCCCTTCACCTATTTCACCCATCCCCAACTCATCTCCCCTTTGGCAACCACCAGTTTGTTCTCACTGTTTAAGAGTCTGTTTTAGTTTATTTGTCTGTTCATTTGTTTCATTTTTTAGATTCCACATGTAAGTGCAATTATACTGTATTTGTCTTTCTCGGACTTATTTCATTTAGCATAATACACTGTAGGCCCATCCATATTGTTGCAAATGGTGAGATCTCTTTTTTATGGCTGAGTAATATTCCTGTGTCTGTGTATGTGTGTACACACCACATTTTCTTTATCCATTCATCCAATGATGGATACTTACATTGTTTCCGTATCTTGGCTACTATAAATAATGTAGCAATAAATATAGGGGACCTCTATGAAGCATTTTAATTCCTCTGAAAAAGGATGTACTTTCTCCTCCTTTGAGCACTTCCTCTCCCAGAATTTTCTGCTTGTTTTTTTTTTTTCCTGAAAATATTCATTTCTCTGTACTGTAGAGAGTAATTAGATACCAACCAGGACATCAACCTTTTCCCTACGCACAGAACTTACCACATAGTAGGACTTTGCCAGAAAGTAAACAGAATAAGCTAGTATTTTTACAGGACATTAATATACCAAGTGCTTCCATGTCCATTATCCCAAGTAATTCTCACAATCTCTCATCACAGATGTCACCAATATGATTATCCTCCTTTTGAAGATAAAGAGACCAAGGCTGACTTGCTGGGGTGACCTGAGATTTTGCCAGTGGTGTCTTTCTCAAACAAATCTGCTAGCATTTTACTCCAAAAGATTTTCTAATTGGTGCTTCCTGCTGTCCACCCACCTTAATTAACCCGCTTCTTGGAGAGGCCAGCCCTGTGTTGGCAGAGACAACAGCTTTCCCTCCACTAATGAGTCCCCAGAAGGAAGGTTACAAAGTGCCATCTGTGACTGCTGGAGCCAAGTTGGCAGAAAGGCCTTGGGTCCCTAAAGCTCGTACCTATTAGGGTGGTTATGAAGCCCACCCAGCTGGCCTGACTTACCACTCACACCCCATGTCCCTTCACTTTCAAGTGTCCTTTCACTGTCCAGGTGGAACCTAAGTGAGTGTGTCCAGGAGACTGGCTGCAGGGAGCAGAACCCTTTCAGAGCTCTGAGCAAGCAGGCCAGTTTTGAGGAGAGAGAGTTGCCCCTGCTGCTTACAGTGTGCTCCTGACATTCTTCTAATCTGGAAATCTCCCAAATCATAGTTGCCCCTTTGGGCTGAAGACCTATACCAGTCGTTCATTCAACAAACAGTTATCTCACCCCTGCTATAGGACAGAGAGTATCATGGGCTCTGAAGACTGAATGAGAAAGACAGACAGATCCACACCCTGACTCACAGAATAGTGTTATCTTTCCAGAAAGACCAGCCTCATACACTATCATGTGTCAGCTTGGGCTGCTGTAACAACAAACCATGGTGGCTTAAGCAACAGACATATATGTCTCATTGTTCTGGAGGCTAGAAGTCCAAATCAAGGTGCTGCCCAACTTGGTTGCTTCTGAGGTTTACTTCCTGATCTGCAAATAGTCATCTTCTGGCTCTATCCTCTTGTAGCAAAGAGAGATCTCTCTCATATCTCCTCTTATAAAGGCAATGATCCCAAAATGGGTCCCCACCCTCATTACCTCATCTAAACCTGATTACCTCGCAAAGACCCCTCTCCAAATAATATTACATTGGGGTTTAGGACTTCAACCTAAGCCTTGGGGGAGGATACAAATATTCAATCCATAGCACCATGTTCCCTAAAAAGGTACTAGAACATTAACATTCCCTCACAAACCCCAGTGAACCACACCTCCATAATGGGAGTCCTCTATTAATTCACTTAATTATTTATTCAAATATTTACTGAATATCTACTATGTGACAGACACAGTAGACATTTTTTCTCTAACTAGTCCTTTAAAAAAAAGGCCATTTAATATGTCATTTTCAAAATCTGAACTGTCTTTCCTAAAGAGTCCGGTTTTATACTCCTTCCCTATGTTATTAAATGTTATTACATTTCTTAAAACCAAAAAAAAATGTATTCTTAATATATCATGCCCCATAGTCAAAGATAGAACCCAATGAGCTACAGATGCATTCACTGAGTCAACTCATTAGCCCCAGCTCTTTCTGACACACTGAATACTTAAAGACAAATGAAACCTCATGCCAGTCCAGGCTACTCTCAAATGAAGGAGATGAATGAGAACTCAGTGACGGAAAGAAAACTCCAGTGGACAAACGTCCACTTGTTCCCAGTGTGCAGACTCCTGAATTTTCCCCATGGAGATTCTGACTCAGCGGGTCTGAGACAGGGCTCCAAACTCTGCAAAGCTCATGTGCTCCCGAAGCGATTATAATGCAGACTTCCAAGGACAGACGATTAAGCCAGAGCTCAAAAGACATGGCTTACCAACCAGAGCACTCCTGGGTGAGAAACTAGCATATTCAAAAAACAGAAGGTATGGATATAGATGATACAGGTGTAGATGCAGATATAGATCTCAACCCTTTTTGTCCCTTAGAGACTTAGGCACTAAGGCTAGAGGCCCCGAATGTTCCAGATGGTTTACTATCATAATGAAAGATGCTGAAAGGAACCTGTCTTAGAGCTGAAGGCTTGTCAGAAGAGATATACACTCCACAAGGTTGATCTTACCTGCCACTATGCCTTAACTGTAGTGCAACGAGAACTCTTGGCGGGGCAAGGCCACTTTAATTTCACCTCTGACTTCTGTCCCAGTCTCCAAGCCTTGAGGGAGAAAAGAGGTAGTAATGGAGGGTTGGCTGAAATACAGCTTGTCGGTGTGCTAATGGTCTGATGCCACACGACATTTCACAAAGGCTACTCAACGGCCCTTCGATATTAGAACCCAGTTACTCTCAGACGGAGATAAACTTAAAGTAGTACCCAGGGGACAAGTCTATACAAGGTCGGTAACTCATGCTGGACCTGCGGAGTCTCCTGCTGGAATCAGCTATCTGTACAGAGAATGGGAGTTGTTTACTGGAGAACCAACGACTCGCCTAAAGCCTGTGTTGAGCTGTGGCACCCAAGACTATTTCCAGCAGCACTGCAATCTCAGACACTGACTCATGCCAATGGTATTGAGTATTATTTCACTTTCAAATCATCAGGATTTGAAATCCTCTGGCCAGGTCATTTCTCTAATATAAATCTTACCTATGAGAATTTGTCATTACAAACTACAATTCTAGCCAGTCTTTTCAACCTCTCTACATCGGGTACCCATGGAGCAGGAAAATATTCCAAAATTTTCCCAGAAAATAAATTTACTGTTATCAATTCTCTCAGATACTTTCTTCCAAGTGATCACTGAATAATGGGTAATTTCATCTTCTTTTAAATAGACATGCTCCTACAATCATTTTATTATTAGAAATAATCAGGTACATTATAGCCTCTTTTAAACAGCACTAGATAATACTTCCAAATATTCTATTCTAATATACTTCTATAAAACACCCACGTAGAGGATCCATAAATAATACTAAGAAAACAGAGACTTTGGGACTTGGCAGCTATCATTCATATTATAATGAGAAAGCAGCAAAGTAGCAAACAATGTATCTTTAATTCCGATATTTAATTAATCACACTGCATTAAGCGTAATCCTCAGGTAAAAGAATGGAACAAAATGGGCAATTAGGATTCACTCCACTATAAAAAAAAAAAAAATCTGCCTACTTCTTTATACACATGTGACAATTTGGTTTGTCATGCACCAAACTGCTAAGTTAATAGATATACTAAACGAGAGTTTGTATGAAGGAAATGTATACATTCAGAAAGTATTGGCTAGTTTAAAAAACAAACAAACACTGTCATAAAATTAGAAAGAGCAAGGTTCTTAAAATGGGTTCTCAAGCTGGCCAGCCAAGTACCAAATCTGGCTACTGACTCAGCTGTGTTTAACACGCTCACGGTAGGCACATACTCTCCAGTTCACCGGCCCCACCACTCTCCGACACTCAGAAATTCATACATTTCTGGTATTTTCTCGGGCCCCTGAAGGCACATGAGAAGTCGCGATCCTACCTTAGAAATTAACTATGCAAGATTAGGTTCCAGAGGCCAACCTCATCAGATTTTTTTGCCACTTTAAGATACCAGAAAGGGAAAAGGGGAAGGAACATACAAAGGAAGAGCAAGAGGCTAATAATGGTAGGTTCTCAAATATTGGCAGAGACGATAAATTAATTACCTCCTTGACCCCTCTCTGACTTTCCCCTCACTTCACCTCAAACTCTAGCTGCTGATTTGTGGATTCTGACCAAGTTTAGCTATAATGCCCCCCTAGACCCATAATAACAGACCCCTGCATCCCATGCTTAAAAGGACCTACCTTTATCCTCCCTCATGGAGAAATTAAATCTCCATAGAAGCTGAGTTTGGGTGCAAAGTTCCTTCCGCTGACATGGCCTTCTGCGTTCATGTTATGAACACAACTTCCTTGTGGTGAAGTAAACCCTAACTTACAAGGGGTTCATTCATTCATTCACTACTGAATATTTAAAGTGCAGCTACCAAAACTCAGACATCGGTTTGAGAATGAAGATATAGCAGCAAACAAGTAAAAAGACCCCAGTGCAAAAGAATTTGCTTAGAAAATATATATAACTTAAGGATAATTTTAGAAAGTGGGTCTGTGCCATGAGGACAATAAAGCAGGATGAGAGAGAGGAGGACAGGGCGACCATAGATATGAACAGCCTCTCTAAGGAAGGGGCAGTTAGGCTGAAATATGACTGATAAAGAAAAGTCATCCATTCAAGTATCTGGTGGATGAACATATGCAAAGGTCCTGTGGTAGGAACTAGCTTGGTATTTTTGAGAACAGGAAAAATGCCAATGTGACAGGAGCTAGTGAGTAAGTGGTAGTGAAAGGAGATGACATCAGAGAAAAAGGCAGGGGCAGATCCTAGAAGGTCTGGCAAGCAATGGCAAGTTGCTTGGATTCTGTTCCAAGTGCAATAGGAGCCAGTTGGAAGAAGCTAAGCAGGGTGGGGGTGGGAAGCATGATTAAATTTCCATGTCACACGAGCTCTCTGGCTGCTGCATGGAGAATAGATTGCAGAAGCAAAAGTAGTTTCAGGGAAGGCCAGTCTGCAGGTTATTGCAATCGTGCAGCTGATGGTGGCAAGAACTAGGGTAGCAGCAAGGGAGGTGGGGAGAAATGGTCAGATTCTGGAAATAGTTCATGGAGGAATTGGCCAGGAAAGCTTCAATGAGTTGATACCGTTCTGCTTTACCTGTCTCCATCAGAGAACACTTTAGGTGCTGGCAGAGGGGTGATCTAGGTCTAACCATAGGTGTACTCCCTGAAAATGTCACTCCCCATTACCGTACTAGAGCTCTGGTTAGTACAGACAGCAGCCATATTTAAAAAACAAACAAACACCTTAGTGTTTGTTAGAAGAGCTGAGTAACAGACTTGGTCCTGCTGATAACTCCCTATGCAATCTCAAGACAGAACTTTCCCCTCTGTGAGGCTCGGGTATCTCTTT
Organism: Ursus maritimus; assembly: GCF_017311325.1. Classification (NCBI taxonomy): domain Eukaryota; kingdom Metazoa; phylum Chordata; class Mammalia; order Carnivora; family Ursidae; genus Ursus; species Ursus maritimus. The sequence goes on from NW_024423786.1 coordinate 12,159,512, forward strand.
GCAGAATGAAGCCAATGAAGAAGATAACTGAGAAGTCCCCCTAACAGCACTGGCACACCAAGAGCCTGAATCCATCACAGGGAGCTCTCCTTTTATACTTTGAAGCCACAACTATCAACAGTGCTGACAGCCAACACTGAATGGTATTTTACTATGCACTGGACACCACGCTAAGGGTTTTCGATGTGTTGTCTCAATTCTCATCTCAATACAGTGAGGGAAGTAAGGCTGTCCTCATTTAATATATAAGACAAAAGGGACAGAAGTGAAATAAATTACGCAAGGACAGCACCTAGTAAAAGGATAAACTGGGATATGAACCTAGACAGTGAAGCCCAGGAGCTAGGCTTCCAGCCACCTTGCTATGCTTCCTCCCAGTAAACAGCAAGGTGGCCCCTCCTCCGCTGTCCAGCCCCACTTCATACCCCATCTCTGAACCATCATGTGCCCCTGGCCAACGTTTTCCCTTCTACAAGGCTTTGCCCAAGAAATCTTCAAATAAAGGTATTCTAAGCTCCTCATCCTCCCCATCTTCATAGGATGCTCTCTGGTTTGGCACCTCCCCTTAAAATGTGTCTTTCCTAAGCATGGACACATTTCTCCACAAAGGCTCAACCATGACAAAGTTCCTTGAGATTCTTTCTTCCCACTGAGCAGACAATTTCTGAATATACAGCTTAGGGACGCACTCGTATTTTCTTCTAGTCATCTATATATCACACAGGGAATTTCTGGTTAAAAAGTACAGGTTATACTCTGGAAAACAGTGTGGAGGTCCCTTAAAAAGTTAAAAATTGAGCTACCCTATGACCCAGCCATTGCACTACTGGGTGTTTACCCCAAAGATACAGACGTAGTGAAGAGAAGAGCCATATGCACCCCAATGTTCATAGCAGCAATGTCCACAATAGCTAAATCGTGGAAGGAGCCGAGATGCCCTTCAACAGATGACTGGATTAAGAAATTGTGGTCCATATATACAATGGAATATTACTCAGCTATCAGAAAGAACGAATTCTCAACATTTGCTGCACATGGACGGCACTGGAGGAGATAATGCTAAGTGAAATAAGTCAAGCAGAGAAAGACAACTATCATATGATTTCTCTCATCTATGGAACATAAAAGAACTAGGATGATCGGTAGGGGAAGAAAGGGATAAAGAAAGGGGGGGGTAATCAGAAGGGGGAATGAAACATGAGAGACTATGGACTATGAGAAAAAAACTGAGGGCCTCAGAGGGGAGGGGGGTGGGGGAATGGGATAGACCGGTGATGGGTAGTAAGGAGGGCACGTATTGCATGGTGCACTGGGTGTTATACGCAACTAATGAATCATCAAGCTTTACATCGGAAACCGGGGATGTACTGTATGGTGACTAACATAATATAATAAAAAATCATTAATTAAAAAAAAAAGTGCAGGTTATGGAAGGAGATGAATAGCAGATTGTTGGTGTCCACCATGGTTGCTTATCAATCCCTGGGTGGAACCAAGGAATATTAACCTCATATTAAATTAGAGGGTATAGTAAAAAAAATGAAAGAAAATAATGTTATGTTCGAATAAAGTGTCTTTCTAAGCCCCTCAAAAAAAAAAAAGTGCAGGTTATAGGTCAGCAAGTGGACATGGGAAACAGGAAAGCTGCATTCAGTTCCCAGCTAAGCCATTTATCAGCAATGTGGCTTTGGGTACGTCCCTGAACCTGTCTGAATCTCCTCTCTGCATCTGTGCAAGTGAAATAATAATATCTGCTCTGTGCGGTGGATGATCAGATTGGATCATCTAGACACAGGACTTGATAGAATCCCTAAAATTTCAGTTCCTTAAAATGTTTAAATCTTAGCAGTTATTATTTTTATGGGGGAAAAGACTAAACTGAATGACATGGGATAAGATGCGGGGTATCCCCAGGCCCTAAATGACAGACTATTGCATGAGAAACAGCACCGCCTAACTCCAGTGACTGGGCTGAGAACCTGGAGCTACCCATGGTTAAACATACAAGCTCTGACAACGTTCAGCTTCACCAGTTCACTTCACCAGTTTCACGCTCTGAAACTGTGGGCACCTTTCTGGGTCTAAGTTCCATTTCCTTCAGGGTAAGTGGAAATGGCATAACAATTACTGGGTGGATGGTGCAAGGAGGACAGGAAGTAATGTATACCAAATGCTCACCACATGCTTGGCACATGGCAAGGGCTTTATGAATACTGATGAGAAGTCACACCCTCCATTCACTCGGCCGTTATTTATTAAGCACCTATCCTGTGCAATGCATGGTTCTAGGAGCTTCAATACAGCAATGAATAAATAATTCTTGTTCTCATGTTGCTTGTATTCTACTAGAAAAAGATTGACAATAAGAAATCAATTTGTCAGGTGGTGATAAGAGCCATGAAGGAAAGTCAAGCAAGGTCAAGGATTAGAGAATGACCGGAGCTACTCTATACAGGGGAATCAGGGAAGTGCTGATTACTGGGATGTGCCCCCAAGCAGGAGCTCTGTCCAGCACTATTTTGCAGACAGGACTGGAGAAATAAACGGCTCTATCACTGCACCTTGATTTGGGCTAGCTGATTTTTTTATAAAAAGGTTCACGTTAGCACAGCTCGTTAACAGTCAAAAGGTAATTTCCATTTGGCAGCACTCTAATGAATAAAACATTGTCAGGAAGAGCGAGCAGAACGTGATCTGCTGGAGGCTATACACAGAGCATCAGAAATGAAAAGCTCTGACCGTGGGCCACCACTGCAATGAGAAGCAAAGATAGCACATGTTCCCAGATACTTAGGAAGAGAAAGATGTTTCCGTAAGTGAATAACACACTCTTGATCTTCCATTCGATTTCAGAAGTAACAGCTTTTTTCAAATCAGCCAAAAATAAATTAAGAGGAAAATGGACTCCACTGGAACATCTCAAATTAGAAACCTTTTCATATTGCGGTCTTTCATGCCTCTGGCATCAGAAGGCTGGGAAAGTGGAGCTAATCTCAATTTTTTCCTTACCCTGTGTACTCAGGCTTATGAGTCTTCTGAGATACCTGTGACATTGGCATTCAAATCAATCCAGCAGGCACTTATTGATCTTCCACTACATACCAGCACACCAAGAGAGAATATGATCCATGTTATAAATGAGCTCACAGCTAAGAAGGGAAGACAGCTGTATGAACAGATAATTGCAATCAAGCAGGAGGAGTGAAACAATGGATCTTGGAGCTCCTGGGTGGCTCAGTCAGTTAAGCGTCTGCCTTCGGCTCAGGTCATGACCCCAGGGTCCTGGGATTGAGCCTCACATCAGGCTCCCTGCTCACCAAGGGGCCTGCTTCTCCCTCTCGTGCTGCCACTGCTTGTGCTTTGTCTCTCTGTGTCAAATAAATAAATAAAATATTTTAAAAAAGAAGAAAGAAAGAAACAATGGACCTTTAAGGTATAGGAAAGAAAAAGAGGAGAGAGGCATTGAGGAATGCTTCCCAGAAGTACCAAACCAGCTGGGCTTTAGAAAATGAACATGGGCAAAGTGGGTGACAAATTCTCACCAGAAAGAGTCAACAGCATGAATAAAAACAAAGTTCTGAAACAGCATGGCACACTCAAAAGAGATTTGAATTGAACATGGGATTTCAGGGACATAAAGTAGAAGTGGACTGATGTCAAGAGGAGAAGCTCAAAAACTAGGTATAGATCAGGTCTCAAAGAATCTGTTTGCACTGCTTTCTTATTTCATGCCTTTAAAGAGGGTGCTAATTGACTGTCTATTTAAAAATACCCATAAAAACCCATTAGTTAATTTTGTTCCTCACAGTGGTTCACACACTCATCTCCAACTTTAATAACTTGTTATTCATGGCCTGAGATCTCCTTATCCTACCCCCTCTAGAGTCATACCTTAATGTATGAAATTGAATTTATGGTTAGTGAAGGGTAACAGATTAATAGCACTATAAATTAATCTATTCATCCATATACTAAGAGTAGAAAACCTAAAAAGAGGCAGTTCAATCTAACACCATCTATTATTATGCCTTAAAAGTCAAGCCCAGAGAAATGAGATGAAAATTTATAACCCGAGACAGAAGAGCAGGGGGCAAGCGACAGCTGTGACCACAGGGAACACTATGCAATATTTGGTTTCCAGAACGCTCTTAGGAAGACACTTTCAGGCAGGAATTCCCTACTTTAAAAAACTGTGTTACGTTTATATTGGATCAAATAGCAGTGTTTTATTGCTTCACTGATAAAGGAAGCCATGTTAAAATAAGACACTCCAGTCTACCTTCAACAAATAATATGATGATGGTAATAATAAATGAGTAAGGAAGTAAATAAGTAAATAAGGGACATGCAAGTTATTAAAATTCTCTTTTTGGAAAGAAAATGGGGTGGGGATATAATAATCCCTCATTGGTCATAGTTTGGTCAGAGTCATCAAATATACAGCCTGTGTGCCACCATGCTCCATCCCATTCATATGACAGATACTACTGACCCATTGGCATCCCTTTCTGTACAGTCCTCAGCCAGTTGCCAGTTGTCCCAGGCTGCCACTTTGGAGCTGACAACCATAGTGTGCCACCCTCGGCCAAGAGACTCTTACCTTTTTCTGACAAAACCAGATACCCCCCCTTGAAATCTGTCTTCCACCATTACGCCAAAGTTGTCTTTCTCAAAGTCAAAGCCAACCATATTATTCAGCCACATTGAGAGCTCTCATTGGCTCATTCATACCTAGGCAGATAAATACCAATTCCTTGGTGTAGTCTAGAAGTCCTTTCACAATTTAGACTTACATCACCTCCGTTTCTGGCCTCTCCCCAACCCCCCTTCACTTTTCTATACCCTAATTCAGATACCTACGTCATTCCCGACATTCAAACCTTTTAGCAACACCTGGATTTTGTATACAGTATTCTATTCTTCTTTATCTGGTAAACGACTACTCATGCTACTAAGGGCATGAGTCAAGTGTCCCCTCCCCAGTGAGCCCTTCCTATAATGAATATCTGCTAGCATCCATTCCTCCTGGTTCAGGGCACATATCTCCCCCACTTTCAGCACGGAGGGTTCAGGGGAGGCTGTGAGAGAGATCACATGGCCTAAGCCTGGCCAATAAGAATGGCATCATCCTGAACCCAGAGTCTGGTTCACAAATAGACCTGTGACATCAGCTAGGCCAGAATACATTCCTCCACTCTATTAGGAAATAGGCATGAATTTTTAAAACCTAATAAAGAGTCACCCTGCAGTGTAGATCATTTTTTCCATCATATGGGAAGAGGCTGCAGCAGTGTAAAGCTTTCACTGAGAAATCGATAATTGAAACAAGGATAACAAGCCTATTTCTAATGACAGTATTTTAGTCTCTGGACTTCATTTTTCTTAAGTCTGATTTTTATTTACCAAAAGAAGGATCTAACTGATATATTCCCCTAGTGCCTCCCAAAAAAGAATTAATCACTCTTTTCTTTATTGTCCCACAGACCTCCTCTTAAAATCCCCAAAAGAGCGATTACCATGTCCTGTCATTATTTGGACAGCTGTGTCCATTACTAGAATGTGAGCAGCACACGTGTCTTATTCACCTTTGGGACACCAGAGCGTGACACAGAGCTGGTGCCAATGTCTATTGAAAAAAGAGGCTGAAGAATAAGACCCCAGCCCCACATTTTTAGCTTCATTTTCCTCTCAGAAGAACTCTGCAACAGTTCAGGACCAATGGCCCCACATTTTCCTACCCTCTTCATAATGTTCAGGGATACCAAAGAGATACCCTCTTCATAATGTTCAGTCATGGTTCCATACTAGCTTGTAAGTCTCTCAAATCATGAACTATGCATTTCATTGGCGTTAGGTACCACATCAGAACCTCTGGGAGGCTAGTCTGTAAAGAAACGTGATATTAAAATGTGAACACTGGGTGTTATACACAAACAATGAATCATGGAACACTACATCAAAAACTAATGAAGTACTGTATGGTGACTAACATAACATAATAAAAAAAACAATGAATGTTTATGTAGGAACTGCAAGGAATTCTAATGTTTTTAAATGTAAATTATGGAAAATAAAATTCAATCCAATCTTTCTGACTGGTAGGGCCAAGGATATATTTCGAATCCAGAAGGATAAATAACAAAATGTTTATAAAGAGTTATCTCAAAGTGGTAGGATATTGGTGATTTATTTTTCTACTTTCTTTTTTATTCCTTCCCGTATTGTCTTTATCATTTTATTTTACAAGGAGTATGGATTCTATTATAATAAGAAAATAAAAAGCTCTTTTAAAAATAAAATAAAATGTCTCCTTTGGCCCAGTATAGAGGAAGATGGAGAAGTCCCATCTTCAAATGAATCGGAGGCTCAGCCACCACTTCAGCCTCAAGCACCAGACCCTCCTCTTCAGACCCTGACATTTTGGTCAGAATCATAAATAATTGCTCCTATTCCCCCTGTTCGCTGGGCTCTGCAGATGCAACCCTTGATCTCTACTTCAGGAAAACATGCCCCTCCAGTGCTGTAAACAACAGCCACTAACCATATCTGTCATCTTAGAATATTCACACTCAGAGATCTAGAAAAAGGAAACATATACCGTGAACAGCCATATGGCAATCAAAATGAATCATATTTGCAATTAAAATTTCACGCAGTCGCTCAGGACCTGTGTCTTGAGGTTTCAGTTAAAAACAAATACCAAAAAAAGTCAATTTCTCCCTCGGTTAACATCCCATGGCAGGTATCACCAGCTTCCTGAAGTAACTAAGAAGCTGAATATCAAGTGGCAACCTTGAAGAATGTGTTTTAAAACACGCCAGGTTCCACACATTGCTTACTGCAAGAAAATTTTGCAGGTAGGATGAAAATAGTCATCATAATGGCCAAGAATGATCTCATCCCCCTAGAAGCAATCCTTTCCTGTCCCAGATACACATGGGCTTCCTCACATCTTCATCTGGGCTTCCATAACGGCCAATCTCATGTTCTCCTTTAATGAAGTTTTCCAAAATCTTTTTGCCCTAAGTTCGGTTGATATTTATCAAACACCGCCTTTGTGCCAGGTAGTGGCTTGCTTGGGAATGTTCAAAAACCAGCTCTGGTTGAAGCAGAGCCCCAGTTTGTGGAATTTGTCAGATTCCATGATGAATTCCTCCACCGTGGCCAATTTCAAGCTATGACTGTAAAGTCACTGAACTTGGAATTGGAAAGAGATGTTCCATGCACATCACTATATAGGGTGTCCCCACTACGAACATAGATATAAATAATTTCAAGAGCATGGATAACAGCAAAAGATAGAAAAACAATTAGGAAGTGGTGGTTTACACGTATTTGTTATATTTGTCTTTGAATTTAATTATAGTTTTGTGTAATTAAATTTTTCATAATGGTTGTATTTAACAACCTTCTCTCAAAATTCCTTACGTATTTAACATTTAGCACTCACAAGTCATTACAAGCCACAGTACTGATGCTGGGACTTGTGATAAGGTCTGAGGATACATGGATAAAATATAGTCTCTGCTCAGAAGAAGCCCTCAGTCCCATAATAAAGAGAGACATAAGGAGATTACAGCAAAGTGAAAACTGCTAAGAGGAAATGTCTACAAAACACTGAGAGCACAAACAAGCCTGAGGGGAGAGTCATGGAGAAATTCAGAATATATGGGGCAAAAGATGCAACATTTGAGTTTAGTCCCAAAACATGCTTAGAAGTGGATAGAAAAGAGTACAGGCAGCAGGACAGAGACACTGGCATTTGAGCCCAAGGAAAGAGCCTGTGCAAGAGTTTAAATGCATGAAAGAGCCAGATATTCTCTCGGGATTTCAAGGCATTTGGAACACAGAGTTCATGAAGGAGAAGTAGAAATAAACAAGTGCTTTTCCCTTTATGTCAAAACTATCCTCCAAAACAGTGGTCTTAAGAAACTTGAATGGCATGGCTCTTAAACAGAAGATTATTGTATCAACACGCAACAAGCTTTTCAGTATGAATGTGCCACTTTACATTCCATGGGAGAAAGAGTGAGCTTCTTGAAATAAACAAGAGATTCAAAAATGAATAAGATACCATACCCACCCTTGAACAGCTCACAAGAGCCACATGAAAACAATAGTAAGAGAAAGACCATCTCCTCATTCTCTCTTATACAAAAAAAAACATGGACACATTGATGGGGGCTGTGGTGGACTGTGTGATAGGGTTCCTATGTCTCTTTCATTGGTGAAGGAATTATTCCCCTGGATGCTGGAATGTTACTAGATGATGACCCTGGACTGTCAACCCTCTTTGAAAATGGCCTCATTCATAGCCACACCCCCTACCCGGAGAAGCTCACAACCAATAAAGAGATGGTCAATGAGGCACTATAAAGGCCCTGGCCCCTTGCCTCAGCTCAGGACAATGCTGAGGGGAGCTCCTCATAGACTGGCTGAGAGTTTGATAAGAATGAATCCTTTTGCCCTGTCTTGCTTTCTTCTCCCTCCTTCTACTGGTACTGATCCTAATAAATACCCTGCTTATCTGTGTCTCACAGTATCCTTCCAGAGAATCCAACAAGCAGCAAAAATCAAAGAAGGCTTAATTCCTTCCTTCATTCAATAAATATTGGTTAAACTCTGACCATGTGCCAGGCTCTATGCAGGGTACTCAAGTTTCAAAAGTGAACAAAATAAATTAAAACAAAGTACACAGCCCTTGTTTCATGAAGCCTAGTGGAGAAGATAAATCTGAATCAAATACTCAAACTAATGAATGTGCAGAATGTACAATTACAAAAATAATTGCTCTGAAGGCAAAGAATACAGCTCCAAGAGAGCATGTAATAGAATGACTGAACTATGATGGGGACTCAACTGAGGGAAAGCAGTGCCAAGAATTATAAAAGGTCTGATATCTTCCCTGCTTGCACATTAACAACTTAGCCCGCCACAGCTATATGGATGCTGGTAGAAGACAGGATTCCAAGGTCAGAGATGAAGGACAACTTGTTATAGCAAGGGACAGTGTATTAGAATTTTTGCACCATTTCCCTAACCCCCAATTCCAAAGGAGTGAGATGAAGACAGTCCAGTGACACCTGCCCATATGGTAGGTTTTATTATTAGGGCAAGGAGTGCTGAGCTTAGGGAACCCACATCTTTTATAATGGGCAAAAAGGATGCTTGCCCTTTGATCCAGAGGGAGATAGCTCTTTTTTCCAAAGCTGGCCACCATTCAAATATCCTTGAACTGTTAGTCTGGAACAGTTAAGTGCAAGACGTAGACATGTACAAGCTTGCAGAAACATGAGAGACCCATACAGAATTTTCTCCCAACAAGTGAGATACATAAACCTGCCTCTCTCTGTAGGACATCTTTACTTTAAGTTCTGTGTATCCTTAACCAAGGCTTATTAGAGACATGTTCATGGTGGATATTTACCTTCCGTAAAATGGGATCTTAATGGTCCTAGAGACACTGCATTTTCCTTCTGGTAGTGCATCGTTTTGCAGGCTCTCTGGAGTTAGTATGTAGGATAGAAGGATCTCCTTTTTTCTATCTTAAAGGAGTTGAGTAACTTAGAATTTCTATGTATAAATGCTGGTTGTTAGGTAATGTGTAGGCTTGTAATGATATACTTGGATATCCAGAACCTGGAAGCATTCAGTTGCAACAGAAACTTTTACAACCTAATTTTTGGTTCCCTAGCTATAGGTGCCAAGGACCCAGAAAAAAAACAGGCATAGCTATTCACTATGGAATATAAATCTTTGGGAATATAAACTGGGAGGAGATTGGAAAAATACACCATCATGTGGACCCAGGGCTGCGCTAACATCATCTTTCTGAAATATTTATCCTTTGAATTAGGCTTTCAACATTGCAGAGAATATTCCCATTACATGAATGGACACCGTGAGGTCAGAAAAGCTTCACAAATCTAAGACAGATAGGTCTATGTTTTCCATGTATTGCTACAGACAGACAGCTACAGACAGAATCAGGACAGTACGAAATTTGTATTCAGAGTAAACATTCCAGGATTATTCTAGCATGCTTCTACTCCCTAAGATGGAACAAACTGCCAAGTTATCTTTGTAAAGGTAATTTTACCGTTTTTGCTCTTACAGATGCCCTATGTAATACCGCACTATGAAATATAATGTAAAATGCTCTGGTACACTTCTCAAAGTGTGTCCCCAACCAACACACCAAAAGCAGCCACCTCACCTGGAAGTTGTCAGATGCAAATTCTCAGGTCCCACTCTTGACATCCTGAAACAGAAACTCTAGGGTAGGGCCCAGGGATCTGTGCTTTCATGACCCTCCAGTTGATTCTAAGTATGTTAAAGTAAGGAAGCACTGCTCTAGAATTATCTGGGGATGTTTAGAGATGAACAGTACTGTTGAACCCAGGAAAATAGATACATCCTGCCAACATCAGTCTAGTGACTTTAATCTGAACCTTTCCTCCAACAGCCATAAAAGAAAATGGTTGACAACTTTTATTTTATTTTGCAATTTAACAGCCTAAGCAATAAACCCAACTGCCTGAATTATCTTTCTTATCAAAACAAAGCAGATTCCGGTCGGGTGTGATAGACAGTGGAAACCACCAGATTCAAAGAAAATCAATATGCAAATCAATACATTTAACTCCAAGTCTCGTCTGTCAAGTCTTTCATATAAACTGGCTTAATTAGGAGTTCAGTGAAATGCAAGAATAGGCCCAACTCAATATCCCATGCCAAAGCTTTATCAATAATATACAATTTTCCAAAAGAAGACACAAGGGATCAATAATAAAGCGGTCTTATCTTAGAAAACTGAAAGCCAAGCTTCCCTCAGAGACAATTTGGTAATTCAGCCTATCGTATGTCCACTAGTAGGAGCTTACAAATGGAAGAAAACTTTACTTTTACTTATACAGAACCTTTGTCATTCAAAGGTCGACTAATCTTTAAAAGCTGACATCTCATAAGACTACAGCAGCCAGAGGAAGACCCTGCAGTGATTCTCAGAATGGGCTGCTCGCTAGAACCATCGCCAGAATCATTAAAAGCCCCCACAATCAGGCTGTACATCCAAGTTCAAAAGTCTTAACTTTTAACATACATCAGAATAAACTGGAAGGTTTATTAAAACATGGGAAACCATACCTTAAAAACTAACCGCCTGTCCCCCACCGCAGACTAATTAAATCCACAACTTTGAGGCAGGGACTCCAATTACACCATCTTTTAAACTTCTGAAGGTGATTCCAATATAGAGGCAAGGTGAGAATGACTCAGCCCACCCACATGTCCAAGATTTGTCCAGCACTAAATGTGCACAAGAGAGAAAAGGAAAATAAAAAGAAACATTGGGAATTTTTTTTTGGATGAGCCTAAGGTGAGGGAGATTTTCCCCAACACATCCAATGTTCATTAACTGAAATAATGTTACATGCGTCAAAGTGTTTCTAACCACTGGATAGTTGGAAAACTGGTGAAGGATGCTAATATTGGTGGAGTTCACAAAACATTATAATCCTGGGAGATGTACAAGTCACAAGAGAAGACCATCCCAGCAGATCTCACTTGCGTATTGAGTGAGGCCACTGTGGCTAGGCAATAGAGGTTACCAGGTGAACAATGAACAGGACAGTTGTAAAGAGTAAAGACTGTGAGTGTCTGAGTGTAACACTCACCTGTTTTAGGATATGGAAGGCAGACACTGCCATAGCCAAGTCAAGAGGTATTAGGTGAAGATTCTAAGAAAGGAAAGAAAAGACCAAAATCAGATCTCCTGGGAAGTTTCAGAACAGAATTATTAGATGAATGTGTTTAGCTACAAAATTGAGTAAGAAAGTGACCCCAATACACACTTCATCTGGCCCAAGGATGCTGGAGTTCTCAAAAATACAGTGATAAAACAAAATAATAATAATTTCAATAATAAAAATACCTAAAACTTATTGGGCCTTTTTTATGAGCCAGGCACAGTTTTAAGAATTTTATATACATTGGGGCAACTGGGTGGATCAGTTAAGTGTCCGACTCCTGATTTCTGCTCAGGTCATCATCTCAGGGTCATGAGATTGAACTCTGCATGGCACTCTGAGCTCAGACTGGAATCTGCTTGTGTCCCTCTCTCCCTGCTTCTCCCTCCACTTGAGCGGGCTCCCACTCGCTCGCTCTCAAATAAATAAATAAATAAAATCTCTTTAAAAAAAAAAGAATTTTACATATATTAACTCATTTAATCCTCACAATCTATAGAATGCGGGTTTTTCGGAGGCTGATAGAGACGAAGTAACTTGCCCAAGGTCACAAAGCTGTTCCGGGTGGAGCCATGATTTGTACCTGGCAGCCTGGCTCCACGGAGCATTCTTGTGAACACATCAGAACATCTTGTGTGCCTCTCTGCCTTGCATAAGAGCACCTACAGAAACTATTACACACCCCTAACATCAGTTAGAAAAGCGCTCATTGCTGACTATCAAGTTCAAGAGAAAGATCTTTAATTATACCTGTTATGTTAAATATATGCTCTGAATATTTGAAGCACTTAACATTTCCAGAAATCTAATTTTTCTTTTCTAACCACACAGTGACAACCGCTAAATATAGCATGAAGGTATTATTGCTTCTTTACTATTCCTTAGCTGTACTGAAAAGAAACAGCAAAGACAGAGAAAAAAGGCACACAAAAATCTCACGTAATGGTGACTGTCCCATACTCAATCTTCATTTTCCTGAAAACAAAAAGCATCTGTGGCATATAAATTATTACACTCTTTGAAATGATAAAAGAATAAAAATGCCTCACCAATTTAAACCTATGATAAAGGACTATAAATCCGAAAGGGATTATGTAGACAAAAACAATAAACTAGTCAACTAACACACTCGGCTACACAATATTAAAGTGACCCAAATAAACGGTCCATTTTACCCAAGAGTCTGCAAGGGGCCTTAGAGGAAACTGGTAGATTTCACCAGAACCCCCAGCATGTGTCTCTGCCAATGCTGACCTCTTATCAGCTATTTGCAATCAAGCTTTTCACCTGTTAAATTGACATAAAGCATGTATTTATTTGTTTATTGTCACTCTCCCTGTTAGAATATAAGTTCACTGCAAGCAAGAACTTTGTCTTCTTCCTACTATACCCTCCTTTTTTAAGAACAGGGTCTGAAACATAACAGGTACTTAATAAATATCTCTGAAATAGATGGATCAAATTGCCCAGAGAAAAAGAAAAAGAAACCAGTAATGCAAAGGTGCACTGCTGAGCAAAGAGTACCGACCACTTGTACTGTAGATGGTAGATACATTGGCATGAAGTTGGCACTGCATCCGAGGAGCTTTAAAGATACTCCTTCCTACCCTATACAAAGCAATCATATTTCCAGGCTTCTCTCTGATCTTAAAAAAAAAAAAAACATGCGATATTAAATATTCTTTCACTGAGAGTCACCCGACATTAGTCTTAAAAGTAGGTAATTTAAAACAACCTAAACCTCCAAAAGGAACACAGGAATAAAGTAAGTGATGGAACATCCACACAATGCAACTGTCAGTGACAGGAAAGAAGGCTCAAAGTGTAACATAAAACAAAAAGAAGAGAAAATAAAACTGTATACACACTGCACAGGCACAGGTATACAGAAAAGAAACTTGGAAGAAACAGACCATTAATATTCATGGTCGTTTTCTCAGGCTGTGGGAATAAACTGTTTTTGTCTTTGTGCATATGGGTATTTTTCAAACTTTCCACAATTTACCCAAAACAATTTCCTAGAAAACATTTTTAATTGTATCTTCTTTCACTTGAGATAAATAAATGATCACAACTAAGGCAAAAGGTTAATGCATAAAATTTTCCCTTTCCTTCTCGTGCACAAAAATATTTGTTTCAAGTTTATCGATTTTGAGTTCCCAGAAATAAGCACTCGACTGGATGATAAAACACTTCCAATTTTAGCACACACTAATTGATAAGTCAAGCAGCACTTTTCAAACTTGCACTTGCTACAGGTTTTTTTTTTTTCCCAAACGAAGCCTTAAATGGAATAGCAACATATAAAACGGAAACATTAATAATCTATTCAAAGTTGGGGTTGGCACCCAGAGTGTGGAAGCCATCAATCTTCTCCTGTCCCTGCAAGAACAGCCTCAGGGACTCTGGGCTCCTGGAAGAGAACTCAGTAGCCACCACACCGGAAGCTCGGCAAATAAAAATCTTTTCTACAAAAAAAAAAAAAAAAAAAAATTCTGCCCAGGTTCTTGAAACCTCAAGCTAGGGTCCTCGCCCCACACACCACCCCCACCAGTAATGAACAATCACGTGGTGCAGTTTCTGAGGGACAGCTTTCGTGCTGGTGCATAACGGCTACAAAAAATCCTACTGGGTTCATGATCATAAGCCTTTCCGAATCTGTGCACGCTAACGTTAAAGTTTCATGGCACCTAGGGAATGCAAAGATGCTAAGTCTTAGTCCATCAAGGATTCTTTGACATTTGCTTAATGTTTTGGTTTAATGCCATGACTGTTTCGATGACAGCATTACTTGAGGGAATGCAGTCCAGGTTAGCTGGATTTGCATTACATGGATGGCTGGTGTTAGGGTAATTGTTTTAAGATCCAGGCTTGCTCCCCACACCTCAGGATAGTGGTATCTAAACTGTGTTCCCTAGATCCTTTGCTCCCGGGGGCACCTGGGAACCACTGCAGGGGAGCTGGAAGAAATGGGGGTGTGAAAAGATCGTCTTTGCTTCTCCTCTATTTCGGTGAGAACAGTTTTATTCTTCATCTGTCTTACATATTGGCACTTTGCACAATATTTGATTTGAAAAGAGGGAACCACTGATAAAATTTGGGATTCGAAAATGACTACTTATGTATTACCACCCACTAGGACCTGCCCTTGAAGGGAGGTACAAGTAATTCTATGATCCAGAAATCACCCCTGCTAACATGCGAGTATATAACAGTCAAGCTTATTTCCTTTGCATCCTTTTCAAAAATATATATAGACCTCAAGAGCATTGTGCTAAGTGAAATGTAACTCAAAGAAAGACAAATACTGTGTGATCTCACTTATATGTAGAAGCTAAAAACATCGAACTCATAGAAGCCAAGAATAGAATGGTGGTTGCCAGGAGCTGAGGGTAATGGGGAGATGTTGGTCAAAGGGTACAACTTTCAATTATAAGATAATAAGTTCTAGGGATCTGAGGTACCGCATGGCAACTAGAGTTGACAATAGTGTATCACATACTTAAAAAGTTGCTATGAGAGTAGGGCTTTAATATTCTCACCTTAACAA
Organism: Ursus maritimus; assembly: GCF_017311325.1. NCBI lineage: Eukaryota > Metazoa > Chordata > Mammalia > Carnivora > Ursidae > Ursus > Ursus maritimus. The sequence goes on from NW_024423786.1 coordinate 12,174,809, forward strand.
TAGCAAAATGGTAATTATGTGAGGCAAGGAATGCGTTAATTAACCTTTCTGTAGCAAACATTTTGCAACAAATTCACATATTCAATCAGACCTTAAACTTGCACGATGTTTTATGTCAATTATATCTCGATAAAGCCAGAGAAAATAGATCATCTTCTATAATTTTTTATAAAACTTTTTATTAAAACTATATGTACTTTTAGCTTTGTTTTTCGGTTAATAATAGATCTTGGGTATATTTTCACACCATTAAATATAAATCAACATCATTTTCAATCTACAGGATTTCACTGTAACATCTATCATAAATCTGTCTGCTCTTAAAATAATTTTCTAAACCACTGAGCAGGCAAGCAAAGTGTTTTGCTGGGTCAGGAAGAGAAAGCCCTTCCCAAGGCTTGAAACCACGGTGTAGAGTTAGTTACCAGATCTGACTCTGCACAAACCTAGGTCTGACAGCTGAGGAACAACCCATTAAATACAAAGCCATGTGCAGTTGTAACGAACAGGAAATCTCTGAGCTGTAGTGAGTGTCATAGCAATTTAATATCCCCAGTTAAATGGTGAAATCTTTCATTGTTTCCTTAGGCAGAGCTTGTCTGGACTATTCTTATCAAATCCTATGCTTCATAATACTGAATGAGCGGCTAGGGAGAGAGGACCCTGAATTTACTTCCAAAGTATGATTCTCTCGGTGCTCCACTCCCTAAGATTCCTGAAATCTCTTTTCCTGTCTTCCAAGTCCTTAAATGTTGGTGCATCTACCTGGGGCAGTTTCTTAATGCAGCACACATGTGGGAAGAACAGTCTCTGATACAAAGTGCTTCAGCACTACCTTTTTTAGTCATGGTTTTTTGAAGTCCCATTCAACATGACCATGAACCAAGCATACTTCAATAGCCACCAGAAAGCCCTTTTTTTTCTAAGATGACATTCCCAGGAAGATTTCTCTGGACATAGACTCAAGCTCCTTTAGAGGGACTGGTTTAACAAATGATGATTTGGGGTTATTTTAAGTGAAAATGCATAATACAAGAGCTAGAAGAGTTATGCCTGTTCCACTCCCAGCCACCATCAGTGGCTTTGCAATGGCACCCAGTAGCATGGACAAAGAAAAGCACACACAAGAGCTGGAAGGCAAGAAGGAGCTCTTGGTTTAAGACACAGAAGAAAGGCTAGTATGACTGATGTACAGAAAAGGAAAAGGCCACAGATGAGACTTGGGATTTAGGCAGGAGCCAGATCATATAGGCTTCTAGAACATGGTAAGGACACTGGTTTCATTTGAAGTGGGCTGGGAAACCATTCTGTGGTTTTAATCGGGTGAGAAACAGGATCTGACATACATCTTTGAACTGTGACTTCACCTTCTTCGTAAAGAATGGCTTGAAAGAACATGCCAGGTTTTCACATTAGGACTACAGAAGTGAAAGACCACAGGCTCTATCCTGACTGCCCGATTGGCTTTGCAATACTCCTCAGTCCCTCTCTTTGCCCGAGGAAGCTGTCTTTTAAATGCATACCATTGGTTCCCAAATGGAATGGGTTCCCAAGTGGGATCACATCAGCCCCAAATCATTCCCCATTTCTAAAGCACCCAAGAATACAAAAAAACCTCAAGAATATAAAGACCACAGACTTCACCCACTCACACATCCAAAAAGTATTTATAAAGTACCTATTATAAACCAGGAATCAGACTTTAACAGGCACAATAGAGAATGACAGACAAGATCCCCGGTTCTCTTAGGAGCTCACATTCCCGTGGAGGAGAGGGAGGGGTGTTAAACAAGGAAGCTAAAAACTACACATTCATTAAAAAATAAACACAGGAACCCATAAGTGAACATAAGAATTTCACAAACGGCTATGTAAACAATAAATCAGAGTAATGGGGTAGATACCGACATGGTGAGGCAAGGAAGGTGTGGATACTACTTCAAAAAGAAGGGCGCACCTGTTTCCTAAAACTACCGTACCAAAGTACCAAACACTGGGTGGTCTGAAAAAACAGAAGTGTATTCTCTCACAGTTCTGGAGGCCAGAGGTTAAAATCAGGGTATTGGTAGGGTAATGCTCCTTCTACAGCTTCCAGAGGAGTCTCCTCTCTGACCTCTTCCAACTTCTGGTAGCCCCAAGCATTTCTTGGCTTGAACATTTTGTGACAGTGTAACTCCCATATTTGCCTTCTTCACATAGCTATCCTCCCTGTGTGCATCTCTGCCCAGATTTTCCTTGTCTTACGAAAGACACCAGTCATTGGATCAGGGCCAACCTTAATGAACTCATCTCAATTTGATGATATCCAAATAAAGCTACATTCACAGGCACTGGAGGTTAGGACTTTGAAGTAACTTTGGAGGGTGCTGGTGGTGGAGGGTGGGGGCAGGGTCACAATTCCACCCATAATAAGCAGTGAGAGAAAAGCTCTCTGAACGAGAGACATCTGAGGCGAGTTCCACAATGATGGTGTGTCGTCAGCCTGGCTATGATTTAGGTGAAGAGCCTCCGAAGCAGAGAGAGAAGAGCAAGTACACTGGCCTCCACCTGAAGGCAGCTGCTTGGACAATTTCTCAACGGAATGAAAAATTATGATGGAATAAGGTGTGTGAAGGAAGAAAAAAAGGCGCTAAGAAAATAATCATGAACACAGGAAACCACTACTCAGGTCCCTACGGCAGCACTCCTGGGACGGTGAGGAAACACAAACACATGAACAAGAAATACTCAGGGAATGCCACAGCATGTCTATTCCACGGCATCTAAATGGAGGTTTATGAAAATGATGCAGAAAAATGGAGAAATACTTACATGTGAAATCAAAAATGCAGTATATATTTTTTTACTTATGCAAACATATACATACCTGTAAGACTATTAAACTATCAGAATTGCCACCCCATGAAACCATTGTGATGATAAGGTATTAAAATTATGGGTTTTATACTCTTAGCTAATTTGTGGATGTTTGGGTTAATATCACTTTTTACAATTAAAACTAATTTTGTAGGGAAGAAATCACATTTCAAAAAAATTGTTACGTAATATGTAAATAGCACTATCAGGTATTTACTATAAGATCTACCTAATTACAGTGTCTTACTGTATTTACTTCAGGTTTATTTTCCAAGGAATCAAGTATTTTGGATACAGTTGGAGAGGTGATGTTTTATTTATTTTTTTTTTCAGGAATCTAGATTTTTTTTAATGTTTTTTATTATATTATGTTAGTCACCATACAGTACATCCCTGGTTTTTGATGTTAAGTTCGATGATTCATTAGTTGCGTATAACACCCAGTGCACCATGCAATACGTGCCCTCCTTACTACCCATCACCAGTCTATTCCATTCCCCCACTCCCCTCCCCTCTGAGGCCCTCAGTTAGTCTCTCATAGTCCATAGTCTCTCATGCTTCATTCCCCCTTCTGATTACCCCCCTTCTTTATCCCTTTCTTCCCTTACCGATCTTCCTAGTTCTTATGTTCCATAGATGAGAGAAATCATATGATAATTGTCTTTCTCTGCTTGACTTATTTCACTTAGCATTATCTCCTCCAGTGCCGTCCATGTTACAGCAAATGTTGAGAACTCGCTCTTTCTGATAGCTGAGTAATATTCCATTGTATATATGGACCACAACTTCTTAATCCAGTCATCTGTTGAAGGGCATCTCGTCTCCTTCCACGATTTGGCTATTGTGGACAATGCTGCTATGAGCATTGGGGTGCATATGGCCCTTCCTTTCACTACGTCTGTATCTTTGGGGTAAATACGCAGTAGTGCAATAGCTAGGTCATAGGGTAGCTCAATTTTTAACTTTTTAAGGGACCTCCACACTGTTTTCCAGAGTAGCTGTACCAACTTGCATTCCCACCAACACTGTAGGAGGGATCCCCTTTCTCCACATCCTCTCCAGCAATTGTTGTTTCTTGCCTTGGAGAGGTGATGTTTTAAAACCAAGAATTCAAGGCAAAGAAAAATTTGTCATAATATTCTTAAAACAACATGGCCAAAATTTTGTCATCATATTCTTAAAACGACATGAATGCAGATGTCATCAAGCTCTGTGAAACAGAGAGGGGAGGCTTCCACTGTTGTCAAAATCATTTCTTGAAGAGAACAGCTACTGGTTCCCGAAAGAACCAATAAAATGGCTTTAGCTCTACCATGAGAAAATTTATATACTACTCCATTTCCCACATTTTAAAAAGTACCGCATGCCCACAAAATCACTGGGCTGTGTAAACGTTCTTAGAAAGGAGAACAGAGATTAATAAAAAGTTGGGGACAGGCTGAAAGACATGCCAGCTCATAATCACACGTGTTGATCAGAAGCCTCACCAATGAAACATAATCGTTACATGGCGGGGGGGGGGGGTGGCTTTCCTCTCCATTTGCGCAAAAACGTGTGGCAAAGACATGCCATTTTAAAGTATCCCATTTTCTAATGAGACCATCGAAAATGTCAGTGGAAAAATAGTTTCATCTGGTGATATAATAAAACATATCTAAGGTGGAGCGAAGGTAAATTTTAGCATTAACAAGACAGTTAAATTCCCAATCATAAAATGAGAAAGGTGGAATCCCCTGCCTGGGTTACCAAACCTAAGTACTTGTACTTCGGTGAAGTTAGCACTCAAGCAAAGCAGCAACGATTGTTTTTACTTTGTTACTTTTCTAATCATGGTTCAGTTGACACTGTGCCCTTTGAAGCCCATTTTATAAAAACAAAACAAAACAATGAATCAAAATAATCAGATGTTTAAAAAAAAAAAAAAAGGAGGGGGAGTCCCTGCAAACTTGTTTGAGTGTCCCAGCTCAATCATTATTTAATTGACCTCAGGCAAGTCACAGGCTCTTTCAGCCTCACGTTATTTCAACTGGAAATTAGAGATAATCATGACCACTTAGCACGTTGGGAGAATCAAACAAAACACAGTAGCTGACATTGTTTTGTTAACTATAAAGTGTTATTACGCTATCAATAATCTTATCACCCTCTAAAGATGGCGATATGTATCAGGCAATGGGACAGCCCTGCCAGGCTCTCTCCCCAAACCCTTAAAATTTATTTTCTGGCATTACATACTGATAATGATATTGCTCTTCTCTCCGGAAGTTTTTATTTCCGAGAAAGTTAAGGTCTTACCATCTGTTTAATATCACTGTAGGACCAACTATCAAATAGTAGGAACCCAAATATCTTCAAAGTCTTTACTCGGCAGTACTCTAATCTCAATTATTTAACCTTCTGGAAATGAGAAATTACTGAGAACCATTTCCCATATTCAACTCTCAATAGACTTCCCTTCAAGCTCTTTAGCCAAAAAAAGCCAAAGCAAGGATTTTTTTATTTTCAGAGGTAAATGTTGTGAAAGGTAAACAAAGAAAGATCCCTTAAAAATTGAATATTTTCCTCTGACCAGATGTAGGATTTTAAATGAAAGAAACACCTTCAGATGGGTTTTGGGTTTGGGAGGGGGGGGGTTGTTGTTTTAAGCAGCAACCTTGTGTGGTTACCTAGTTGTTCCAACATGAATTCTTCTGGTTGGTGCAATTTGGAGACTTTCTTTGTGAAATCAGAGTCATTTAAAAATCCGTGCAACATCAGGCTTTACATTTTCATCACGGCAAATCATTCTTCATACTCAACAACGCAGTCAGGAGTGACTTGTGACTATTTCCCATAATCTAATTCACCTGCAAAGGTTGACAATTTGCCACCCTTGTCAGTGTTCAAAAGAATATGCCGCAGACTCTAGATATCTTACCTTAAGAGAAATTGCAAAAATATATTGCTCAACATCAGCATCTTTAGAAAAAGTGATTATTTGCTGACAACATTGAAGAGAAGCTCACAATTGGATATATGAGCTCTAAATGTGTTTATTAAATATTGATCACAGCAACAACTCTAAAATCCTGTTTGTGCAAGTAACTTACAAGAGAATGCTTACAACAGTACAGGAAAAGGAAAACAGAATAAAACCTGGGTGTTTGTTCTTTCAGATAACCATTATTTATTGAACCCCGACGTAGGCACTGTCGCAGATGCTGAGGACCTAGCAGTGAACGAGTTGATCATAATGTGTCAGTTGTGTTTAAAAGCAAAGAGAGCGATAAATAGTTCACATTTGACAAAGTTCCAGGTTCTGTCAAGCACTTAAGGAATTTATCTTTTGTTCTGTGTTATTACTACAAGAGAAGTGCCATTATACCAATTTTACAGGTAAGGAAATGGAGGCATTGATGAAATAATCAAACTAATGTTACAGAGCTAGATCTGGAATCTCTTTTTATCCTACCGTGCATTTCACTCTGCTGTACCCGCACAACACACTGTCCTCCTAAATCAGCTATTATCTGCTGCACCCTCTCCAACCAAATATGAAATAACCAAACTAATGTTACAGAGCTAGATCTGGAATCTGTCTCTTTTTATCCTACCGTGCATTTCACTCTGCTGTACCCGCACAACACACTGTCCTCCTAAATCAGCTATTATCTGCTGCACCCTCTCCCCCCAAATCCAAAATAATCCAGCAGCCTTTTCCACCTGAGCAAAAATTGGGACACACCTGAGACCAGCAAGATCCAAACTTGTCTCCTAAAAATTACATCAATGTTGAATCCTCTAAGGACTTTCTTCAATAAAAGACTGTAACAAATCATCCCAGTACACCTGGAACCTACCCAATTCTGTCTTGTCTATTTAATTCCTTAGTCTCCATGGCCAATTTTCCAATAGAGGTGACACTTGAACAATGTGGGGGTTAGGGGCGCCATTCCCCCCACCACACCCAGTCAAAAATCTCAGTGTAACTTTTGACTTCCCAAAAGCTTAACTACTCACAGCCTACTATTGACTGGAAGCCTTAGCAGTAACATTAAGAGGCAATCAACACACATTTTGCATGTTATATGTATTATACCCTGTATTCTCACAATAAAGTAAGCTAGAGAAAAGAAAATGTTAAAGTCCTAGAAGATATTATGCTGAAAACAAGAGATGAAAACCTGGTATTAAAGATGCAGATCTGATAACATTTTGCGTTACTTAAGGTAACATCAGCGGCCATAGCAGATGAACCCTGAAACCCCAGTGAGGCAACATGACAGAATTTATTTATTATTTATTTCCTTTTCAAGATACCCAATGTTGGTGCATCTGACAGCACTCAGCATGGTCTCTGCTTAAAGACTGCCTCATTTTTATGAGGCCTCACTCTTCTCTAGTCCTTTGAGCCTTGCCCCATTGAGGTGACAAATGAAGAAAGGTCATGGAGAAGGCAAGCCTGCATCATCTCTTCAAGAAGTGACACACCACTTCCACTCACATTCTATTGGCCAGAACTAGTCTTTCAGTCCTGCCAGATGCAAAGGGTGCTGGGAAATGTAGTTCTCAGTAGGAAACGACTTACCAGCTGGAAACGGACCATGAATCTTCAAAGGTCAGGTGATACGCTGGTCACACATCCTAACCAGATGGTATGGAAAATTACAATGAAAAGATCTACAAATAAACCAACATGTGAAAGGGAAATGAAGAGCAGAAATCAGAGCTGAGTCTGGAAAAATTAGTATTTGTTAGGTAACGTGAGTCAGGGCAATGGGCAAGAAAAGCTATCTTGGCCGCTTGGAAAGGTTACCTTAAAAGAAGGTGAGAAAAAGATTCTGAAGTGAAATTGTTTGAAAAGAGCAGAGAGCTGAGATCATAATTGTTTCAATCAATAATATGACAAAGGAAACTAATTCCATTTAAAATGATGTCCTGTTTCCAGAAACTGTGTGTCACTTTACAAGCTGAGATGTGGCACACATTTAATTGCTGTTTTGTCAGAACCACTAATTCTCTTGATTGTGTTGTGAAAACAAAACTACTGAAGAAAATCTTTTTGAAAGCCCTCAAAGAAAAATTAATATTTATACACAGCTGTCCATTTGAAACCATACAAGGTTAAAGTCAATAATTAGCATGATCAGAAAAGTTCCAGCAAGTGCCCTTATTTTGAGGTTATTTTCATATAAGCTTTTCCCTCTTAAATAAATCTGTTGGGCACGAATGTGAGATGAAAATAGTGGGGTAACTTGGCAAATCGAGTTCTCATATGTAAAGAGTACATCATTCAGGGAACACCAACCATCTGGACTTGGGTTTTATCCAGTTAAGGATTTAAGATATTTTTAAATCCTCATACTACTTAGAGCAGAAGCAGTAAGGTTTTGGGAGTCACAATCCTCAAATTTTAGGGATGAAACACAGGATGAAGAACAGGTTTGCCTGATTCACCTCATTCCCTATTTTTCAGATGAGGGCATGGAGTATGTGACTTGGCCAAATCACAAAAACAGTTAGTGGTGAAACCACATCTGAAACTTGGGTTTGTTGACCAGGAACCACTCGTTAAACAAGCTCCAATACCCACTAGGCTTGCCTTTAGATTTCTCTAGCAAAGAACTCCCTGTATACCATTATCAGCTATTTCAACAACTCTGGGGATCCAGCTTGAGAATGGGTCATTCGTACAACAGCAAGACAGATTAATCTCAATAATCTACAGCACTATGACAATAATGACAGATACCAGGCAATGGGCCAGGAGGGTGGAAGAGAAGACTGAAGGTCAGACTGTGCCGGAGAAAGGACAGGACGTTAGGGAACACACAGGCCTACAGAAGGCAAGGATAAGTTAACTTCTGATGTGTATTCATTCTAGTGTCTGATCTCTTGACTTGATCCCTGCACTAAATGGACTCTGCTTCTGCTCAAAAGCCTGGGATTCTTCCAGTTACCACTCTTTAGAAGAACCACCTCACTGTTTACCACACAGGGTGTTGCTGCATCCATCCACCCATTCCACAGAGCTTTTCTGAGTATATATAAGGAGACGGTGGTCAGGTATAAAAAAGCAAACGGTGAACAACACACAGACTTGGCTCTTGAGAAGCTCCCGGTGGAGAAAGGTACAGAAAAATATCATATTCTGTGATTTTCCTATGTGCCCTCAAGTAGAAATGACGGCCTTGATTAAGTTGCTTAAGAGAAAGGCTATACTCAACACCCAGGACCACATGGGCAACCCAATCATCTACTATGGACTTAAGGTTCTAAAATAAGAAACTGCATGGTGTAGGACAAAGCCATCTAGTCTAAGGATGATCTGCAGCCCTAAGCACAAGAATTGCCTTGGAGCTTGTTACGAGTACATTTCCAGGGGCGCCTGGGTGGCTCAGTCAGTTAAGCATTTGCCTTTGGCTCAGGTCACGATCTCAGGTCCGTGTTGGGCTCTGCACTCAGTGGGCAGTCTGCTTTTCCCTCTCTGCCCTCTGTCCCACCACCCATTCATGTGCTCACTTTCTGAAATAAATAAATAAACAAACAAACAAACAAACAAATAAATAAATAAATAATCTTTTAAAAAGAAAAAAAAGTGTGGCATTTTCAGCCCAGCTCCAGAGCTAGTGAACTGTGTTTGGCATTTTAACATAATCCCCACGTGATGTGTCCATGTGTATATTCAAGTTTAAGGTGGTGAAAAGTATATTGGAACTTATGGCTACAACTGGCTATGTCTAAAAGGGATCAGAGGAAAAGTAACCACACAACTGATTTGTGACCCAGAATTTCTCAAGTGAGATTTGAGGAACAGTTTTCTTATAGTAAAATTCATCCTTTTCAAATGCACAGGTTGATGATTTTGACAAATACAATCATGTAACCACCAGTGCCACCAAAATTAAAAAAGAGTGGTCACCCCAAAATTTGTCTTTGTGCCCTTTTGCTGTCTATACCCTCCCCCTAATCCCAGGCCCTAGAAATCACTGATCTTTCTGTCCCTATAGTTTTGCCTTTTTCAAAACGTCATATAAATGGAATAATATAGTATATAGCCTTTGGTATCTAACTTCTGTGACTTAGCATAATGCTTTTGATATTCGTCCAATTTGTTGCAGGTATCAGTCATGTGTTTCTTCTTATTGCTGAATAGTATTCAATTATATGGACGAACCACAAAATGTTAAGCCATTCACCAGATGATGAACATTTGGACTGTTTCCAGTTTAGGCCTATTATGAATAAAGCTGCTATGAACATTCCACCACAGGTCTTTGTGTGGACCTGTGTTTTCCTCTATATTAGATACCTATCTAGGAGTGGAATTCCTGGGTCATTTGGTAAATATGTGTTATACTTTATAAAAAAAAAAAAAAAAGAAAGAAATGGCAAAGGTTTTTCCAAAGTAGCTGTGTAAGAGTTGCAATTGGTGAGCTAGAATTTTGCAATGATGAGATTTCAGCAGAAAAACAAAGACACTGAGAAGTTAAAGAACATGATGGGTTTCAGGAATGAGAAATATGTCAGCAGGGATAGAGTGTAAGGTAGCAGTAGAAGACTAGTTGGAGGTAATGCGGGAAAAGCATATTGTACGGACAACTCTGGACCGCTCTCAAGTCATTTTTATGAGCTTGCTTTGAAGTTCAGAAAGCCTGGATTTGTGGGTGAAAGAGACCATCAGATTGTTTCTTTTCATATTGCAAAATTTTCTTTTCCATCACATAAGTTAAATGGGAAAATACCCATTCTCCAAGAGTGTGGAAAGGGGTCTACCCACATATCTATCCTAATCTTCTGCTGTTTAGCTACAATTATGAAGCATGGGAATTAAAATTATTTATAAAGAGGAATTAATGGGTTTTACCCTCAAGGTCCTAGCCCAGAGAATGCAGGAATCCATCACAACTAATCTTTTGATCAAAATTTCTCCCTATCCCTGCCTTGCCTCTGTGAATTAAAAAATATAAGAAACCCAAATCTTTTTTCTTTCTTTAAAAGCATTTTTCAGGACTCTTTATACTTAGTCTCTGGAAAGTCAAAATGTCCTATGGTGCCAAGGAAAATATTGGTCCCCAAGCTGTTTGGTAGGCTGGGCTGATGTTAATACACACTTTTGTTTTTTTCTCATTTCTTTCTTTTGTTGAGCTTCCTTTATACTATGTTGACCCAGGCAAGACAGGACTGCTTCAAAGGATCTGGTAGGACAGCACCTTTTCTCCCTTCTCTCTTATAAACATGATGATCACATGGTGAGTCATTGCCATTTCCTCCAAAGTTTTCTCTCTGTACTTTATGTTCCTGGTAGGGATGCCCGATCATCTTGGAGCCTTGGTATTTACTATGCAGTCACCTCTCCTGCAGCTCTTCCTCTGTGGATGGGACTAAATCTAAGATAATGAGTTTGGGAGCTTCTTATCTGAGATCAGGAAATGAGCAAGGACAGGTGACAACTGACAGCCCCTTTCTGCCTCATGCTATCCCCACCTATCTCCATATACCCTGTATAGGAGTCCTAGGTCCTAAGTAAGCATCAGCCTGCTTCCTTCAATGATCAGGAAATGGCAAACCCAGTCATGCTCTGGTTATGTGTTGTGATTTCCCTATATGCCTTCAAGTACAAGTATAGATCTTGACCAAGTTACTCAACAGGAAGGCAATACTCAACATCCAGGGACTACACGGGGTGTCTAATTACCTCCCACGGATTTAAGGTTCCAAGATAAGCAAACGCACAGTGGGGAATAAAGCCATCTACCCATGGCTGCAGCATGAGCACCATCTCAGAGCTTGTTAGGAGTGCAGGCTATCTAGCCCTGCTCCACATCTAGTGAATTATGATATGCCTTTTAATAAGATCCCCAAGAGGTATGTGTGCACATTCAAGTTTGATGGCAATTTCCTCAGACTGTAGGGACTAACAAAGTACTATCCAAATAGAAAAGGCATTTGAAAAGAAGATGGAAATGAGCATGACTAGAGATGGATGGGAGGTAGAAGGGAAGAGGTTGGAGGGGGGTAGAGGAGGATGAAGTTGACCAGTGTTCACGAGGGCACCATGTTATCTCAACAGATGGGCATGAATATTACCAGCTAGGAGCCATTCCTATTGCATCCCACATGATGAGTGAGGGTTGATGCCCCAGCTGTGCAGGCAGCTGTCTGCCATGAGGCTGTGCACCCAGCTAAATGGAAAATCTTTTCAGAAATTTATGAGCCATACTCAAGCAGCAGCCAGAGCTCTGAAGCTCACCATCAATCATGTCACCCCTTGCGTGCTCCTGTTCCTTGATTTAGGCAAACAAATGCAAAGGGGTCTGGACCTCCTGAGTCCTTTCCCCCCAATATGCACAACAACCACACTACCTTTGGGTAGTAATACTTGCATCTCTATGAGATATGCAATTTCTAGTTAACGTATGTAGTGTCTGAAATGAGAAACTATAGCAAAAATGATTCATCCAAATCTCACCGAATGACCTTATTTTTTGAGTAAGAGAGACACACCAGTCAACTAGAAAACCACGCACAAGAATTTCAACATAGCAAATTGCCCTGAGCATGTTCAATTTCAATGCACCTCTTTTAACAAGTGAGGAATGGTGGATCAAGGTCACACGATCTATTGCTGGAAGGACTGACATTTGAATCCTGGTTGTATTGCCACTACTTTAGTTCTCTTTTCCCCATTCTCTTGCTAAAATGCATGCAATAAATAAATACATAAAATGCATAAGGCCTTCTCTTTGAAGCCCAACCCACCAGTCAGAGCAAGTATGACTTTGGGCAAATCACCTAACCTATCTGAGACTCTGATTTCCTCCTTCGCAAATGCGGATCATGACAGCTATTTGAAAGCAGCGTAAGAGTTAGTTCAGGGAGACACTTCATGTAATTTCTGGCAATAAGAGGCCTTCAGCAAATGGGAGAGAGGAAGAGAGTTTTATTACTCCTGTACCTTTCTGCCACACAACTATTAGTATCTTAGCACAATCCCTGCCAGTTTTCCTCTAGCATAATTTTACTCACTCGTAATCACAGTATACAGGTCCTGTCACGTGGCGGCTTATTCATGGTGCGGTGTCATCTCCTCAGCCCTCATCTAATGGATCTGCGTATTTCGCTGCTTGGATTACACCTGTCCTGAAAACACCATTACCCCATTGTTAGGCTGTTTACCATTTTTTGCCTTTAGAAATTTATCTGCAACAAACTTCTTTATGCACTAGGTTTTGTCCATGTTTTGAGTTAGCTCCTCAGGCTAAATTCCCCAAAGTAACTGTTTTGGTTCTTTGAATATAAAGAACTCTCTGAAATTATATTTCACTGTAAGAAATACTTAAATCTCCACAAAGCTGGGATTATCAGATTCAGAATTTCTTCACACATACAAATACACACACACACACACACACACACACACATATATATACTCAAAAAGAAATAAGATTCAAACTCTTTTAGACAATGACAGAATATATTTGGATCAAGCCATTTTTGGAGGTATATTTAAGCACAAAGGAAGAACGGACCCTATAAGAAATCTGATAGCTTCGTGTTAAAGGCGAGAATGATGCCGACGAATGCAGTATGGCTCAGAAAAGGAACAAAATGTCTGAGGATCGGATTTACAGGGAAAGACCTAAAACTAATACATATGTATAGCCTGGCTCAGTTACAAGTAAAGAAAGAAATTCAAACAGACTCTAAGCTTGAGAGAAGAAAGCATCAGAACAGGAAAGACATTTCCCATATCTTGCATTGTATCTATTTGCTTGATAAAACTCTTAAAAAGAAGGTTCTATAACACACTTCCCCCAGTTCTCCCTCCCCTAGTCTTAGTCCATTAATATTAGACTTAATTATTTGGCATGATTAAGAAAGGAGGAGAAGGGGGAGTCATCTTTTAGCTTATGAATGGTCTTATTTACACTTTCCACTCTGATCGTTTCCTCCACTCTGAACTAGCATAAACCACAGAGCAGGTGAAAAAAATGGTGTGGGATTATCATTTAGCTACGGAGTTTCACAATCTAAAAAATATCAAATTACTGTTTCCTCCTCTTCTTTCTGATTCTCTGCTTCTTATGAATGTGAACTGCAGGGCAGGTTGGCCCGCCTCACGACCAGCAGAGGGAAGAAACGTGAATGTGCCTGCTTTATGGAATGTGTCTTTTATACAACCTAAGAAAAGCTTATCAATATGCATATTATCATTCCATTTGAACCTTACATGTCATTGGAATACAGGGTTTCATAATACTACTCAGCAATAATTTTTAAAAAGTGAGATTCAAGAATGCCATTCTGACTTGTATAATTCAGAGAAAGATTATAAAACAGCATTCCAACACATTACCCCACAGAAAACACCCCAAATAGCACCATTTGTAAGCAAAATAATAAAGAAAAGGAATAGTTCAATAGAGCAACTGCGAAAAATAAAAACACACACAGACATTTATTTGAAAAGGGCCCTGCTCAAATCTGTTTTACTATTTATGAAGTGGTTAAAGAAAATGAGAAATGAAGTATGACTCAGTACCCTAAGGACATAATATTAAACTTTCTGTAACCCCAGAACTATTTCTCCAAACAAAATCTTACTTAGAAACTCAATATATAGGGGCGCCTGGGTGGCACAGCGGTTAAGCGTCTGCCTTCGGCTCAGGGTGTGATCCCGGCGTTATGGGATCGAGCCCCACATCAGGCTCCTCCGCTAGGAGCCTGCTTCTTCCTCTCCCACTCCCCCTGCTTGTGTTCCCTCTCTCGCTAGCTGTCTCTATCTCTGTCGAATAAATAAATAAATAAAATCTTAAAAAAAAAAAAAAAAAGGAATTCTTTAAAAAAAAAAAAAAAGAAAGAAACTCAATATATAAAGCAAGTCAGAGAAGCAAGGTGGAAGCCAGAGTACAAATTTGGGAGTTCCACCAACCCTGGCCCTGGAGGCCCCGACGTGACATCACAGTCCTAAGAGAAGCTGGAGAAGGGAGGAGTTTGAGATGAGAGTGGTGGCAGAAAATGAAAAAGAATATGGAAAGAATCCTTAAAAGGGAAATTAAAATGGAAGAGAAAACAGGGTGTAAGATGGGCAGGGGTAGGGGGGAAGGGTCCCAGCAGAGAGGGGAATAGAAATATTTTTTAAAAGAAAGAAAAACAAATCAGTGTGTTTAATGTTAACTCTCTCGACTTCTTGCCCAGAGCAGTTGCTTTTTAAATTGCTCTCTGACTATTAAGACAGAAAATGCTTTTTTTTTTTTTTTTTTGAGCCCCATGATAAATGGTATCAGATGATGGCCCAGGATCAGACAACTTCGCTAAAGCAACAGTAGGACTGAGCCACGTTTCACACGCATCTCGCTTTTCAACCTTAAAAAACTGAAACAAATGTAACGCCCCTTCTAAACTCAAAGTATAAAGTAAGACCTTCTCAACAATGAGCCAACACACCCCAAGACACATTCAGAAACAAATGCTGAAAATGTTGGGAATATAGGAACACATAGAGCAACCCATGGTAACACACAGCCTTGCAGGCCGGGCGATCATCTTCCACTGGATGGGAGTTTTGAACTTCCCACCTACCTGCCCATACACACCTGTGAGCCTGCCACATCCAACTTGCCTGATCACTCCAGAGCTCTAAATCCCTGTGAGCCATCCTCTTTGCCGATACACACACCCCTACACCTCTCTTTTACCAAGTCTGGTATAAAACCAAATATTAAATACGGTTGCCCCATCCTCCAAGTTGACAACACACTCTGTCCTATTTGTTCTCTATGGTAGGGCTTATCATAATATTGGATAATCATTCGTGGGGTGGGAGGGGTTCCTCACTTATTAGACAGGAAGTATCACAAATAAGGGGACTAAACTTCATTCTTTTTTTTTTTTAAGATTTTATTTATTTATTTGACAGAGAAAGAGACAGCCAGCGAGAGAGGGAACACAGCAGGGGAGAGGGAGAGGAAGAAGCAGGCTCCCAGCAGAGGAGCCCGATGTGAGGCTTGATCCCAGAACTCCAGGATCACTCCCTGAGCCGAAGGCAGACGCTTAACGACTGAGCCACCCAGGCTCCCCTAAACTTCATTCTTTGTACCAGCACAGTGTCTGGCACATAGCGGCCATGAAAGCCTTCGGTGAATAATAAAAACCAACAGGGACTGAGTGTTCATTATGTGCCAGGCACAGAGGTTTAAGCCCTTTACATCCATTACCTCATTGAATCCTTACAACAATCCAAGATATTCCTTCTTATTTTTGCCATTTTACAGATGTGCAGACTGAGACACATAATTTTAAATGCCTTGACCAGTTACATAAGTTTAGCAATAAGTGATGCCAGGACTCAAACCCAAGCAGTCAAAGCCCAGAGTCTAAGCGATTAATAACCACTAAGCTGATAGACTAACAAGCAAGAAAACAGATGAATGTAACATAAGGCAAAGTTGAAGAATTTTAAAGATCCTTTTAATCCAAACATTCTAGGTTCAGCATAATATAAAAATTCCCTCTTTGAATCTTAGAGCACTTCTGCCTTTCTCTTCCTTGCCTAGCCACGCATTTTACCACTGTGCTTTGCACAAATTTGATGACTTAAGAAATTCTGAAATAACCATAAGACCTTTTCCCAACTCAACAGCCTGGATGTATCACTCTATAGGTGGGTATGCATTTATTTAGTGATGGGTACATGGATGGATGATTGACAGGCAACCCAAAGCTCCGCCTCTAACAGCTCCCTTCCCTGCCACTCAATCTAAAAGGCTAAAGGTTGAGTGTAAATAGCAAATGACAGGGAAAAAAGAAGAAAGGCTGGCCTTGATTCAGAGAGTCAAATAGTAAATAACCCCTCGAAACATTATTTTCATTCTGGCTCTGTTCTTAATGGCCATTTTGAGTTCAAAACACAAAACTGTGTATGTGCGTGGCTGAGTCAGTGAGTTCATGACCTGATGTGAGTCACTCTGCCTTAAGCAGAATGCTAGTTCTGATCCCTTTCCTTTGGAAGGAGTTCTAAAATTATGATGAAAGGTAAGATTTACTTGCAAGGATACCTATCCAGCAGCTGAGGCCTGCCCAGACATGTGCAATAAACATGCACACAGACGTCCTCTGCTTCAGAAGGAAAAGGTAACGGGAAAGGGAAGGGGAAGGGGGAAAGGGGAAGGGGAAAGGGGAAGAGGAAGGGACGGGAAGGGAAGGGAGGAAGGGAGGAAGGGAAAGGGAAATGTGAAGTATCAAAAGCAAATAGCAATGGAAATCCTATGCCGTAATTCCTCAGGTACCCTTAAAGTTTTAGGACACCACTATTCACCAAAATCCATAAGAACTTATTTTAAGTAATTGTCAGAACATAGTAAAATAAATACTATTGCCCAAAATCCATACTAAAATATTTATAACAGCAGTATCCATAATAACCAAAATCTGGAAACCCCCCCAAATGCCTGTCAAGAATAATAGTGCTATATTCCCACAATGGAATACCATACGGCAATGAGAATGAAAGCCCCACAAGAACATGCAACGTTGTGCAATCTCACAAATATTAATATGGCATAAAATAAATCAGGCACAAAGTAGTATTTAATGTATGAATCCAGGTTTATATGGTAAAAACGGGAGAAGTTAAGCCATGCTGTCAGAAGTCAAGATGTGGAGGCCATAGGGCATGTGAGGTGGGGTGGGGGGTGAGGCAGATGTACAAGGGGATCTGAGATGCTTGCAGTCTTCTCTTCCTTCATCTGGGTGCTACCCACGTGGGTGTGTTTGATTTGTAGAAATCTATGCAACAGCATACTTACACTATGTGAATTTTCCTGCGGTATATTATACCTCAGTGAAAATAAGTTTAAAATGTAATAAATGCCATTCCCAAGTCTTAAAAACTAGAAATCACTTTAAAACAAATACTGCTTGTATCTAAGGGTTGTCCTCACCTGTGTGTCAGCTTCATCACCCTGGAATGGGCCAGACATCCATCACTGATGTGGCTCCAGTGTTCTATCTTGGACAAGTCTGATCCTCGTCCTAGCAATAGATTCATTATACCTGATTACATTTACTGGTTTTCCTGGTTATCTAAGTAATACCTATTCACTGCCCCTTCCCAAATCATAAATAACAGCCAGCCATAAAAGCAGACACCCTACACTACCAACTTTCTTTCCCCAAATAACCAGTATATACAGTATTAGTTTACTTTCTTTCAAATGCTTTTGTCCTATGTATACAAATATAATTTGACACAATTAGGATGGTCTAATAATGTTAGATTTTTTCACTCAATATTATATTGCCAATATTTTCTGAATCATCACAAATATTCAAGATTATTATTTGAAGGATTCATTATTTATTAACTGATACTGAGAGTTAATTAGACTCCTGTAACGTGTCAACCCTTGTGTGTTATATATTACAGAGTTTAAGACGTATGGAACCTAGTTCATACCCTCAACAACTTTTAGGAAGATTGTGTGTGATTTTGGGTAAACTAGCTCTTAATCTCTCAGAGTCTATTTTCTAATCTATAAACTATAAACATATATATATATATGGAAAAGTCCCAGAATGAGGACATAGAGAACTGAACATTTACCAGGGCAGGAGAGGTTTTGAGAAGAAAGATCTTTTCTATAGGCTGGAACCTTGCTACTCCAAGTGTGGTCTGTGGACCAGCATTAGCATCACCTGAGATCTTAGAAATGCAGAATTCAAGTCCTGCTCCAGTCCTGGAGCATATATATTAAGATTTATTTATTTACTTTAGGGAGAGAGAGTGTGAGCAGAGGTGGGGCAGAGGGAGAGAATCTCAAGCAGACTCCCCACTGAGCATGGAGCCCAACACTGGGCTCCATCTCACAACCCTGAGATCATGACCTGAGCTGAAACCAAGAGTTGGATGCCCAACCGACTGGGTTACCCAGGCACCCTCAAAATTTGTATTTTAATAATATTCCTGGATGTTATATATGTCAGTTAAAGCCTGAAGAGCACTTTGCTAGATAGATTTTTGGAGACATGCAAAATTCAGATACTCAGGGAAAAGATGGGGACAATGGGCATTTCATGGCTGGGAAGAGCAGGGAAAAGGAGTTTAATAAACCAAACTACTGAAAGGTCCTTAGCAGCTAGCTTACTTAAACCAAAGAACTGTCTGGAGATGCAGTAAGAGATGAAACTAGACATAAAAGCTTAGGTCCTATTACCCATGGTCTTGGATTCTAGGCAAAGAGGTTTTGCCCTCATCTGTCCTCTGGTCTAATGTCTTTATACATTTCTCTCTTAAGGTCTGACTTCCAATATAGCTACAACCCTATAAAGATATGATTCTTAAAGTATGAGTAGCTGACCATCTAGAATAGAACCCCTGGGAAGCTGCTTGGAAATGCAGATTCCTGGCCTCACTCCCCAGCTTATCTAAGTGTGGGTCCTGGAATGTCAAGCCTGAGAACCACTATTGTTATCCAGTGTCTGTCATAAGGACTCAGTTTATGATGTAAACCACATTAAAATAAAATACAATTGTCTTTAGAATTCTATTCCTAGTTTTAAAACAAACACTAGGAATTCAACCCATAAGCATTGTTTAAGAAGAACGAGCATAATCAATTTTCTCTATATCCCTAATACCAAGAGCAGGTGATCAACAAGCATTTGCTGAATGAATGAATAAATGCATGGATGCATGAACGAATGAATGGTTAAGCAGATGATTTCAGAGATTACTCTGAAATAAACAACTATGTGTATAAATTACAGCTGCATTTTCATACTAAAAGCAATGAGCAATGAAATCAAATGTATTCGTCTTCAGAAAGAATGAAACTCACAATTGCCTGCAATAAACTTCTTTTGAAAAACTGACATGAATATGATCAATATCCAACAAATAGATTTCTTTATAAACTGACTCCAATATGGTTGGGAAAATATTTGTTTGGTTACAGTCAACTGTAGTTTGTGTTGGGGCTTTGGGGAGGCCAGGAATTTTTTTGTAACACAATGCATGCATCTGAAGGAGAATTTAATACTCTATCTTGAGCTGGGGCTTGATGCAGAACTATCAGAATTTAACATGCTGCTATCCTTTCTGTTCCAAGAAAAAGCAAAGAATTATTTATGTTATCTGGAATTTTCTCGAATAATCATCTGAGAAAATAAGTACAGAGCAGGTGAAAATTCAAACAACTTGGACTGTGTTAAAAAAATGGATGAGATGAAGAAAGTATTTCTTCCCATTAGCCATGATTAATTGCATAGAACAAGAGGGAGTTCAAGTCACTGTATGGAAACAGCTCACTTCCAGTGTTGATAATGGTCAACAAGCAGTGTCAGCACCCCATTTAAGCAAATTGTAGCATGAGAGTTCTACAGCAAGAAAATCTTCTGCAGTCTCTGTTAGGATGCTTACCTCTGCAAAGACAGAAAAATCTCCCTCAAACTGCATAAGCAAAAATGAAAATGAAACCAAAAATAACACATTTCTGAAAATTGCAGGTTTTTTCTGGCTTTATACACAACTTGATTCAGGCCTCAGGCAATGTCACCAAGACCCAGTATCCCCATCCTGCCCCACTGTTCTTCTCCACTTTGGCGCAACTTTCAAGCCTCATGTGGTACCAAGATGGCTGCCAGCAGCTCCAGGCTACCGAAGCTTCCAAGGTTCAAATTCAGTATAAAACACAGCTTTTTCTCCCTGTAACTGCTGAACTCACTTTAATTACACCAGTTTGGCCATCTTGAACTAATTACTAAAGCTAGATAAGGATCACATTACACCGATTGCCTCGGACTGGGTCATGTGCCCACACCTGGACCAATCAGTGTAGCCACGGGGATATAGGGCTCTGATAGGTCGGGCTCTTGGGTTCCATCTTTGGTATCAGGAGTGGAGCCCCAACAAAACAAGGACTAACAAGCAGGAATGAAGGGTCCCCTAAAGGAAACTGGCTTCTATGAGCAGCGAAGGAGGAAATGGACTCCAGGAAGCAAAGACAGAAAATGTATACTAACTGGTTTTTGAGTGTTAGCTTGTATAGGCCAAATTTGACACCAGAGATTATCTCAAGGCATGATATGTGGCAGTCACAGATGGGGGGAGTGGCATACATACAGAGCCATCCCCCTACGTGGAAACTGTGTTGCATCACTCCCTGGTGCTTGAAATCCACAAATGACTCAGGATAAGTTTCAACTTACCAACTGGGCTTACGAGGTGTATGAAGACTTGGCCTCTATTTCTCTTTCTCCTCATTCTGACTCTCCAGTCTATAATATTAAACTTCCTTTGCCCTCTAAGTTTCTCCATCTCTCTTACCTCTAGGCCTGTGTACATACTATTTCTTTGCCTGTCACACATCTGCCTTCCATTTTGTCTTCTCCAAACCCTTCACATGTGCCTTTGCTGGGACCCTTCCCCAGCATTCAGGTCTCCCCAGCAAAGAAGCCTAAGCTCCTGTTACCCTCTGTTATCTTTGCCCACAGCATCCAAGTCTCCTGTAATAGCTCTGATCCCATTTTACAGAAAATATTTAATTGTCTCTTTCCACAACTGTATCATGAAGTCAGTCAAGACAGGAATTACTCCTTCTTCCTTTCCTTGTTCTCCATCCCACCCAGGAAAACAAAGCTCCAGGGAAAAGTTTTCGGGTGCTCAGAAAATATTAATAGATAAAGGAATGGATAGATGGATTGAAGGATGAAAGCTAAAAAAAAAAAAAAAAACCTGCTATGAAAATATACATTAAAATATTTTAGTCCCACTAACTTATGGATAGATAGATATATATATGTATGATATTTGTACATGAATTATATATGTCATACATTAGATATTTATGGAAGGCGTATTCTGTGCCTGGCTTGGTTTGAGCCTTTGGAGATCTATCAGGGAAAATATATAAAAACAGTATTGAGAACTAAAATAAACATTATAAATAAATAAACTACCTAACATGTTAGAATGTAATAAATTCTTTGGGGGAAAAAAAATCCAGCAAGATAAGGGGACTGAGGAATGTTGGGTTGGTGAAAGGCAATTTGTAACAGGATGGACAGAGCAGTTGCCACTGAGAAGGTAATAGTTGAGCAAAGCTACGAGGAACGGGAAGCATGAGCCAGGCAGTTATGTATGTAGGACAGGTGTGCACCACACAGAAAGACAGCCAGTGCAAGGGCTCAAGTGACAGCAAACCTAGCTTCACACATGCCTGCTGAAGGACCCCAGTCACAATCATCTTATTACTGAGAAGAGTGAGAGAAAACCACTTTCACCTAATTGCCAAAAGACAATTTACCTATCTTTAATTACTGAATGTGGAAATACCACAGACAGGCCAGAACTTTTTACCTTAGTAGACTGACTATACAACTCAAGAGGTGTCTCCGATCAGCCAAAAATGTGAGAAAATAGGAAAAAGAAAAAACAAAAACAATTTTGGCCACTGGGTATTGACTTAGAAATGTTCATTTACATTAACTTTATTCATCTGAGAATTTAATGGGCATGGCTTAATTATCTGGAGAGGCAAATGCCTATTAAAATGTGGGAAAATCATGTAATAGCTATGATAAGTTTCTTTTTATTACTGCTTTAATAACTGCAAACTTCAATGGGTACCAACAATTATATTACTATTAATGCCTATTTTATTCATTAGAAGTTGAGAAACATCTAAGCAGCTAGCTCGACTATTTTTTTTTTTACCCTGGTAATGATAAGCTTTGTTATTTGCCTTCTTCCCATCTGGCTTGCTTCAACAAAATGATAAAGAAAAGAGTATAACAAATTTAATTACGTGAGCCATGTTTCTAAGACTGATACTGTACTAATGAGGACACATTCAGGCTCGTAGTCTCAAATTTGCTCAAGAGTTGGTTACAGAATAACGTTTTTATTCTAAACTTCCTGAAATGGTTCCAATGATTATGAGCAAAAACATCTCTTAAACATTTAAAATAATACATCAAATGGCAGCAAGAGAAACACTGATCATGCCTCACATTTACCGCCTACTTACTATGTGATAGGTGCTATATATTATTTCATCTAACCTTCACAACATTCCTGATGAAGTGTGTATTGTTCTTATTCCCACTATACAGATGAATGAAGTCCAGAAGTTACTCTTCAGGTGATGGGAGTCGTGTGGTATTATGTGGTCCCAACCTCTTCACCAGTATGGATTGGAGTTGGGTAAATACCTGATCAAAGCAGAACTGATCAGACTATCCCTCCTGGGAGACATGAGCTAATTAGTGTCTGCATTTGGCTGGAACCTCCTGTAACCTACAGACAGAGAAACAGAGAAAGGCTTTCTGCTATGAGAAAAGAAGAAAGCAGAGATGGAAGACAGCACAGATAGAGGAGAGAGAGAGAGAGGTGTTCCTTTGATGATGGATGCCTTTGCAATACCTGTTTCCAGCACCACCTCATGACTCAGGATCTGTATATTTTCTAATAGAGTCCCTGTTGTGGTTTAAGCTATCTAGGGAGGATTTCTCTAGCTTCCACTTAACATATTCTTTAGTGTTGGCTTTAATTCATCAGAGAATTTAATGGGAATGCCTTAATCAGGAACCTTAATGCGTCCCACCAATCACCATCACTGACAGCAGAGAGGTAAGGACAAGACTAGTCACAGGCAACAACTGAAAAATGACTATATTACCAGGAATTTTTTTTTCACAGTGTATCTCACATCAAACCACTACTCAGCATTAACTCTGCACCCTTTTTAAAAGGTATCAGCACAGCACTGTTAATAATAACACCTTGAAATCTGATACTCAAGCCACTGTGCTGTTTAAACATCTTTCCCAAAATCTAACCCCAAAAGAGGTTTATTGCCTTTC
The DNA here is from genome assembly GCF_017311325.1 of Ursus maritimus. NCBI lineage: Eukaryota > Metazoa > Chordata > Mammalia > Carnivora > Ursidae > Ursus > Ursus maritimus. Next base: position 12,198,509 of record NW_024423786.1, read on the forward strand.
ACTCACACATATGAATATTTGAGTACTTGCCACACATGACCACTCTCCATTAGTTTTGCTCTCATTCCATGCTATCGTTTTCCTCTATATTTCCTATGACAATAATAATTGTATAAAATTTATTTTCATCTGTCTCCCTGTTAGACTTTTAATTCCATGTGGGCAGACTAAATATCTATCTATCTAAAACAGTAGCTGCTATAGAGGGGACTCTCGGGAAATTTTTAATCAATTAATTAATCCTCTTTCCCTCCTTCTCCCCATTTACAGAAGCTCAGAGAAGCTAAGACACTCGCCAGTGCTCATGTAGCTAGAACATGGAAAAGTGATGTCGACACCCAGCTCATCCTACCTCTAAAGTGCATATTACTTTCACTATGCTTTCAGTCTCCCCTGAGTAATGTCCATGTGTCTTCTTTAATTACATGAAATCCCACTTTTCAATGGCTATAATATTTTAGTAGTCTTTTAGGGATGTTGAACTTAACATATTTTTGGCAATGAAAGTTGCACTGTAAAACAGTCACATTTTTTCACCGCCAACACAAAATTCCATTATGTTATTGCCTAAAGATACAGAGAAAGAATTAGACATGGTACAAACCACCTTTACTGCACAGGTTATCTTGAAACATTGTTTTAAATCCTTTTTTAATGGGGAAATAGTTAAGTACATGCGAAGAGTAGTTTCTAAACATACCGCAAAGCAAGACTAACAGGTAAAAATGAATGAAAGTATTTTCATTCAAGTCCTGCTCTGCTAGACCATCAGCCTCTCCTCTCAACTTCTCTTGTTGGGTTGGGTTTGGGGCCAGATATTGTAGATGAGAAAAAAGGGAAAACAGACAAGGACTAGGAAGGAGTTAAAGGTAGAAATAAAAGAAATGGAGAGCAGTATTTTTAAAATAAGGAAAATATCCTAAAAGATCCTCCCTGATATGCCAGTGTTCAAAAACTGGCAACATGCAGGAAAGACAGAAATATGATTTGGGCTAGTACATTCTGTTTTAAAAATCCAATATATACCTAATATTTACACAAAGCTGATTCCACACACACAAAAAATAGATTTCTTATGTCCTTTGAAAATTCTAAATCATCTTTAGATGGGACTCATGCTCTCCAATATGCCCTATTCTCTACCACCCACTCCTTTTTCCCAGAATTTACTCATTTACAAAACCAGCTGGGTATATATAATTTTATTTGGGTACCTCCAATCTGACTTCACAACTCTCTTCCCATATTCTCAAAGCTCTAGTCACAATGGCTTCCTTTCCATTCAATCTATCTAGGACAAGTAAACTCAAAGTGGAGAGATGAAAAAGATAACCCACCCAAGTGGAGACCGAAAGAGAGCAGGGGTTTCTCTATTTATATCAGACAAAATAGACTTAACTTAAAAGCTCTAATAAGGGACAAAGAAAAGCCTAATATTCTGACAAACAATGAATTCATCAAGATACAACAATCATACACATACACACACAAAAACACACACACAAACACACACACATACACATACATACACACCCAACATATTAGGAGCACCTAAATACATTAAGCAAATACTAACAGATCTTAAGGGAGAACTAGACAACAATACAATAATAATAGAGGCAGACCTTCAATATGGGTATCTACTTTCAATAACAGATAGATCATCCAGACAGAAAATCAATATGCAAACACTGGACCTGAATTATACTTTAGACCAAATGGACCTAATAGACATATAAAAAACATTTCATACAATATACATATTCTTCTCAAGCACACAGGGAACATTCCCTAGGAGAGAGCATAAGTTGGGTCACAAAACGAGTCTTAGCAAATTTAAGAAAACTGAAATTATACCAAGTATCTTTTCCAAGTACAATAACATGAAAGTAGAAATCAACAACAAAAACAGAAAGCAAACTGGAAAATTCACAAATATGTGAAAACTGAATAACACTCCTGAAAAACCAATGGGTCAAAGAAGAAATTAAAAGAGAAATCAAAATCTTGAAGCAAATGAAAATGGAAACACAACATCCCAAAACTTATGGGATGTAGTCAAAGTAGTTCTTAGATGGAAGTTTATAGCAATAAATGCCTAGATCAAGAAAACAAAGATCTCAAATAACATATTTACACCTGAAGGAACTAAAAAAAAAAAAAACCAACTAAGCCCAAATCAACAGAAGGAAGAAAATAACAAATATCAGAGCAGAAATAAATAAAACAGAAACCAGAAGAATATAGAAAATATCAATGAAACCAAGCTGGCCTTTTGAAAAGATAAACAAAACTGACAAACTTTTAGCTTGATTAAGAAAAAAAAGAGTAAAGACAGGATCACAAGTGAAAGGGCAGACAATACAACTGATATCATACAAATACCAAAGATCCTGAGACCACTTAGAACAATTATATACCAACAATGAATTTAGAAGACGTGGATAAATTCATAGAAATATAAACATACCAAAAGTGAATCATAAAAAAAATGTGGAGAGACCAATAATGAGTAAGGAGATTTAATCAGTAATCAAAAACTGACTAAAAAGAAAAGCCCAGATTCAGATGGTTTCACTGATAAGTTCTACCAAACATTTAAGGAAGAGTTGATGCCAATCTATTTCAAACTCTTCTAAAAAATTGAAGAGGAGGGAATACTCCCAAACTCATTTTACAAGGCCAGCATTACCCTGACACTGTATATGGACACTGCAAGAAAAGGAAACTATAGGCCAATATCCTTGATGTATATAGATGAAAAGATTCTCAATATTAGCAAATCTTTTTCAATAGTACACTAAAAGGATCAAACACAATCATCAAATGAGATTTATTGCTGAGAAGGATGGTTCAACATATACAAATCAATATGATACATCACATTAACAGAATGAAAGATGAAACCGTATGATCATCTCAAAAGATGCAGAGAAAAAGCAATTGACAAGATATCACAACCTTTCATGATAAAAATTCTCAAAAAATCAGGTAGAGAAGGGACATACCTCAACATAATAAAATTCAAATGTAACAAATCCAGAGTATACATTCTAATCAACAGTGAAAAATTAAAAGCTTTTCCTCTAACATCAAGAATAAGACAAAGATGTCCACTCCTATTTAATATAGTATGGGAAGTTCTAGCCACAACAATTAGGAAATAAATAACAGTAAAAGTCATCCAAATCAGAAAGGAAGTAAAGCAAGTAAAGCTGTCTCTATAGATGATAAAATCCTCTGTATAGAAAATCCTGCGGGGCTCCTGGGTGGCACAGCGGTTAAGCGTCTGCCTTCGGCTCAGGGCGTGATCCCGGCATTGTGGGATGGAGACCCACATCAGGCTCTTCCGCTAGGAGCCTGCTTCTTCCTCTCCCACTCCCCCTGCTTGTGTTCCCTCTCTCACTGGCTGTCTCTATCTCTGTTGAATGAATAAATAAATAAAATCTTTAAAAAAAAGAAAAAGAAAAAAAGAAAATCCTGAAGACTCCACCAAAAACTGTTAGAAATAATAAATAAATTCATTAAATTTGCTGGATGCAAAACCAACATAGAGCTGTCAGTTGCACTGCTATACACTAATAGTGAACTACCTGAAAAAGAAATGTTTAAAAATTCCATTTAAAATAGCATTAAAAACAAAAATACTGGGGCGCCTGGGTGGCACAGCGGTTAAGCGTCTGCCTTGGATCAAGCCCCACATCAGGTTCCTCTGCTATGAGCCTGCTTCTTCCTCTCCCACTTCCCCTGCTTGTGTTCCCTCTCTCGCTGGCTGTCTCTATCTCTGTCAAATAAATAAATAAATAAATAAATAAATAAATAAATAAATAAATAATCTTAAAAAAAAAAATACTTAGGAAAAATTTAGCCAAGGCAGTGAAAACTCTATATAGCAAAAACTGTAAGACACTGATGAATATTGTTAAAATGTCCATTCTACACAAAGCCACTTACAGATTCAATTCAACTCCTATCAAAATTCCTGCGGCATTTTTTACAAAATAAAGAATATCCTAAACCATGTATGGAATCACAAAAGATCCCAAATAGCCAAAAAAAATCCTGAGAAGGAACAAAACTGGAGGCATCACATGTTCTGATTTCAAACTATATTACAAAACTATGGTAATCCAAACAATATGGTACTGATATAAAAATGGACACACAGAATAATGGTATGAATCAAGAGCTATGAATGCTTACACATACAGTCAGCTAATAGTTGATAAGTGAACAAAGAATACTCAATGGAGCAAGGACAGTCTCATCGATAAATAGTGCTGAGAAAACTACATAATCATATATAAAGAATGAAATTGGACCCCAATCCTATAACATTCACAAAAATGAACTTGAAATGGATTAAAGGGGGGCACCTGGGTGGCTCAGGTGGTTAGGCATCTGCCTTCAGCTCAGGGCATGAGCCCAGGATCCTGGCATCGAGCCTCACATCTGGCTCCTGGCTCAGCAGGGAACCTGCTTCTCCCTCTCCTTCTGCTTGTGCTCTCTCTGTGAAGTAAATAAATAAAATCTTTTTTAAAAAAGAAAGAAATGGATTAAAGACTTAAGCATGAGAAATGAAACTGTCAAACTCCTGAAGAAAACATAGGGAAAAAGTTTCCTGACATTGGTCTTGGCAAAAACTTTTTGGATATGATACCAAAAGCACATGCAACAAAAGCAAAAATAAACAAGTGGGACTTCAACAAACTAAAATCATTCTGCACAGCAGAAGAAAACACTCAACAAGATTAAAAGGCAACCTATGGAATGGAAGAAAATTGTTGCCAATCTCTCTGAGAACGGGTTAACACCCAAAATATATTTTTAAAAATTCATATAAAAAAACCCAAACAATCCCATTAAAAATGGCAGAGGACCTGAAGAGACATTTCCCAAAGAAGACATATTAATGGCCAACAGGTACATGAAAAGATGTTCAGCATCACTAATCATAAGAGAAATGCAAATCAAAAACAGAATGAGATATTTTGTACTCATTAAAATGGCTGTTATCAAAAAGACAACAGGAAATAAATGTCGGAGAAATGGGAACCCTTGTACACTGTTGTATGCTGTTGGTGGGGTAGGAATGCAAACTGATACAGCCACTACGGAAAATATTGCAGAGGCTCCTCAAAAAGTTAGAAGGAGAACTTTATATGAGGCAGCAATCCCACTTCTGGAAATGTATCCAAAGGAAGTGAAATCAGTATCTCAAAGAGGTATCTGTGGCTCCATGTTCATTGCAACATGTTTATTATAGCAGTAGCCAAATATGAAAACAACCTAAGAGCTCATCTGTAGATGACTGGAAAAAGATGTGGTATTATCCATATATGTATATGTATATGTGTGTATGTATGGGTGTATATATGTGTATGTATACACACACACAATGGACTACTACTCAGCCATGAGAAAAAAGGAAATCCTGCCATTTGTGACAACATGGATGGACCTTAAGGCCATTATGCTAAGTGAAATAAGTGAAAGACAAAGACAAATACTTTAAGATGTCAGATTTACTACACATAAAAATGTGTAATCTAAATGAGTAAGTCAAACTCATAGAACCAGAGGATAGAAAGGTGGTTGCCAGAGGCTGAGGGGTAGGGGAAAATGGGGAGATGTTAGTCAAAGGGTACAAGCTTCCAATTAGAAGGTGAGTACATTCTGGGAATCTAAAGCACAGCATGGTACCACAGTTAACAATACTATTGTATACTTGAAAGGTGCTATGAGGATAGATCTTAAATGTTCTCACCACGCACAAAAAATGGTCACTATGTGGACTGATGGAGGTATTAACCAGTCCAACTGTGGTTATCATTTCACAATTTATGTGTATCAAATCATCACATTATAGTTCGTAAACTTACATATTGTTATGTGCTAATTATAGCTCAATAAAGCTGGGGGGAGAAAATGAAGAAGACTTTCATAGAAAAACAAAATATGAAAGAATCCATTACTAGTAGATGGGTCCTATAAGAAATCCTAAAGGAAGTTCTTCCTGCTAAAATTAAAGGACACTAGACCTTAACTCAAATCCACATAAAGAAATAAAAATCTGCAATAAATTATAAATACACAGGTAAATGTAAGAGACATTATAAATATATTTTTGTTCTTCTCCTGATTTAAAATACAACTGCATAAAGCAGTAATATAAAACTGTGGTGATGGGCTTATAATGTATAAAGATGATCTGTGTGAGAATACTAGCACTAAAAAAGAGAGAACACAAAGGTACATAGGAGCAAAGTTTTGTCTACTCTTATCATTAAGTTGGTATTAAGCCAAACTAGATTTCTTTAAAATGTTAATTAAATGCCTATACCAACCACTAAGAAAACTACTCAAATTATATACAAAGAAATAATTATATATTTATATATCTTAGACTTATAAATAACATACAACATATGCTACTTATACTAAACATACTTAAATATATATTTTCAAGAAGAGCAAATTTTGCCTTATTAGTAATTATATTAAATGTAAATGTTTTAATACTCATCAAAAGACAGACTTATAGGAAAGATTTTTTTAAAATATGACGCAACTACATACTGTCTACAAGTGACACACTGTAGATTAAAAGACACAAATATGTTGAAAATGAAAATATTAAAAATACAACGTGCAAACCAAAGACAGCTGAAATAGCTATAGGAGCATCAGAAAAAGACTTTAAGACAAAGTTACCAAAGACAAATAAGGACATTTTATAATGACAAAAGGGTCAATCAATCCAATCCAACAGGAATACAATTACAATACATATGTACAAAATACATGAAACCAATGTTAATGAATTAGAGGTAGAAATAAACAAATAGAGTTGAATATTTTTTTAAATCTTTCAATAATAGATGGAACACATAAGCAGAAGATAAACAAGGAAATACAAAACCTGAACAACACTACAAACCAAGTAGACCCAAAAGACCACAATCAAGGAATATTAGTTCTTCTCAAGGACATATGTGACATTCTCCAAGATAGACCTTATGTTAAGCCATAGAACCACCCTCAGTAAATTTAAAGTGATTGAAATGATACAAATTATGTTCTTTGACCACAACTTAATGAAATTAGAAATCATTTACAGAAATTTGTGAAATCACAAATAAGTGGATTTTTCCTTTATTTTTTTATTGAAATTCAATTAATATATAATACATTATTAGTTTCAGAGGTAGAGGTCAATGATTCATCAGTCTTATAGAATACCCAGTGCTCATTACATCACATGCCCCCCTTAATGTCCCTCACCCAGTAGCCCCATCCCCACTCCCCTCCCCTCCAGCAACCCTCAGTTTGTTTCCTATGATTAAGAGTCTCTTATGAAGATGCCTGGGTGGCTCAGTTAGTTAAGCACCTGACTGCAGCTTAGGTCATGATCCCAAGGTCCTGGGATCAAGTCCTGCACTGGGCTCCTTGCTCAGGGGGGCTGCCTGCTTCTCCTGTTTCCTACCTCTCCCCCTGTTTGTGCTTTCTCTCTCTCTCTCTGACAAATACATAAATAAATAAAATCCAAAACAAACAAAAAAAGTCTTTTATGGTTTGTCTCCCTGATTTCATCTTGTTTTTTCCTCTCTTCCCCTGTGATTCTCTATTTCTTAAATTCCACATATCAGTGAGATCATATGATGATCGTCTTTCTCTGACTTATTTTCCTTAGCATAATACCCTCAACAAGTATTTTAAAACACTCTCTTAAGTCATCAGTGAGTCACGAAGAAACACAAGGGAAATTAGTAGACACTTTGAGATGTGTAAAAATAAAATACAACATACCAAAATGGATGGGAGGTAGCCAATGCAATGCTCAGAGGGAAACGTATAGCTCCAAACATGTATGATTTAACAAGACAAAAGATCTAAAATTAGTAGCCAGATCTTCTACCTAAGGAAACTAGAAAAAGTAAGCTCTACACAAATCAATCTGAAAGAAGCAAATAATAATCATTATATTAGAGTGGGAATAGAGAAAAGAAAAAAAAATCAATGAAACCAAAAGTTTTCCTTTTAAAAAGATCAAAATTAGCAAACTTTTAGCTAGACTGCCAAAAAAAAGTATGACTCCAATTACCATAAAGAGTCATCAAAGAGGGAATGTTACTACTGACTTTACCAAAATGAAAAGAATTATAAGACAATGCTATCAATTGTTGCATGCGATATCAGACAGCCTAGATGAAATGAAAAAAATTCCTGGAATATATACAAACTACTGAAACTGACTCAATAAAAAAGAAAAACCATGAATTGGTGTATAAAAATTAAAGAGAATGAGTCACATATACCTGTAATTATATATATATGTATATATGTAAATACATAATGAATTTTTTACATATATACACAAAAAGGCCAGGCCCAGATGACCTCATTGGCAAATTCTACTGAACATGTAAGAATTACTGCTAAGGGTGGTTCAATATTCACAAATCAATCAACGTGATAGGCCACATCAATAAAAGAAGGATAACAACCAGAGGATCATTTCATAGATGCAAAAAAAGCATTTGATAAAGTACAACATCCACTCATGATTAAAAACCCTCAGCAAAGTAGATTTAGAGGGAACAAACCTCAACATAATAAAGGCTGTCTATGGAAAACCCACAGCTACCATCATCCTTAATGGGGTAAAACAGGTTTTCCCCTAAGGGCTGGAACAAGAGAAGGATGTGCTTTCTTACTTTTATTCAGCATAGTACTGGAAGTCCTAGCCACAGCAACCAGACAACAAAAAGAAATAAAAGGCATCCAAATTGGTAAGGAAAAAGTAAAATTTTCACTATTTGCAGATGACATGGTACTATATATAGAAAACCCAAAGGACTCCACACAAAAACTACTAGAACTGATAAGAAAATTCAGTAAATCACAGAATACAAAATCAACATACAGAAATAGGTTGCATTTATATACCAATAATGAAGCAGCAGCAAGAGAAACACGGAAAACAATCTGATTTATAATGTCACCAAAAATAAGATACCTAGGAATAAACCTAACCAAAGAGGTGAAAGACCTGTAAAATAGAAAAATATATAAAACACCAATGAAAGACATCGAAGATGACACAAAGAAATGGAAAGACATTCCATGATCGTGGACTGGAAGAACAAATATTGTTAAAATGTCTATGCTACCCAAAGCAATCTACATATTTAATGCAACCCCTGTCAAAATACCACCAGCATTTTCCACACAGCTAGAACAAACAATCCAAAAATTCGTATTGAGCCTCGAAAGACCCTGAATAGGCAAAGCAGTCTTGAAAAAGAAAAGCAAAGCTGGAGGCATCACAATTCCGGACTTCAAGCTATATCACAAAGCCGTAATGATCAAAATGGTAATGGTACTGGTACAAAAATAGACACATAGATCAGTGGAACAGAATAGAAAACCCAGGAAAAAAAACATACAACTCTATGGTCAATTAATCTTCAACAAAGCAGGAAAAAGGGGAAGGAAAGAAGGAAAGGGGGTGGCAATCCCCTCTCGGTTTGTTTCCTCTTCCAAGCTGAACATGCTGGCAACTGTTTTGGCCCATTCATCAGCTCATGAACTGTTTATTTCAGAAACAGAATCCACGTATCTCAGAACAAAACAAAGTCGTGGATTAGGTTAAGCCATGTGGGAGAAAAAGTAGAAAGATTTTAAATTAATTCTTCAGGTATCCAAAAATACAGATTCAAAGGGATACATACACACCAACATTTATAGCAGAATTATCTACAATAGCCAAACTATGGAAAGAGCCCAAATGTCCACCGACTGATGAATGGATAAAGAAAATGTGATATATATGTATAGGTTCGTACACACACACACACACACACACACACACACACACACGATGGAATAATACTCAACCATCAAAAAGAATGAAATCTTGCCATTTACAGTGACATGGGTGGAGCTAGAGTGTATTATGCTTAGCAAAATAAGTCAGAGAAAGACAAATACCATAATTTCACTAATGTGGAATTAAGGAAACAAAACAGATGAACATGTGGGAAAGGGAGACAGAGAAGGAGAGAGAGGGAGCAAATCACTGGAGACTCTTAATGATAGAGAACAAACTAAGGGTAAATGGAGGAAGTGGGGGATGGGCTAAATGGGGGATGGGTATTAAGGAGGACACTTGTCATCATGAGCACTGGGTGTTATATGTAAGTGATGAATCCTTAAATTTTACTCCCAAAACCAATATTACACTATATGTTAAGTAAGTAGAATTTAAATAAAAATTTAGAAAAAAAATTTTTTTCTGGTATCCAAATGAAGCTTCTTCTGTTTAAAAATTACACACACACAGATATACACATCACGACATTATTTCTGCAAGGTATTTTTTCTAAATGTTCTAACAAAATGATGAGGCCACAAGTGCAGTAATGTTTAAATTAATACATTTAAAGTCTTCAGCATTGTTGTAAACCATCTAAATCTTCTGTTGTCTGCATGCAAGTTATAAAGCTTTTTATTCAAGCATATAAAAGAATGTCACACAAACTTTTTCAAAAACATTTACAAGACTTCAAAATAAAATATTTATACAATAAAAAGTTTTGCTAAAAAGTTAAGCACTCAAAGGCACCTGGGTAGCTCAGTCGGTTGAGCATCTGACTCTTGGTTTCGGCTCAGGTCCTGATCTCATGGGTCATGGGCTTGAGCCCTGCGTCAGGCTCTGCCATCAGCAGAAGTCTGCTTGGGTATTCTCTCCCTTTGCCCCTTCCCCCACTTGCACTCGTGCTCTCTCTCTCTAAAGTAAATAAATAAATCTTTAAAAAGTAAGCATGCAAAACCACAATAGTTACAAAGGGCTGGAAAGGGCTTAGGATTCTGCTCTCTGGCCTCTGTACTCTGACTACAAGCATTGCACAGTGACTGGCACATAGTAGTCATTTGACAAGTATTTTTGGAATGGATCATCAGCCTTCTCTCAACCTTGTCCCCACTGCTCCATGCACGTACTTTCTTCTCTGAATCACTCATATTGAAAGCATCCCTTACCTACAGCCTCATAAACTTCTGCACATGGCACTTCTATCACCTGGAACACCTTCTCCCCTTCCTCACCTATTAAATTTGCAATCTATCAAAACCAATGCAAATTGCAGCACAGTAAACCGAGTCTGACTTCCCCAGTCCATAAAAGTCTTTTAAGATCTGTACTTCTTTGGAACGTATTTATGTGCTCTGCATCCAAACTACCTGAAGAACATTTTTTAAATTTAGGTGCCCAGGACCCATTTTAAAACTAGTGAATCAGGATGTAATTTGCAGATCTGTATCTTTTAAAGCTGCCCACTGATCTACAAATCAGCTCAAGGAGACCATTCTTCTCTACCACATAAACTTTTCTTATAGAGGATACCTGCTTGTGCTGGTTTGTAAACATTTTATTGTGTCAAGGGTAAATGCTGAGAGGACCAAGCTGTATTATAATCTTCTATTACATCCCCACAATCCTCTGCACAGTACCAGGCACAGAGCATCACTGGATTTATGGAATATGAGTTAACTTGGGCTAAAATTATACATTACGCTGCATGGTCCATACAGTTTTAATCTTTATCCCAAACCTGGTGCCTATAACAGGACTTAGAATACAATAAGTGTACAATAAATACTTGATAAATTAAGGTGATTTAAACAGGCACAGTTTTGCTACCCAGGCTGATCTACAAATGGTCAAATAATCCCACTTTCTATCCCTGAGCTCTTTCATGCCGTATCTCAAATCATAACCTGTTTGATCTAGCAGGGATAGTATAATTAGGATAGTAAAAATAACAGAATATTTGATTTGAAGGAACATTTTCAATCAACCAGTTCAATTCAGTCACAAGAAAGGAAATCCTGGTATTTGTGACAACATGGAAGGAACTTGAGGGCTGTATGTTAAGTGAGATAAGTCAGACAGAAAAAGACAAATACCGTAGGTTATCACTTACACCTGGAATCTAAAACAGCCAAACTCATAAGAACAGAGCGAATAGTGGTTACTAGAGGCTGGGAGAATTGGGGAGATGTGGTTTAAAGGTACAAACCTGTGGGGCACCTGGGTGGCTCAGTCAGTTAAATGTCTGCCTTCAGCTCAGGTCATGATCCCAAACTCCTGGGATCGAGTCCTGCATTGGGCTCCCTGCTCAGTGGGGAGTCTGCTTCTCCTTCTGCCCCCCACCCCATTCATACAAGCGCTCTCTCTCTCTCTCAAGTAAATAAATAAAATCTTTTTAAAAAAATAAAATTAAAATTAGATGAAGGTATAAACTTGCAACAAATAGGTAAATAAGTACTGGAGATCTAATGCACAGCATAGAGACCATAATCAATAATGCCACATTATATATTTCAAAGTAGCTACAAGAATAGAGTTTGTTCTCTCCCCCCGACCCTCCCCCCAAAAAGGTAATTATGTGTAATGACATGGTGATAATCATACTGTAATATATAAATGTATCAAATCAGCATGTTACATTCTTTAAACTTACATAATTTTGTGTCAATTATATCCCCCCCCAAAAAAAACCTAGTTCAACTCCTTTATGTTATAGAGCACAAATTAACATTCTAAGAGGCTAGGGGCGCCTGGGTGGCACAGCGGTTAGGCGTCTGCCTTCGGCTCAGGGCGTGATCCCGGCGTTACGGGATCGAGCCCCACGTCAGGCTCCTCCACTATGAGCCTGCTTCTTCCTCTCCTACTCCCCCTGCTTATGTTCCCTCTCTCGCTGGCGGTCTCTATCTCCGTCAAATAAATAAATAAAATCTTTAAAAAAAAAAAAAAACATTCTAAGAGGCTAAGTGACTTGTCCAAGGTCACGTGTTCAATTACAAGGGGACCTGGGATTCAAAACTAAAGTTACGCAATCATACAATGCTGGTACTCTTGCTCTCCCAGGAACTGGTTCAGTGTTTCTCCTTAATTGCTCTTCAACACAGTCAACCCGTAGCTGTTCTCAAAGAGAAGACGAAGGTACACAACTGGCTCGCTCTTTGCATGAGCTTTACAGCAATAAATAGAATTAGTAAGCTTCTTACTGACCTAACAAGAAAACCAATCCATTCAGTTGTCCTCATCTCCTTTTACTGTGGCCCATCTGTACCCTAGATGGGGTAGAGGTACTTGCTAATTCTTTGAACTACAAGGAAAAACACTCTTCAGGTTGACACCACTTAATATTCAAAGAACTAAATGACTGAATAACCCTCTCTAAAATAAATTTTTGTTTCTGCTACTGGAAAAAATCTTACTAATTTTTCGAACTTATGGATGCCTAGAGACTCTACTGAAATGCACAGCAAAATGGATGTTACCCCTATAATTTATCTGTAAATTTATTTTATTTTTCTGTAGATTTATTTTAGAAAAGACTGATTTGTGCAATTTCCCCATGGTTCCAATGGCCTTTGACTTTTGGGAATATGGTGCTCCTAGTACAGTTTGTTAACAAAAGAACTAAATGGAACTTTGAGATTCAATTGGTACCACTGGCTTTTTTTTTTTTTAACTTAATATTTTAAAGTAATTTGAGACTTCAGATAAGTTGCAAAATATAGCACAATCTCCATCTATTCCTCACTGAGCTTCCCCTCATGTTAACAGTTTACGACTGTACAATTATACATAGTATAATTCAGACACACAATATTGGTATACTACCATAAAACAGATCTTTCACCACTTTTTCCAATATTGTCCTTTTTCTGTACCAGAATGCTATCAGGATCCCACATTATATTTAGTTTCTACTTCTCTTTAAGCTCCCACAATCTGTAATCGTTTCTGAGTCTTTCCTTGTTTTTTTGCAGTTTTGGTGCTTCCATAGAGTCATGATCAATTGTTTTTCTGAACATCCCTCAGGTTGGGTTTGACTGATATTTTCTCAGGATCTCACTGAGCTTATGCACCCCACATACCACAGAATATTACTGTCCTTCTCTGCATCATATCAAGAGACCTAAGATATCAATATGTCTTTTAATGGATGTTTAATCACTTGGTTAAATTGACATCTTGCTGTTTTCTCCTCTGTAAAGTTTGTATACTTCCTTCTGTACTTACTAACCACCTGGAGGAAGATACTTTATGGAAGTCCCATTCTCAAACGTCCTCTTGCTGATTTTAGTATCCAACTGTAGGTGTTGTCTCCTGTGATGTTTGTATCATGCTGATTTTCTATTTCCTTTTTTCTTCTACATACTTAAAATTTTACCATAAAGGAAAAGCTATCCCTTCTCCTCCATTTACAACAATTATTCATAAGAGTATATACTCATAAATATTGATTCTACAAGTTATGATTCAGTATTACCATAGTTTTCTACTCAAATTGTTCCAGCTTCGGCCAGCAACAGCTCCTTCAGCTTTTCCTCTGTGCTTCTGACAAGCCCCGGGTTCTTCTGAGCATTTCCATACTTTTTTTTTTTTTAAGATTTTATTTATTTATTCGACAGAGATAGAGACAGCCAGCGAGAGAGGGAACACAAGCAGGGGGAGTGGGAGAGGAAGAAGCAGGCTCATAACAGAGGAGACTGAAGTGGGGCTCAATCCCATAACGCCGGGATCACGCCCTGAGCCGAAGGCAGACGCTTAACCGCTGTGCCACCCAGGCGCCCCGCATTTTCTTGCTTTTTGACACCACATAATGTTACAGGCTTGTCTTGTATTTTTCTCTACCTCAACCCTAGAATAAACTTTCTCCAAGGAGCCCTGGCTCTTTTCACATAAAGAATGATATTTAGAAACCAAGGTCTGGGCACCAGTTGTGTCCATTGTTCCTGGGGTGCTACTGCTTCTAGGCCTTCCCAAAGGCAGAGCTAGGAAATTCATGTATGGAAACTAACCAGCACATTAACACACATCTACATTTCTCCATCGATCTGTAAATCTAATCAAAACCAGGAGCTCATAACGATACTTCATATTCTAATTCCAACACACACATAAACTGGTTTCAGAATTGCTAACAAATCCCCCTGTAAGAAACTCATTTACTAACTAGATGGCAGCGTTTACGCGAAGTCCTTTTTGTATTTAGCTTCACAGTATCCAGTCAAGATATTGTTTTCAAACTTACTTGTGTTAGTTCTTTTTATTTCCATCCCATTCATGTAATTCATTTGTAATATAGATAGGTGTATATGCTAGTGGTGTATCCCATTTTGGTTTCTTCCTACAGATGTTTTTCAAGGATACAAACTCACAATGAGTAGTAAATAGTCCTAGAGATCGAATGAACAGTATAGTGAATATAAACAATATTGTACTATAATCAAGGCTACAAAGAGACCAGCTCTTAATTATTCAAGCCACTAAAAAGAAATGATAATCATGCAACTGGATAGAGGTGCTCATTATTGCTACAATGACAGTCATAATACATAAGCGCATCAAATTAACATGTTGTACACCTTCAATTTACACAATGTTTTATGTTAAATATATTCCAATTTTTAAAAAGTCTTTACCTACACTATGATTAAAGAGGAATTCACCTATATTTTCTTCTAGTACTTGCATGGTTTCATATTTGACATTTAGGTTCTTCATCTATTTAAGTTTATTCTTGTGTATGGTGTGAGATGGGACTGTATCTGTTTTCCAACTACCCAGTTGTTCCAGCACCATTTGCCAAAAGATCTATCTTTATGTTCCTGATTTAAGATGCCATCTTTGTCATATCCTAAGTTTCCATATGTATTTGGTCTAATTCTGGAGTTTCTGTTCTATTACATTCGTCTGTTTATCCATTCATGTGCTAGTAACACACTGTCTTAATTATCGGGAAGACAGAGAATGTTTCCATCTCTCCTGGTGCTTACTCCCCCTGCATAGTTGTTCTTTTTGGTGTTTTCCTTTCTGTAAGTGTATGTTACTTTTTTCATGGGAGCTTTAGTAGCAACTTGGCCAACTTCTTAAAAGAATTACTTGGAATTTTTATTGGGATTGCTTTGTTATCCAGGACTTTGGATAGTATATTTAAAATATTCTGAGACACCATCAGTGTGATCCCTCAAATTTAATCTGTAAAAGAAAAAATGGCTAAATGGCACGAGACATTTAAAAATAAATTCTGGGGACACCTGGGTGGCTCAGTCGGTTAAGCATCTGTCTTCGGGTCAGGTCATGATCCCAGGGTCCTGGGATCGAGTCCTTCATCAGGTTTCTTGCTCAATGGGGAGGCTGTTTCTTCCTCTGCCTCCTGCTCCCCCTGCTTGTGCACTCACTTACTCAATCTCTCTCTCACAAAATAAATAAATAAAATCATAAATCATAAATAAATAAATAAATAAATTCTAACAATAGAATTGAAAATTGTGTGCTCAGTATGGTAAGGGAGAAAAGCTTTTAAAAAAAAAAATCAAATGCCTCTTAGGGGGCCCACTCCAGAAGTTAACTTCTTTTTAATATGTACTGTCAATATCATTGAGACTTATGATTCTTCTTCCTTAAAATTGTCTTTTGAATTGGTGCCCTATTTTTTTGGTCTACTGTCATTGCCCTAATTCAGCTATTTGGCTTTTCTCTCTTACACTCTGGCAGCAAAATCCAATAATCTGAAACTAATAATACACTATATATTAACTAACTTGAATTTAAATAAAACCAAAAAGGAAGGAAGGAAGGAAGGAAGGAAGGAAGGAAGGAAGGAAGGAAGGAAGGAAGGAAAGAAAAAAGAAAGAAAGAAAGAAAGAAAGAAAGAAAGAAAGAAAGAAAGAAAGAAAGAAAGAAACAGAACTTAAGGACCTATACTCAAATGGCAGACTTGCTGGGATGCAGCTCTGGCTCCCCTGTGTGCTCCGTGCTTATGTATATTGCAGCACTGATCAACACTGTTGATGAATTCCCAGACAGCAGGTGCCTGTAGAACTCATCCAGTCTTTTTTTTTATCTTATTTTATTTAAACTCAATTAATTAACATATAGTGTTATTGTGTATTAGTTTCAGAGATAGAGTTTAGTGATTCATCAGTTGCATACAATACCCAGTGCTCATTACATCACATGCCCTCCTTAATGCCCATCACCTAATTACCCCATTCCCCCACCCACCTCCCCTCCAGCAACCCTCAGTTTGTTTCCTATGATTAAGAGTCTCTTACTTTTTGTCTCCCTCTCTGATTTCATCTTATTTTATTTTTCCCCTCTCTTACCCTATGATCCTCCGTTTTGTTTCTGAAATTCCACATATGAGTGAAACCATATGATAATTGTCTTTCTCCGACTTATTCTGCTTGGCATAATACCCTCCAGTCCTATCCACATTGTTGCAAAGGTAAGATTTCATCTTTTTTGATGGCTGAGTAATATTCCATTGTGTATATACACCACATCTTCTTTATCCATTCCTCTATCGATGGACCTCTGGGCTCTTGCCATAGTTTGGCTATTGTAAACATCACTGCTATAAACATTGGGGTGCAGGTGCCCCTTTGTATCACAATATTTGTATTGTGGAAAACCCAAAGACTCCACCCAAAAATTGCTAAATCTCATACAGGAATTCAGCAACATGGCAGGATATAAAATCAATGCACAGAATCTGTTGAATTTCTATACACTGAGACAGAAGAAAGAGAAATTCAGAAATCAATCCCATTTACAACTGCACTAAAAACCACAAGATACCTAGAAATAAACCTAACCAAAGAGGCAAAGGATCTGTACTCAGAAAACTATAGACACTTATGAAAGAAATTGAGGAAGACAAAAAGAGATGGGAAAACATTCCATGCTCATGGATTGGAAGAACAAACATTGTGAAAATGTCTATGTTGACCAGAAAATCTACACATTCAATGCAATCCCTATCAAAATACCATTGACATTTTTCACAGAGCTGGAACAAATAATCCTAAAATTTGTATGGAACCAAAAAAGATCCCGAATAGCCAAAGGAATGTTGAAAAAGAAAACCAAAGCTGGTGGCATCACAATTTCAGACTTCAAACTCTATTACAAAGCTATAATCATCAAGACAGTATGATACTGGCACAAAAGCAGACACATAGACCAATGGAACAGAATAGAAAACCCAGAAATGGACCCTCAACTCTATGGTCAACTAACCAACCCAGTCTTCAACACAGGACCCAGCACATAGCACAGTCCCCACAGCTCTGACAAAATTACCAAGAGGACTGTTTTGGAAAATAACATGAGATTAACATAAAATGACCTTGGTCCACAGATATGTCACTAAAGAAAAGTAGAAAGTACTTAGGCTTTGAAAGTATTTTAAGGACAATAAACCAGAATTTCTCCTGCATATGTGGGGCAAGAACAGCAACACAGGGCTGTGCTCCATGCTTGAAGCCCTAGTGGAAATGATAATAGATGGCAGTCCAGAAATACAGCTTATCAATTCCTGTCTTGCTCACATCTTCTTTAATACAGAGAACAGGGCCACTACTAATCTCTATTTTGTGTTAGTGCAAATAGGAAAAAGGCAGCCCGTTCTCAAGATACTTGACAACACCTGCTGGAAATTTGTTATAATATATATTTTATATAATTACATATAATATGTACAATAAAAAATGTATGTTTTAAAATATACAATTTTATTAAATAACAATGTATATTGTGTATATATTATATATATATAAGTATAACATACTAATATACAGTATATAACACCATAATATATATTTACATAATTTGATTTTAAGTATTATCTGTTTATATTATATATAATATATATAAAGTGCAAAGTACATATTATTAGCATAAATATACTAACCTTTGAGGACTACACCGTGAATGACAGTCCTCAGAGCTGTGCAGAGAACATTCTGCCCATCCAAACAGGTTGACTCTAACAGAAAATACAGGATGTGTGGAGTGGAAAAAATAAAAACAATGTTAAAACAGTAAAGTCACCAACTGTGTGACAGAGGGGGAGTATTTTTATTATCTACTTTTATCTGCATAAAAACATCTCTGCAAGGGGGCACCTGGGTGGCTCAGATGGTTAAGCGTCTGCCTTCAGCTCAGGTCATGATCCCAGGGTCCTGGGACGGAGTCCCACATCAGGTTCCCTGCACATCAGTCTCCCTGCTCAACGGGCAGCCTGCTTCTCCCTCCCCACCACTTGTGCTCTCTTGCACACTCTCTTTCTCTCTCCCTCTAATAAATAATTTTTTTTTAAAAATTTCCGCCAGGACATTAAAAATGTACCACCTTTGTTTGGAAGTAAAGAGGAAGGGAGAAAAGGGGGACAGTGGGGAGAGAATCTTGCTGTTTAACTTTTCATAATCTTTTAAAAATCATGTGAACATATTATTTATTCAAGGTAAATGCAAACAAACACATATGAATAGGCAGATTTACAGTTCAGGTAGAAAGCTTACTGAAAGATTGGTGAGGACTCCTTGTACATTTTCATAGAGGTGAGATTCTCATGGTGACCTTCCCATCTACAGATCCTCAGCAAGCACTTAAAAAAAAATCACGTGGAAAGAGAGTTTGGCTCAACCAAGTAAAAACCCTTAGTCAACAGGCATAAAAGTACTGCCAGTAAGCAAGATGAGTGAGCTCTAGACGGCCCCTGTACAATATTGTACCTACGGTCATCAACACTATGGCACACTAAAAAATTTTTTAGGAGATTTAGCTGTCACGATAAGCGCTTGTTCTTACAATACCAGCTTCTAAAAATTGATTTACTTATGTATTTTAAAGATTTTATTTATTTTGGAGAGAAAGAAAGAACGTAAGTGGTGACGGGCAAAGGGGGCTTCTGAACCAGACTCCACACTGAGCACAGAGCCCCACTCGGGGCTCGATCCCACAACTACAACATCATGACCTGAGCCAAAACCAAGAGTGAGACACTCAACTGACTGAGCCACCCAGGTGCCTCAAAACTAATGTATTTAAACCAACAAACAAATGGCCTGACCAGTTCTGGACCTGTATTTATGGAACAAGCCAAAAAAAAAAAAAAAAGGTTAGCAGTTAAATGCTAGGGAAGTCTTCGGTTTGAGAGCAAAAATAGAAGTAATCTGACCATGTAGATTAACAGCATGACCAGGACCAAAATATGCTAAAAATTAATCCAAGTCTAAAAGAAATAATACGAAAGTGGCTTTCAGAGTCATGGCTGATAGAGGAAGGGCTCTGTTTCTGCTTTGAGCACACATTGTCCATCTGCTTCATTAGCAGATAATCTAAAAGAAATATTTCACAATTAAGAATAAGAGTAAAAATCTCCCTAAGTTCCATTCTTATACCTCCAAAGCCTGCAATCTTGCACATACTAGAAGCATGAGATAAAGTTTGTTATTTTCTGAAATGTCCTTCATTATGATGACGTGTAACTCCTGATGTCACAAAATCACATATAACCCTGTATTACACATTCCTTCTTCAGAGCACCCTCTTCTTTGTAAAGATGGTGTACCCTGGGCAGCTCTCTGCATTTAGGCTCAAATAAAACTCTCATCCTTTTCTCTTTTTAAAGATTTTATTTATGTATTTATTTGAGAAAGAGAGAGCATGCAAGCCAAGGTTGGGGGGAGCAGAGAGAGAGGGAGAATGAATCTCAAACAGACTCCACCCTGAACGCAACACGGGGCTTGATCTCAGGACTCTGAGATCATTTCATGAGCTGAAACCAGGAGTCAGATGCTTAACTGACTGAGCCACCCAGGCGCCCCTCATTATTTTTTTTTTTTTTTAGAAATTTTAAAAGGTTTGCTCATTTTTCAATGACAACTGTCAATGAGCATCTTTCAGACTCCCAGTTTTTTAAATATCTGATGATTATAAATATGCAATTTACCGAACATCACTATTGGTGGTAGAAGACAGACGTTATTCATCATATAGCAGACTGATGTTAATTTAATGAAGGTTTTTAACTCAGCTTTCACCCCTTTCCTTCCCCAGTCTCCACTTTATTGTACCTTGCTGCAGAAAGTCTGTCCTTTACTTTTGTTTCCAATTAATCATATTAGCAGAGATCTGGAAATTAACATACTTCTAGACTTTAGGCTCATTTACTATCTTGGTAAGCAGGAACTATGGTGTATGATGTGTTAAGGTGTAACCCAGGGAATTAAGTATTGAAGGGGAAGTCTACATGTCTCCCCTACACTCTGGCAGGTAATATCTAGGAATTTCAGAGTTCCCAGTGCATGGCATGTGGTGCTAAGGAATCGGTTATGGACAGTTTGCAGGAACAAAGAGCAAAACTGTGTGGACATGTTCCTGAACTAAGCTGCTATAGAAACTTTTCCTTCTGTCCCTTCAGTTTTGTCAATTTTAGGATAGTGGAAGAGCCATCTGTTGGAGAGAAACCTGTGAAAGTGCTCTTAGAAAATCCTTGTAGACACTTCTCTTTCTGAATCAAGGAACAGACCAGAGCGTTCATTCCTTGATTCCCATGGAATATGGGGTGTCATGCAGCAATATTCTATGAGATTCTGCCTCATAGGATATCTCTCATATTTTAAGTTATCCCCAGACCCAAGATCTTCCAAAAGTCATCACTGCTTTGGAAATGATCTGAGCATGAAGATGTTTTATAGCTGATGCTGTCTACTCAAAGATCTCAGTGGCTTCATGCGCTGGAGGGATAGTACTTGCTACTCAAGGAAATTTTACTATAAATTCACAGAATTTTACTGTAATACTGAACAATCATCCCTTGATCTAATTTTAAGCATCTGGGTTTTGTAATCCCAGGAATTATGAAATCATGTATACTTTGCCCCAGTTGTTTTTTTTTTCCTGAAATGTGAGAAAATATCCAAGCCATACTATATCTAGCTCTGGATACATGTTTTTCCAAAGGATTTTTGCACACCACCTGAGGCTTTTGTCAGCTCAGTGCATGCACGTGGGCACATGCGCACGGAAGGAAAGAGAGAATAAAGGAAATCATTTATTTCTATTATACTTTGAAGTGCTGTAATTACATTTATCTTGAATGTATTGAACAAAGAAAGTCAAAGATAAACCTAAGCCCCAAACTGACTGTATATAAATCAGAGCCAATGATCTCTAATAAGGCATAAAAGCATATCTAACAGTTCAATTTTTTTTCTGAGCACCTGTTTTAAACATAGCAGTGTGCTACCTGCTGCAGGGTACCCAACACTAAATTATTGGGATCTTTCACTCCAGTGGCTCCCAGTGGGCAGGAGAGTGGGTGGTACACTTGCCTAAGCATGTCTGAATCAAAGCAAAATGGGATGTGCTCTCAGAGCTGAAGTTCCCATGAAATCAATCTAAATATATTTCCACAAGATCATGTTCAATGTCACTCACATGAAATGTGGGGCTTTCCATTTTAGACACAGCAAGTATGACCAAAGCCCCAACTGGACTTGACTTTGGAAGTAAAGCAAGCACCTGTTCCTCTCTCGAAGTTTACTATCTCAAGGAATGGCACCCATCATCCAGTTGTCTGAGCTCCAAATATAGCAGTTGTCCTTTTTTTTTTTTTTTTCAACTCTTGCTTCCAATCCTTAAGCCAGCCCTTAGCACTGCCCTCCAAAATATATCCCAAATCAATTCTTCTCTCCTTAGCTCACATATTACCACCGTGACACAAGCTACCATTCTTTTACCAGAATTACTACAATAGCTTCCTTACTAGTTTCAAGCTTCCATCCTTTTCCTTTTCCCCCTATAATCTCCACCTAGTAGTCAAAGTGACTTTTTAAAACCTGAGTTGGCCACCTGGTTTTATAAGTAAAATTTTATTGGAACAAAGACATTTGTTTAAATATTGTCTCTGGCTGTTTCCTGGTAACGTCGGCAGAAATGAGTAGTTGCAAGAGAGACAGGGTGGGCTGCAAAGCCTAAAATACTCACTATCCAACTATTAACAGAGTTTATTAACCCTTTTTTTAAAACATAGATCAGATCATCTCCCCCTCCAAAAAGAATTCAATAGTCCTTCATCTTTATACTAGGAAGACAATTGAGATTTTTTGCGTTAGTCCACAAAACCCCACATACTCATAATATGACTATATTAAATAAATGGAAGTAAGTCACACTGGTTCATCCACTGTTATCTTTTCTACACCAAGGGTACCACATTCAAACAGTGAAGCATGTACATCTAAAAACTCATTATTAAGGTATTAGGGGAATTGGTGAGATGAGGTGGACATACCACAGGCATTAGAATGACACAGACTAGGGTTTAATTCCCAGCTTCAATAAAGGCTCACTGAATTCCATTTTCCATTTGCCAATAGGAAAAATGCTATTTATCTCATAGTGCTAGAGAGGACTGAATGAGATTATTTATACGAACACACTGTCACACTGATTTTTCAAATTCTGGTCATGTTCTTCCTGGTCCAAACACTCTTCACTTTTTAACCTGTCCTCACACAGGTCCTTGATATTAAAATTCCAAGGGCTGCAGAAACAAAATACATTCTACAGAAAACAAAGTACATTTTAAACATTTAATGCCTTACATGTAAATTTCTATTTTCCTTTTCTTTAGTTTCTTTAGCTAACGGAACCATTTTCTTCCCTTGAATTTACATCCTTTATGGAAATCAAATACTCCTCTTGGCCAAGCTAGCCTAAATGTAGTTACAAGCTAATATTTTTACTTCTAGAATTGTTGTGTTGTTGTTTTCTTTTTAAGTGAAGCTTGACAGATGCAGTAAGAAGCCAACAGTCTTCACTATTGCTTCGGATCCAAGCAAATGCCTTTTGATGATATCAATTTACCTTATGATGCATGGAAACAGGATTATTTTTGCAACCCCCCATCTAGGGATGCATATTAGTTTAGCTCATCCTGAGCCATCAGTCAAGAAATAGAGTAGTCTGGTAGGAAACACTTAAAGTTTGTGAACTTGGTTCTGATTATGTTAAGACAGTATTATAGAAAGAACAGTCAGCTGTCTTTGGCTCCCCCATAGAGTCACATGGACCTGTCACTTCATAAGCAGCAGACCTTGAGCTAGGATTTGAATGCAAGTAGTTTATTTGGGGCAGAATCCTGTAACACACCAGTAGGGGAGGGGAGAATGAGATAGGAAAACAAAAACAGTCAACAAAGGGCAAGTTACTATTGAATATAACTGGAGCTTATTACTATCGCCAGGAGGTGGGGTACCTCAAAGTTATCCCCCGGAAGGGTGAAAGAACCACGTATTTATAGACTCCCTCCAGTAAATCACTGCCTGATGGCTGTTCTCAGGGGGCAATAATTCTCTGACACCCTAGGCCAGGTGTGCTCCAACGATCACAGAAGCTCATAGGCAAAGAGAAGCAGAAGCTACCAACTGGAAATCTGGCTCACACAAACGTTAATGGGAAGACCTGATGGGCTATAAGAGGGACGTGGACAGAATCTTTCACACAGACAGTCTGAGTCACCAGACCCAGTGGGGTCCACAAAATTACCAACTTGAATGCTGAAGCCAAGGCTCAGAGAGAGATGGGGACAATGTCAGAACTAGGAATATTGATTCACTCATCAAACATTTGTTGATGACCTACTGCAAAACAAAGGACCTGGTCATAACTAAAACATGTAGAATCCTTACTTGGCTTTCCTGCCCCATGCCCTTCTGCACACCCTACCCTCAGCAAGCCAGGCTCATTCACAGGCTCATATATCCTTATAGATACTGGTTGCTAACTTTCTCTCCCGAAAGATTTCTTTTCCTATTAGGCTCACCTCAGAAACCTGTGTCCCTGTAAAATTTTATAAAGATCTCTACTATAGCTTATCAAGGTGTAATTCATCCTTTCATGTCTGTCTGCCCGTACCTGGCTCTGGGCTCCGTGGGTTCACAGAGACTCTAAGAACACAGCCCAGAGTAAATGTTCCAAAAAAACTTTAACTGAATTGAACAGAAGGAAAGTGCAAGAAAAGAAACCAATCAAATTAGGAAAATGGCATTGTAAAGAGCAGGGTAGAACATATTTATAGACATGGAAATATGTTCACAGAATATTACCTTAAATACACGCATATACCAAGAAAAAGTATGTACAGGTAATATACAACTACATTTTAGCACCAAACTTTGTCTTTGGTTTATCAATCTTTTCTAATTTTACTCCCATGAAGGCATATTAGCTATATAATTTAAAACTTAAAAAGACCTTTAAGGCTCATTGATGGCCAATCAGGTTCAGACCAGTTACAGCTTTCAGATTTCAAGGCCAGACAGGGGAGCCAGTGAGTCATCAAACAGGCAGGCTTCAAACATAATAGGACTTGGACATTGAGGTAGCTCCTACGTCTGATTGGGACCTTCATCTGTGACCTAGTTCTCAGAATGGGACCATGTGGGACTATGTAGGGGCTGGCGTAGGAGGCTGGGGACATAGTAAATAATGAGGCCAGATGGGGCCAAGGGTGGTTGGAGAGGAGAGTGTTCACTGCTTCCTGAGCCCTGGTGTCCTGGCCTAGTTCTCAGCCCCAGCTTTCTGGACTGAGTTACTGATCGTCTACAGACCATCAAAGCAACAAACATTGGGAGATGAAATAACCAACCCCTGATGATCCATTTCTCTTTATCTTAAAATACTAGAACAAATCAGACTTTTTTTAGTGATCATCTTCTTCCAACTCCTCATTTTACAGATGGGCATATCGAACATCAAAGAGGAATAGTCTCAACAGGAAGTTACTATTTCAATAAACGTCAACTTGGATAGATTGAGGGTAGCTACTAGAAGTGCTATTTGAGGATTCTGAGGCCAAAGTCAGGCTCAACTATAGAAAATTTGTGGTTGCTTAGTAATGTCTGTGATGGCAATGGCTACGAGGTGGCCCATATGCTCTCCTTAAACTCTTAGAAGAAGCAGGATAACCCAGCAATTTTGACAGAAGCCGCTAATTGAAGGAAAGTGATACAGCACCAAAGCCAAGTTTTCTAATTTTGTAATAGAAATCTATACATTGAAAGATGAAATGACTTTGTCTAAATTAACTAAAATGGTAAGCAATAGATGATGGATTCAAATACCAATCTATTTGACCCCAAACCCATGCTCTTGACCCCTATGCTATAGGTTCCTCCTCATTGGCTGTCCTTGTCCACCACCCACTCATGCCATCCCCTCCACTCTGACAGCATTCTCCTAAAACAGCCTCAAGACTCAGCTGCTTCTAATTTCAATACCTAGAGGTGTTTGTCTCAGAGACACAAAAACACCATGTCCCAAGTCAATCTTCTCTTTCAGGTCTGAAGTTTGCCATTTTCTGAACCTTTACCACTGAATCTTTTTTACATGTCATTTGGCTCCAGCTCTTCCTTTCAACCTGCTTGATTTATTCAAATGTGGAAGAGTGACTCACAAGTTACATGAAGATAAACCCAGCTGTGTGCCAGAGATAATTATTTCAGAGTAATTAAAATGATCTATGGGCTGCCAAATTATACACCAAAATGTGATTCCACACTTTCTCTTTTATCTGCCTAGTTCTTCCTCTGTCTGTCAAAAGAAACTGCTTGCTAGGGTAGGGGCTCCACAGCCCTAATACATTAATCATCACTGTTCAGCAGCCTTATTAGAGGGTCATCTCCGCAGGGAGACTTTACAGCTTCAGAGAAAAACTCTCGTCTAAAATAAGAGAACTCCAAGATGACCACTTATGCTACTTGCTTGTGATGAGTTCCCCAAAAAGGTGCCCCAGACATCTAGAAGCAACCAGAACATCACACAGCAATAGGAGTAGTGGGGAATAAGGAAGAAGACAGAAGAGATGGGGAGGAAGGAAGGAGCTGGGTCTCAGTAGAGCTGCTCGTTCTCCCTAATCTACTGCAACCACTGGTACCTCCTGTCTTAGCCCCCCCCCCCCAGTATTACTGTGTCAAGTCTCCCTCCAACCTAGGTCAGATCCCCTCAATTAGAGACTCGGATGGAGATTCTGTACATGTGTTTTATTGTAAGAGTGCTCTCAGGACAAACCTACAGGGGTGTGAGGGAGGTCAGGTAGGGCAAGGGAAAAGCTAGGCAAAAAGGTACTTTCAGGAAAGATCTCAGTCTGATCCCATAAACTGTATCACAGAATTTGAGCCACTCAAAGGCAAGGTGGCTGGGCTATGATATGGCTACATCAGTGAGTCACTGCTCAGGGCCACCCCCATGTGGGAATGATGAGGGGGAGGCTGGGCGGAGGGGAGTCATGCATCTCCAGGCTTAGCACTCACAGCAGCCAAGAACAACTTCAACAAAGAAATCAGGTATGAGCCATTAGAAGCCAACACCCACAACAGCTGGGAGAGGGGTGTCCCAATGAGGTCAAGGACATCTGGGTGGGGCACTCACAGTACCCGCTCCACTCTCTTATAGTATTTCATGGTGTTGGAGAGAATGTTCAAACTGCCAATGATCTCAAATTGGCAGCTCTTAAACAGGTTTATGGTCCCAAAAATACTGACTTTGGGGATTATATGATCCCACTGAAATTGTTTGCAAAATGTCCATACATACGAAAATGACAGGAACGAAGAATATGGGTCTCATCAGATTCTCTGTAGTGTAGGTGAACTCCTGGGTTTGGAAGTGTACCTGTGAATTTCCCGAGAGGTGGCTGTAGCTCTAATTCAGCCTCTTCCATGAAGCCTTCCCTGACTACTCCCTTTTCATCTGGTGCTTACCTCAGAGGCATAGTTGGGGACCTATGTAGGGGACAAGACTGCTATTTTACATCTTCCAACGATAATAACTGTTCATTTGAAAATAGGGATGACAATAATTAAATCTAAAGTTTACCGAGCACTTACTATGTGCCAGCTATTTTTCTATAGTCATTATTCACTTAGTTTTCAATACTATCCCTCTAAGTAGAAACTATCATCTCATTTTCTCATATGAAAAATTGGAACACTGAGAAATTAGGTCACTTGCCCAACCTCTCATAGTTAGGAAGTAGTGAAGTCAGGATTCGTATCCAGGCAGTCTGACTCCAGAGTTGCAAGGATGTTGGAGGAAGCCACGCAAAATACATGGCTGAACCATCACACTTTATTTTTTTTTAAGATTTTATTTATTTATTTGACAGAGAGAGACAGCGAGAGAGGGAATACAAGCAGGGGAGTGTGAGAGGAAGAAGCAGGCTTCCCGCTGAGCAGGGAGCCTGATGCGGGGCTCGATCCCAGGACTCTGGGATCATGACCTGAGCCAAGGCAGACGCTTAACGGCTGAGCCACCCAAGCGCCCCTGAACCATTGCATTTTAAACCCTGAAACAGGAAAGAAGTTACACAAAGTTAGTGGCTTTTTAAAGGTCTAGTCTCCCCATTGACAATGGCCAAGCCATAGTAAGTATTCCAGAAACACTGGTCTTATAAATGAATAAATTAAGTAGTTAAATGAGATAAAGTGAGTGTCAAAGGGTCTCCCTCAGTTCCTAGACTTCATACGTCCTCAAGAAATGATCATTTCCATTCCATAAAAGTAAGAGTGTTATTTATATCCTCTGCTATGCCAGGCACATCAAAGTGTCTCAGAAAATAGTGCTACATACAATATTTAACCAAATGAACCACATGGGTATCAGAAAGGGGAAGAGGACACAAGGAAAATGAGGGAGCAGGGGAGTAGTGAAGAGGGAATGAAGAAATCCAAGTAAAAACAGAGGGGAGGGGCACCTGGGTGGTTCAGTCCATTACAGGCCTGACTCTTGACTTCCGCTCACGCCACGATCTCAGGGTTGTGAGACAGAACCTGGCGTGGGGCTCTGTGCTGAGCATGGAGCCTGCTTAAGATCCTCTCTCTCCCTTTCCCTCTGCTCCTCCCCCTACCCAAAAAAAAAAAAAAAAAAAAAAAAAAAAAAAGGGAGAAGGGAAAGAAAAAGCCAAACTTCTACCACTAGCCGTGCACCCAGTACATTCAGTCAGCAAGAGGCCACTGACGGCTGCAATTAGATTTGAAAGAGGCCAAGGCAGCTAACATCTGCAATTGGATTTTCCAACGCGACTCCAGATCTGAAAGGGAAAATGGTTGCCTGAACCGCAAAGACGCGGAATGAGAATGCAGATTCTTGCGCTGCTGTAAGCCCCTCTCCCCAAGCCCCTGCGTTTGCATCACTCTGCTCTTCGTAGCACTGTCTCCTCCCCCGGTCTTCAGCCTCCGCTAGCACCACAGCACCACCTACCGTCCCTGACACAGACGGGAGGGTGTGCGTTGGTTTGGACCAGAGGGAGAGTTTAACGCCGCCAGCAAGCTCTGGAGAGGACACCGCTCATTGGTCCTGTGACAAGCCGGACAGAGGCGTAACTGTCACTCCGCATTTCAAGCTTCAGGCTCTCTCCTCTCCCCTGTTCATTGCCAGGCCTTTCCTCCACCTAAAGCATTTTCTCACAAGAGTAAATGGGTAATTCACATGGAAGGGAAGTCTCCCAGGGATTTAGCCATGGTGCTGGGCAGGCCACAGAGTTTCCTATACTTGGACTGGGATGATATGTGGCTAAAAGGAAGAACTGCTCGAGAGAGCTAATTACTCTGGAAAGTGACCCAGCAGGCTGACCTGCTCCTCCGGCTAAGAGCACACAGCCGAAAGACTACCACTGTGGAAGGACTGCGTTTGGCTATAATCATACCCATGATTACAAGATGAGTTATCGGGATGCATGGTGTTTGCGGAGCGGGAAAAGTCAATCTCTCTTCAGTTACCCTGGCTACGTTCATTCTCTTCACAGGTAGCTGCCCACTTACACCTTCAAAATACATGCCAACCATCATGTCTACCTGCGACCTCCACGCCAGCCATAGAAATGGGGATTATGGCTGGTATTTCCCCATTCTGCTTAGCTCAAGCCCACTTTTTCCATTCTGCTATGTGATGTTGGTCTGGGAGTCGGCCAAGTGTTTCCCAGGTGCCCACTCACTGCCTGCAGTTAGGTTCTGCCATGGAGAGACTGGGGGTTTGAGGGTGACTCCCTCCTGTGTTCGGCTCATGTTGACCTTATTCCAACAACATCAGATGTCTTTGAGAATTGAGGGCAGCAGCCCTACAATGTTCCCACTTTGGGACTCCCCAAGTGGACTGAGGACCAGACACACATCAAGCCCCAAGTCTGAGCACCGAGCCCTAAGCACCCTGCTCCTTCTCCTAGAAAATCTAGCTCTTGGTAGCATCACTTTTCCCCTAGAGTGGTGACCACTTCCTGCAGCTACCACTTCTGTGATAATTTGACGTCCCCTTTTTCTTTCAGTCTTTCAACACCATGTTTAACCAATCTCCTGGGTTGTCGCGTCTCAGTCTGGAATGGTTTGGATCTCCTGGTTGATACAGTACAGGCTATACAATGACAGCCAAGAAGATGGAAAGGCAAAATGGTTTTTGAAGACCAAGAACTGGTTTATGAGTCCTACACACTCTTTCAAGACGGTTCCAATACTATAAGTTATAAGCAGGCACTAAGGAGTCAGACAGACTTGGATTTGCACACTGGCTCAGCCACTTCCTATTTGTAGACTATTAGACAAGGTATAAATAGTCTGGCCTCAGCTTTCTCATCTGTAATGTGGATAATCAGGACACCAAACCCACAGAGCTGTAGAGGGATCTTAAACTGTACGACTCACACACAAAGTGCTTTGTGCAGAGCGTACTGCATAATTAGCCTTAAGGAAAGATAACCCAAACTTCTGGTTTCAAGTAAGTTCTGGTGATACAATGTACAGCTTGGTGACTATAGTAAATACTGTTTTGTACATCCGAAGTTTCTACAAGAATAGGTCCTAAAAGTTCTCATCACAAGAAAAAAATTGTTACTCCCTGAAGTAATGGATGTTAACTAGACACTATGATGATCATTTCACAATATACACATATATCAAATCAGTATGTTGCACACCTAATTCAATGTTACATGTCAATTATATCTCAGTCAAATGGGGGGAAGATTACTCAGTATTGGTTTATTATTGGGTTTTTTGTTTTGTTTTGTTTTACTACCATCATCAAGTTTCCTAATGAGAGAGCATTTGAGAAAGTTCCATGTTCTGGGTTGATTCAAGAAAGCTACCACCCTGAACACTGTGAATCCCTGAAATAGGAGAGAGAAATTCCAACCAAAAGGAGTCTCAGCCATGAGATCTATCATGGGTCAGACAAGAATATGATGCCACATGTAGTCACTG
Source organism: Ursus maritimus (assembly GCF_017311325.1). NCBI lineage: Eukaryota > Metazoa > Chordata > Mammalia > Carnivora > Ursidae > Ursus > Ursus maritimus. The sequence goes on from NW_024423786.1 coordinate 12,229,637, forward strand.
CCCAATACATGTGACATGCTTTACATGGACAACCATGTAAGCTGGACATTGCAGTCACCACTCTACCGATAAGGAAATGTATCTCAAGAAGTTAAAAAGGGAGGGGGAGGCTCACGAAATTTAAAAAAAACAACAACCTTGCCCCAAATCCCAGCAGTAAGCAGTAGAGTTGAGCTTTGGCCTTGGTCTGGCCAAGTGGTTCCAGAACCTATGCTCTACACCATTAAACGGCCAAGAAGAGTAACCAACAAGGTCACAAGCTAAGGAAGAAACACTTGTCAGGAAACAAAGATAGCAAACAGAGAACTTGCTTAGAACACACTTTTTTTGTATATCTCAGAACATAGGTGGTGGTGTGAAGGTGTCACAGGGGGCAAGGCTACAGTGATGTCTCAGCAAACATCAAATAGCTTACGTATTATAGACTCACACCTAAGGTTCTCTCTGACTTTTCAGCTCTGAAGAATTCTAATAGAATTAAACCCTATAGGAAAAGTGGCCCCCATAAGACTCTCCACACCAGGCACTCAACAGCCTATTTTAACCACCCCCAATCACCAACTTCAGCACTACAAGCAGATGCTATGTCCTATACACAGAGAAAATTGCAGCCTGGTGTCACCTGTATAAGAAAGCATGTTGTAATGAGCCCAGGGCAATCATGGGCTACATGCATGCATGTGAGAGATTCACTCTCAGTGTTCAACTGAAGAAAGTAATTGATCATTGCTAATAAAATAAGTAAGTGCTTCCTGTACATAATTGTCTCAGCCAAGGCTCAGTTCACTAGAAGTCAGCAGCCTCAGCTTTGTAATGAAAACAAAAAGTCAGAGAGGCCTCTGGAATAATAGAACAGCTGGAAACAGGTCCCACAGAACTTGGGCTGTACCAGAAATCCTGTCATGGCAATACAGGGAAGTGAAGGGGGGACTCACCAGACAGTCTAAGTACATCTTGGTTACCTGCCTACATTTCCTTCAAGGGACCATTTTACAAAAAGCTCATCAAGAAATCACTGTGGAGGAGGCCTCCCACCCACAATCCCCTTTTACTCACCGGCCAACTTAGTGAAAAAGACATTACAGCCCCTGAGGAGCATAGGTCAACAAGAGAGAAGGAACCCTGCCTCTGAATGCATTGTTAAAGGTGGCCCAGAAACACTGAAAAGGACTTTTACGTTGCACAGTTGATATGACTAACCCTAATAGGTCACGTGTGCCAGACAGAGAAATTCCCAGCCCCTAATCCTTCTCCTCAGGTACCTTTCTGAAAGTCACAATAGGAACATAAAAGAAACAGCAGGGCGGGTCTAGAAGGCTCCTTCTGGAGGTCCCCCTGGGTAAGCATGTTGGGTCAGAAGCAGTGACCCCAGCTTGGCAGTAGAACAAGCGAGCACTTTGGAACCACGCAGAGCTGGACACTTTCAATTAAATAACGTGCCACTCTGAAAGCATGCTGAGGAGAAACATGTCTCACTTGACCTGTCACTCACTCCCTTTTATTAATAATAGAGTGTTTGTGCTTTGACTGCTGTCCTCCCGACAATCAGAAGGAACGCTGACATGATTTGGTAGCATTTCAAGGTCAGCAACATCTCAACAGCGGGTGACAAACATTAAAAAAAGAAAAAAGAATACTCCCATTGACCAGCAGCAAGAGCCGAGGAACAAGAAAGAAAATAGCGCTCAGGTGACACTGTATCTGTGCACCCAACCACCAGTGTGCAATGCACTTACCAGGGGTGGCACCTGAGGTGGAAGGTGGGATCAAAGGGAATTTTCTCTTTTTCACGAAGTATTTTTGTAGCTCTTGTTGCAAGGGTAATGCTGCCGCTCTGACAGCTGAGTTTGAAAAAGCAGGAGCCCGAGCGTAATTGAAGTTCCCATCTTGCTCAAGTCAAGTCGGTGGAAGGCATTCCTGATTGTTGGCCTTTTCTCATACACCTGGTGAATTAGGGAACCAAGCTACTTCCATTTGTGGCTCTGCCATCCCCCCAAAATTCCTGGGGTTCCCTTCCAGCTGGCTAAAGGAGTAAATATGTATATGATGTGCGCACACTTCATACCACTGTGGGCCTGGCAGGGACACTTCACCTCCACTCACACCCAATCGGTGAGATTTAGTCTTTGGGCCACATCTAGAAAGAAGGGAAGCTGGGAAAAGTGGTCCCTGAAGGAGTAGTAACCCCAGAAACAATTCTATACCATGAACAGACAGATCAAAATACTGGAGGACAGCTGGCTGCCTCTACAACAGACAGTGGGCCTGGGTTTCCTCTTCCAAAATGCAAAATAAATTTACTCTTAAATAAAATGTAAATCATGAGTCAATGCAAAGGGAAAATTATGTCCAATAATAGTACAGGTGGTATGATAGACCATAACTTTGAATGAAATTTAGACAACGCAAGACTAGAGTACTATGTAAAACCACTACAAACAGGAAGCAGAGTGCCTTCTTGCTATTAATAGAGGTGGCATTTTTTTTTCTTCTAGTTTCTACCCTCTTTAGGACAACACTATTTTTTAATGATGTATTTGGGAACAGCATTTCAAGTAAGTTATTGGAGAAGCAATTGGCCACTTGACCCTATCAGCAAAGGTAGAGATGGGACTCCCTCTCAAGGACAATATTCCCTGGGCTATTCAAGCGGGTGGAAAGAGAACACTGGTACAGTCTTCAAATATGTCAAGTGCAGGCCCAGGGTTACTCATAAGAAATGTCTTACATTATAGTTGCATTTTTTGTTTACAGACATTTATTTATCCAGTAAGAACTTATTATTGGTTTCCTCTTTATCAAGTACTCCCATCTCCATCCTATTTGTTAACATACTTCCATTTCTTACTCTTTACCCTNTTTCCCTCTGAAAATTTCCCTCTGAAAATTCTTTGAGGGATCTTTATTTTACTTCTCCCTTCGATGTGTGGTAGAGACAGAGTTGTCTTTCAGACAACTGCATTTATTGAATGTATTTGTCAGCTTTTGTGCCATGTAGCTGTGTAATAAAGAGACCCCAAATTCACCAGCTCAAAAAATAAGCCCTTATTTCTCACGTGGGTCTGGCAGGGAGACTATGACTCTACTGAGGTTGGCCACATTTGCCTCCAGGTTGTAGACTGCATTCTGATCAGGTCCACATGTCACCTTACTCACCTTGAACCAGCCATGCTCTTCTAATGAAAGAGGCCAAACCAAACTACACATACATATTTAAAGCTCTGCTTACTGTCACATCCTCTCATCTTCTCTTTTAGTCCTCCCGACAATCTGAAAGTCACAATAGTGACAACAGTAGCTAAGCAAGGAATCCCAAACTTTTAGTCCTATTGACCAAAGCCAGTCACATGGCCATGCTTAATATTAACGCAAAGGGAAAGTATTTTCTTTCATTGTGGGGAGGCACCAAAGTCATGTGGCAAAGGTGCAGATAGATATAGCATGCTCTTACTGGGAGAAAACAAAGAATCCAGAGGGAAATAATCCAATCTACCTCTCAGACAAAATTTTCATTCCAAAACACCATGAGAAAATTTACCACAGAGGCAGTCATCCTGACTCAAGAGGCAATGGAATGAGCAGATATAAAGATCTTTGACAAATGGTATAAAGCCAACCTAGGACACTTGGAAACAACCAGATAGAGTTAACTTTTTATGAAAGATTTCCACTTGCAGTTCATAAAGCACTTAATACCAAATCATCTCAGAACTAAAGGTGACAGAAAAGCTCATTTATCTCAATCCACTAACATTTGATTGGTCAAGTCCAGTCTCACAGCTACCTTTGGAAGAAAGTTTGGAAAAATGGGTTCCCTGGAGTCCTGTGAGGACAAAGGTTCTGGGGCCACATCTGGGATCATCACCTGGGTTTTTACATGGATTATCGATGTCTGGGGTTGCAAGGGGCAACAACATGTGAACATATTACTCAATATAAAGAAAAAATATTACATTAATAGTAACATAGTTCTTGGCAGTGGCCATAATCTTGAGGGTAATGGAAATCTGAAAAACTCTAGACCAGAAAACTCTTAAAATAATAAACTCAATCCTTTTGCCAAAGCAATAGATTTCACACATGAAAATAGTCATGCCCCATTAATCCCATCGTTAAATTTCAGGATCTTAACCTAAGGATATAAATGCCCAAAATACATACAATTTGTAGCTAAGCAAGGAATCCCAAACTCACATTGCATTAATCTAACTATAGTTTTTAAGATTAACACAGGCAATGGTCCCACCGACAAGTACACATCTGGAAAATGAAGTCCAATTTCAACGCAATATTTTCTTTTCTCTTTTTTTTTTTTTCTTTAGAGAGGGAGGGGGATAGGGGAGGAGCAAGGGAGAAGGAGAGTGAGAATCTTAAGCAGGCTCCATGCCCAACACAGAACCCAACATGCAGCTCAATCTCACAACCCTGAGATCACGACCTGAGCCAAAATCAAGAGTCAGACACTTAACCAACTGAGCCACCCAGGCACCCGCAATAATTTCAAAGTATACAAATGATATTAAAAGTACAGAGATTCAAACATGCACAATTCTGCTACTCTAATAAATTAGCTCTTTAATTTTACTTTTTTATCCTTACCCATATTTATATTTAATAGCTAAACAATACAATCTTAATATGGTCAGAATTTTATTCTCAGCTTATTCATTTAGTATGATTTTCACACATTTTCCCAGGTTGCTACATTTTTTCCACATTAGAAATTTTAACATTTGCATAATCACTCATCAAAGTATTACTTGATATACCATAATACCACTTCTTCATGCTTAATATTTTAATCAGATCCATTATCTACAAGCTTCAATTAATTAAATTTTTGTTAAACGCTTACTGAAATTGAAACCTGATTGGTTGTTTTGTTGGGGTTTTTTGTAATCTACAAATCTAATAACAGTATCCACCATGCATACTTCCACCTAAGATATAACTATTAGCCTTTCCTCAGAGTTCTGGTTCACTAGAGGTGAACTGTGAAGTCCTTCGGGTTGGCATTCAAATGCAGTATCTTAGTGAAAGCATTCCGCTTTAGAGAAGCAAAGACCAATTCTGAAATGGAATGTAAAGTTGCTGTCATATATATTAAAATCTTTAACATTATGTTTCATTGGAAATCACACCAATTGCGGGTGCCTGGTGGTGCAGTCGGCTAGTCTGACTCTTTGTTTCTGCTCAGGTCATTATCTGAGGGTCACGAGATCGAGCCCCACTTCAGGCTCTGTTCTCAATAAGAAGTCTGCTTGAGATTCCCTCTCCCACTCATTTTCTCTCTCTCAAATAAATAAATATGGATGGATGGATGGATGGAAGGAAGGAAGGAAGGAAGGAAGGAAGGAAGGAAGGAAGGAAGGAAGGGGAGGGAAGGGAGGGAAGGAAGGAAGTCCCACCAGTTGGTCACCAAAAGGAAGAAGGAATAGCTTTTCTTTCTTTCTTTCTTTCTTTTTTTTTTTTTAATGCATCGAAGAGTCTTGCAAGTGCTCTTGCCACTGAAGGCAGCAGGGTTGAGGAGAAATCTGAGGCGATAACTGCACTGGTTATCTGTTGTTGCATTAAAAATTACCCCATTCTTCCTCTCCCACTCCCCCTGCTTGTGTTCCCTCTCTTGCTGGCTGTCTCTATCTCTGTCGAATAAATAAATAAAATCTTTAAAAAAAAATTATAAAAAAAAATAAATAAATAAAAAATAAAAATTACCCCCAAAACACAACAGCTCAAAGCAAACATTCACTATTTTACAGTTTCTGACAATCAGGAATGCACCATGTATTAGCGGGGTGGCGGTCAGGACATTGGCAGGAGCTGCAGTCACCTGAAGGCTGGAACAGGTGGAGGCTTGGCCTCCAAAGCAGTTCACTCACATGGCTGTTTCCCGGAGGCCTCGTTCCTCACGCCACGGGCCTCCACAGGAATTGAGTGCCACTTGAGTGTCCTGATGACACGGCAGTGGTCTTCCCTCAGAGTGAGTGATCCAACAGAGAGCAAGGAAATTGCACTGCCTTTATGACCTCAACTCCAGAAGTTTACTCTTTCATTATGCTTTTTCTATCCCTCCGTTTATTAGAAGCAAGTCACAAAGTCCAGCACACCTCAGAGGAGAGGAGAATTAGGCTCCACCACTTGAAAGCAAGAGAAACAATTTGAGGACATATTTTAAAGGGACCACACTAACTGCTAAACTATCAAAAAGTAATGGGGAAAGTATGGATTTGATAGGCACATACACCCTTTGAATTCTGGCTCTGCCAATTACAACCCATATAACACTGAGCCAATCACTTGGGGCCATGCTCTTGACCTCTTTCTTCATCACTGTGCTTCAGATTATTTGCTGTCTGCTTGCCTCGGCAGATTATTACGAGATTCAAAAAAAGGTAATGTAAAATGGTGGGTTTTTGGGGACAGCTGGGTGGTTCAGTCAGTTGGGCATCTGCTTTTCACTCAGGTCATGATCCCAGGGATCCTGGGATCAAGTCCCAAGTTGGGCTCCCTGCTCAGCGGGAAGCCTGCTCTCCCTCTCCCTCTGCAGCTCCCCTTGCTTGTGTTCCCTCTCTCTCTCTCTTTCTCTCTCTCAAAATAAATAAATAAAATAGTTTTTAAATGGTGGGTTTTTCATAGTCAAAAATAAAAATTGGATATTATCAATGACCACCATCAAAAAAATTATTATTACTCAGTACTCTTTAAGTAGCAAATGACCTCACTTGAATTACACTCAACACAGGTTAAACAGAAAATTGGATGTACTGGTTCACATAAGCAGAGGTACTTCAGGAATGGCTAGATCCAGGGTCTTACATTGATGGAGTTCTTTTTCTTTCTGTCCTCCTATCTCAGCTTTCGGGGTTTCTTTTTCTTTTTTATTTCCCTTTCTGTAGTGGCTCCTTTACTTCAGGCCTAGAACTGCCTCTCGCCTTGTGGCCAGGAAGAGGATCACAACCATTGCCAACTTAAACCATCCTCAAAGCTTATTATCCTAAAGGTGGGGAAGCACTCTCTCTCTCCCAGCATCCACATCCCACTTCTTGGGAAAGATTCTAATTAACCCTTCTTTGTTATTGCCATCTGCAAAACCCTCCAATGCCTTTTCCTCACAATTCAATCTAGTAATGTCCTCATCATAGACTATAAGCTTCTGTATTATTTGGCCCCTGGCTACCTCTCCATCCTCATTCCCATCACTGTGCCCTCACTCATGTTATTCTAGTCATACTGCTATAGCCCCAGGGCCTTTGCACCTACAGTTCCCCTTGCCCCAAAATACTTTTCTTCTATGGTTAATCCTCTCTCTTCATTCAGACTAAATATCATTTCATCCTGGAGGTCTTCCATGAACCCCCTTTCTAAAAATGCTACCCACCACACCCATTGCTCTCAATCCTCTTACATGCTTTTTACATTTCTAGGCAATACCATTATCTGACATTTTATTGTATTTCTGCTTACTGGTTTATTATATGTCTTCTTCAAGTACAGTGTAAATTCTGTAAACACAGAGAATCTATTTTGCTTACTGTTGTATCACACTAACACATAGTAGATGCTCAGAAAATACTATTGAAGGAATGAATGAAAACGCCCACCTGTAAACCAATCACTGTGAGTAGAGAATGGAGTATCCTGGCCAAAATGTATGACAGGTCATTCCCAGGGAGATCAAGATTGATAGTACAACCAGAACAACCTGGAATTGGCAGTGAGTCTCCAACAGAAAAGCAGGGTACAATTTATCAGAAGCAGAGGGAAGGAATACAGGGCAGGTAAAAACCACAGCTATCCCCCAGATCACATTTATCCCAATTCCACACAAAACCCTCCAAGTAAATGTGAAAGGGGAGGTCAGAGATAGATGGAGTAGATTTTAAAGCTGCTAGATATATACTCTCCAAGGCCAGCCGCCAAAAGCCACTGTGAAGCTCATGCCAATTTCATAGACAAACACACATAACCAAAAATTACCCAAATACAAAATTTATCACCATGCCTAATAAAAACTGCAACAAGCCCCAGCACTCTAAATTAATGATCATCAATGAGTGGCATGGCATTAGAAAAGTGACAGGCATTTTGTGCAAAAGCAGACGTCGAGAGAAAGGCATTAAATCAAACCGCAGTACCATGAAAAGGCAAAGGAGCGGTGGAAAGGATAATTTCTCAAAAAGTAACTTTCCGACCGAGAGAATGGATTGATAGTACTATCCGTTCTTTATAGGAAAGTTCCCAACAATGCATTTCCTTGTCATCATGATCTAATGTGGGTTACCAGCTATTACTCTCATTCATCATGTTCCTCATCCACGCTGTAGAATAAACAATATCAGGGATTTCTTCACTCATATTTCACGGCACTTCTTGGAGGGGGTGGATTTTGCATTCAAGTGCAAACCAAAGTGTTCCAAATCTATCTAGGCTCATAAAAACTATAAATGACCTGGTCTGGGGCACACAGATGCCCAGTGGTGCTATAAAATCTAAGTCTGCTTTGCTGGAAGTCTCCCTTGCTTTAGAAAATTTACTTATCCTTACAATCTGATTTAAATTAGGCTGGTCCCCATAAAACCAGATTGCTTCTACTCACCATCTACACTGTTCCTTCACGCTCCAAGACAACTCAACTCTGCTCTCCCTCCTTTTTGGAGCCCTATAAATTGTACCTACCCCTTATCGAGTGCCTAATAGTTCCTGCTCAACTGCACACAATGTCTCAAGCCATCACAAAACAGTCCTTTGAGGTTGGCACTGTCATCCCCATTTTAGAGATAAATCACAGCTCAGTGCTGTTCAGTTGCTTGCCCAACCCCCCACAACTAGTATCTGGCAGAATGAATAACCCAACTCTGATCAGATTCAGAAGCCCACACTCCTTCAATTCCATCACATGCCCTACCCTGCCAGTTACAAAGTTTACCACTACTTCAAGTATTTCTTGACTAACTATTGCAACTGCATCATTCTGCTTCCACCCTTATTACTTTGTACCTAAATTGCTATAATCACATCCTGATTCACCCCAGAACCCAACTCTTCCAACTACCGAATCTCCTGGAATACTACTATCTTCCTATCAGGAAACTTCAGTATCTCCCAATTCTTTATCACACCAAATGGAGACATTTCTGCTAGATGATACTACTTTATTTTTTCTTAGTATTAATCCAACTATATCAATAATCACTATTTTGTGGGACTGTTGTTCTTGATTTTTATTTATTTGAGTATAGCTGGTGTGCAATGTTACAATAGTTTCGGGTGTACAATGTAGTAATTTGACAAGTTCATACATTATGCTATGCTTTCCAAGTGTAGCTACCATCTGTCACTGTACAATGCTATTACAGTATCATTGACCATGTTCCCTATGCTGTACCTTTTCTTCCCACGTGGAGCACTTTAACAGGAACTTTAGCAGGAACTTCTGTCCCTCCTATACCTCTAGGCGAGCAAAGCTCGCTGTGATCTGGCCCTGTCTACTTCGGTTGGAGGGCACAGCTTCCTGCCTCTATCATATTGATGTACCCTCCTCCCATATCCTTGTGACAGACAGAGCTAGAGAGACATAGAGACACAGAGCTAGACAGAGATGTGGAGACATAAAAATAGAGAGAGAGAGATACACAGAGAAAGAGATAGAGAAACACAAAGCAACAAACAAGGATAGAGAGAAAGACAGGGAGACACAGCAAAAGGGAGACACAGAGGGATACAGAGACAGACACAGAGATACAAACAGACACAAAGACTCCAAGTCAGAGAGATAAAGACAGAGACAGACATAGAGAGGTAGAGATACTGAAAGAGAGAAACAGGAATAGAGACAGAGCAGCAGAGATAGAGAGACACAGAGACAGAGACACACAGACACATACACAGAGACAGGCACACAGAGAGAGAAATAGATACAGCTATAGACTCAGAGCGCCTCACCCTATAGCTAAGAGCTGTGTGTAACCAGGTACTACCAACAGGGTTTCAAAGTTATCTTTTACTGAGCTTTCACTGTCTGCCAGGAGTCTTATATGCTCTCAGCATAATCTTTACAATCAGTTCAGAAAATATGTACTATAAGTATCCCCATTTTATAAATGAGACACTGGAGGCTCTTACAGATTGACTTTCTCAACTTGTAAAAGACAGTAATATTTCAAATCAGGTGTGCACAGCTCTCAAGTCCAAGACTGTGTCCACCAGCTGTTTGGAGATATTTTTTATTATCACATGGGAGGTGAGAGAGAGGTTTTATTGACATCCAGTAAGCAGAGGTCAGGGACGCTGCTTAACATCCTGTTATACACAGGACAGCCCTCTACATCAAAGAACTGCCTGGTGCAAAACATCAATACAACAAAAGTTGAGAAACTTTGGTATAAACATACTACCCACTCCTAACACCAAGCTTCCCCCCTACGCTTTAGCCCACACCACTCCCGGATGTCAAAGTCCCCTGGATTATGCATTTATTCATTAATTCAACAAACATTTGCTGAGAATTTCTGAATTCATAGGTACTGGAAAAAAAATGATTTTGACATGGTGCCTCATAGGCTATTACAAAAAGAGATAAGAGATGAGCTTCCTAGGGTGCCTGGGTGGCTCAGTCATTAAGCATCTGCCTTCGGCTCAGGTCATGATCCCAGGGTCCTGGGATCGAGCCCCGCATCAGGCTCCCTGCTCTGCTGGGAGCCTACTTCTTCCTCTCCCACTCCCCCTTCTTGTGTTCCCTCTCCCACTGGCTGTCTCTGTCAAATAAATAAATAAAATCTTAAAAAAAAAAAGAGAGACAGATGGGCTTCCAGTTAGGGAATGAGTAAGTCAGGGGAATAAGAGGTACAACATAAGGACTATACTCAATGGTATTATAATAGGATTGTATGGTGACAGATGGTACTTATACTTGTGGTGAGCATAGCTTAACTTATAAACCTATCATATCACTATGTTGTACACCTGAAACTAATTTAACACTGTACATCAACTATACTCAAAAAAATTTTTTAAAGAAGAGAAATGAACATAAAGTTTCAAGTCAACGTGCCAAGTGCCATGAAAAATATGTGTGCAAGGGGGCCTGGGTGGCGCAGTCGTTAAGCGTCTGCCTTTGGCTCAGGGCGTGATCCCGGCGTTCTGGGATCAAGCCCCACATCAGGCTCCTCCACTAGGAGCCTGCTTCTTCCTCTCCCACTTCCCTTGCTTGTGTTCCCTCTCTGCTGGATGTCTCTGTCAAATAAATAAATAAAATCTTTAAAAAAAAGAAAGAAAACAAAAGAAAAATATGTGTGCAAAAAACCATAGACGCCCTAACAAAGAGCATTTAACTCAGGAAACACAGGGCCGTCATCCCCAATTCTTAATCCTAAAACCTCAAAAGTTTTGAAAACAGAAACGAGCTCTGCACAACAAAGGAAACAATAAAATGCAAAAGCAACCTACAGAATAGGAGAAATTACTTGCAAACCATATATGTGATAAGAGGTTAATATCCAAAATACATATAAGGAATTGTACAACTCGATAGCAAAAAACAAATAACCTCATTTTTTAAAAGGGCAGAGGATCTAAATAGATGTTTTTCCAAAGAAGACAAAAAGATGGCCAATAGGCACATGAGAAGGTGCTCAGCACGACCATCAGGGATGTGCAAGTCAAATCCACAAAGACGTAACACCTCACACCTGTCAGAACGTATAGTTTCAAAAAGACAAGAGGTGAGTATTGGCAGAATGTTAAGAAAAGGGGTATTGGGTTGAGGGAGTTAAGATGTCGGAGGAGTACGGGACCCCTTTTTCAGCCGGTCCCCTGAGTCGAGCTGCATAGGTAACAGACCAGCCTGAACATCCATGGAATCAGCCTGAGATGCAGGAAGATACATCTGGATCTCTACAAATGAACATCTCCAGCGCTGAGTATTGAGGTACAAGCGGGGAGCCACGAAACCGCACACAGATATCGGAAGATAAATGGAAAGGGGAGGGAGCCACCCCGTTCGGGCGCCGGGAAGCGGTAGCCACCTGCACCGGGGAGCGGGAGGACTCACGGACCTGGCACCCGCGAGAGAGCAGACTGGGACCGTGAGCCGGGGAACGCGTGCCACCAGACTGAAACGGAGCTCCGCTGTGCTCACTGGAACCAGACTGAGACCGGGAGCTCTGGAGCACGCGGGGGCGGCTGGCGGCTGGCGCTGTTAGAAACACAAAGGACAGAGACGCGCCAGCCCTGGAAGTGAGGGCTGGGACGCCGGGGAGATTCGGCCACTGCTGCTCTCTCAGAAGAGGCACAGCAAACCGCCAGGGAAACCTGCCAGAGAACAAAAGCCTGGAAATGCCAGCTCACAGGGTGCCCAGTCGCATCCCCCCTCGCAGGGGACACGGAGACCCTACCCAAACAGGGTTGCCTGAGTATTGGCGCCACAGGCCCCTCCCCCAGAAGGCAGGCTGAAAAATCAAGAAGCCCACATCCCTAAGGTCATAAAAAAAACAAGTGCACACTGCCTGTGTCCTGGTCAATAATTTGGGCTCTGGACAACCCCGCAACCTCTCCTCGTCAGAATGACGAGAAGGAGAAGTCCCCCACAACAAAGAAACACGTGTATAAAACAGTGAAAACAGAAAGTACACCTTGTCTCACTTGCACATGGAACAATCATGAAGACTGATCACAGAGCTAAAATCAGTAATTCTAACAAAATAAAAATATTGCTAAAAACCATTTCTGATCACAATGCAGCAAAACTAGAAATTAAAAATATTAAGTTTAAGAAAACCACCTCCATCTGCAAAGTTAGAAATCTTTTAAAAACTCTTGGCTAAGTGGAAAATACAAACAGAAATTACAAAGTGTTTGAAAAATAACAATGGTGGAGATGCTATAAATCAGAATTTATAATATTTAAAACTGTGATCAGAGGAAAACTTATAGACAAACACAACAGTAAAAATAAAAATAATAGAAGTTAACAATTAACTTGTCAACTTATAAGTCTAGAAAAAATGGACAGGAATTACTTTCAACATTTAGAGACGAGACTGTTTCAATGCTACCTAAATTGTTTCAAAATATAGAAAATGGAGAAAAACTCCCAAATTCTTTTTATGAAGCAAATATAACATTGATACACCTAACTGGATAGATATGGCTAAATAAAAGAAAATTATAGAACAGTAACACTCAGGGAAATGAAGCAAAAATCCTAAATAAAGTGTTAGTGAACAGACTCCAACACCAAATTAAGAAAATAGTATACCATGGCTAAGTAGAATTTGTACCAGAAATGTAAACATGGTTCAGCATTAGGAAATCTATTATATAACGTATATTTTAACACCTAAGGAAAACAAAACAATCACGATTATCTTCCACAGATGCTGAAAATTGTTGGAATGATTCAACATATTCCTTATAAAAACAGTTGAGGTAATAGGCATGGATAGATACCTTCCTTAATCCAAAAGCTGGCATCTTACTTAATGGAAAAAAAAAACACAATAGAATATTTCCCACTAAGATCAGGAAAAAGGCAAGGTTATCCACTCTCTCTATCACTAGTTAACCTGTTGGAGGAATTAACTAATACAGTAGGAAAAGAGAGAGTTAGAGGCATAAAGATTGCAAAAGAGGAGAAATTATCTCTATTCGCAGATATAACTATATCTCTAACTTCATGTTAGCTGGGAAAAAAAAAAAGACCTTGAGGATCAGTGGTAAAACCAATTCAAACAAACGAACAAAGAATTCAGCAAGATATGAAGGTATAAACCTACATGTAAAAATCAATTGCCATTTGGGAAATGTAATGGAAGAGAAAACCTTTTTTACAACGGTAACAACAACAAAAAGTGAAAATGCTGAAGAATATACTTAACAAAAAATGTTCAAATCCTGTATTAAGAAAATTTAAAACACTCCTTAGTACACAAATGGAAACACATCCCTTCTTCTTGGGATGAGGATGTTAGTTCCCTTTAAGTTAATATAGAACATTAAGATGATCCCAATATGAAATACCACAAGCTGGTCTTATGAAGCTAGAAAATTAACATTAAAGTTCTTGTGGAAAAATAGACACACAAAAATAGCTGGGAAAACACAGGGGGAAAAAAGAGGTATCAGATATAAAACATTCACCAAAGCCTTGATAATTAGAACAGTGTGGTACTCAGCACCTCAGTGAACAACCAATGAAATAGAACATGGAGGGTCCGTAAATAGACCCAAGTCCTTAAGGACAGTTCCTGTATGATAAAGGTGACATCCTGAATCACTGGGGTAAAGTTGAACTGTTTCATGAGTGTTTTGGGACAACTGGATAGCCATTTGGAAGAGAGAAGAGAGAGCTTTTTATCACACTAAACACAGGAATAAGCTCGAAAGGGATTAGAGATCTTTTTTTAAAAGATTTTATTTATTTATTTATTTATTTGGGGGGGTGGAGAGTGAGCGAGCTGGGGGAGGAGCAGAGGGAGGGCGACAAGCAGACTCTGCTCTGGGCGCAGAGCCTGACGGGGGCTCGATCTCACCACCCTGAGATCATAACCTGAGATGAAATCAAGAGTCAGACTCTTAACCGACTGAGCCACTTAGGCGCTCCAGGGATTAGAGATCTTGATTTATAAAATGCAACTATAAATGTACTAAAGGATAATGTGCCTGAGTTCCTTTATAACTTGGGTGAAGGAAAGGTCTTTTTAAGCAGGACTCAGGATTAAGGTGCCGTACAAGGAAAGGTCGATAAATTTGACTCCACAAAACTATATGGCTTCGCGTGGCAGACAACAGTGTAAGTAATCTCAGAAGGCAAGCGACGAGCTGGGAGATCATATTTGCAACATATGCGAACGATATAGGGCTCATACCCATTATATATACTACCCATTACAAATACATATACACTGCTCTGTATATGCATTTGTGTGTGTGCGTGTTAATCCTTTTGTCTCATAGACCAAGTTTCATCGAGTACTTTTTGGTGTTGTATATGTGACTTTGGATATGAAAGACACCTGAATGTGTCCTTGCCTTTTTTTCTAAAAAGAGAATGTTTTCTGTTCAACATATATTATTTAAAAAATAACTAAAAGCAATTAGTGGTATAAAGTTCGCTACTCGATTTCACACCAAAAGTAACTGGACAGCCAATGTCTACTTTCAGCACTCTCATTACCCATTTGAGTCCCATCCTAAACTCCCAAACTCTTCCAGGAAACTGAATTTTAACTCATTCCATTTACTGGCTAACTGCTCGCCCAATAATGATTCCCATCTTCAGCACAAGAAATTAGGACAGAGGCAGAAATACCAGGATGAAAATTAAGGAAAATAATATCTCAGAGGGTAGCATGCCAACCTTGAGACGACATAATAAGTTCTAATTTATGTGCTTTGTGAGGCAGCCCAGGCTTAGCTTTGCCCCCTCCCCCTCCCAATCCCCACAAACCTAATATCCAGCCATATTCAGTTCTACAGGAATGCAGAGGGTGCCGTGAATGTCGTGTTGTCTCCCGGCAGCACTGTTTGCAATCGTAACAGCGATGGTTAACTGACTGAAGGCAGCCCTGAGTCCCACTGTTATCTGGCTGAAGGCTCTAGTCTACTCAGGATGCAGCTGAACCTCCATTTGTCCAGTCTCCTTTCCTTCCCTAGTCCACAGGGCCTCATTCACACCTTTACATTTTAGGCATCTTACTGTTATAATTGCTTCCAAGTCTAACTCCTCCCGGACTTCTCCAGAATACAGCCAATTAATCCGCAGCAGGATGCACAACGCTTGACCCGAGTGATCACTTAATCACTGCTTCTTGAATAGTAATTGTAAATGTTTGTAGATTGCGCTACAATTTGTGTCCTATTTTCACCTGCAAAGTCTTACAATGTTATAAGCCTCCTTAGGACAAGAAGGCGAGCCAACAGCAGGGTCCCCCTGCAACAGTGTAGCCTTTTTCCAACCAGACTGGGTGGCTACTGCGGCCATCCCCTTCATGCACCCTCTTGCCCTGGTTTCCCCTGTACCTCTCAATGCTGCGGTGGTACAGAAAGAATTGGGTTTGAGGGCTTCGGGGAGGGGGAATGGGGTAGGCTGGTGATGGGTATTAAGGAGGGCACGTATTGCATGGTGCACTGGGTGTTACACGCAAGTAATAAATCATGGAACTTTAAAAAAATAATTAAAAAAATAAAAACAGGAAAAAAAAAAAGAATTGGGTTTGAAGAGGAAGCTCAGCGAACTTGTAATTGTCAATCACTAGTACTAATAATAGCTAACATAGCCGCCATGGGTCAGGCCACATTCTAGATGTCCTAAATACATTAACTCATTCACTCTCACATCAGTCGTATAAAGGTCATGCCCTTCTACAGTGTATCCATTTTGATGGAGCAGGAAACTCAGGCCACGGAAGGCTAAGAGAGTTGCTGGAGGACACGGGTAGTGAATGGTAGAGCCAGGAATCAGAGCCAAGCTCTCTGGTTTCAGAGCCCACTTCTTAAAACCTCTGTTGCAATGTTTTCCAAATTCCAAGTAGAGACTCTGTAGTGAGTTGCAAAACAGTTTGGGGTCATAACTTGCATTTATAAAGGTAGGAAGTATGAGAATACATTCCACCAAGTAAAGAGAATTGTTTTGCTCCAACATTTGTTTCCAAAACGTAGAGATGTCATAGAGTTTGACCAGTTTGCTTGTAACGACTGGGTACTTCACAGAGGCACCCAGCTCTGGGGTCAGAGAGGATAAATGCAGCCACCTTCGCATATGCCAGATTCTGTGCCCTGGGGACGAGGTCTGCAAGAGACAGCATCTGTTTCTAATTTGCCCACCCAGAGGGAGCATCTTTGTCTAATTTTCACAAAGTCACCATAAAAATGAACAGTGCCTCTGTGCCCACAGTGTATGTGGCAGGTCGCGATGTCAAACGTAGTCCTTCTTATGGGCTGTCGTCTAACAAACTGAGGGCTTCAGAGGGGATGGGGGTGGGGGAATGGGATAGGCTGGTGATGGGTAGTAAGGAGGGCACGTATTGCATGGTGCACTGGGTGTTATACACAACTAATGAATCATCGAACTTTACATCAGAAACCAGGGATGTACTGTATGGTGACTAACATAATAAAAAAAACATTAAAGAAAAGAAAAGAATAGAGGTATTGATGGTGGGAATATAAATTGGTACAGCCAGTATGGGAAACAGGGAGCCGGTTCCTCCAAATTTTGAAATAGGACTACCATGTGACTCAGCAATCTTACTTCTGGGTATTTATCTGAAGGAAATCAAATCACTATCTTAAGATATATCTGTACCCACAATTTCACTTCAGCACTATTCACAGTAGCCAAGACATGGTAACAACCTAACTGTCTGCCGACAGATGAATGAAGAAGCGAAATTTCACATATATTAAATATTATTCAGTCACAAAAAAGAAGTAATTCCTGCCCATTGTGACAGCATGGCTGAATCTCCACAGGTAATCAGAGCAATCTTTTTCTGACAGATTCAACAATACTTTTTACCAGAAGCCTACATTGGACTGGAAGAAAATTGTTCATCTGCATATCTCTCTCCCAAACTTCTTGTGAGAACTGAAGTTGTTGGGTGTCTATTTCCTCACAATGTGATATGTATAAGAATCTCCCATTCTCAAAGAATTTTATAGTCCATAAAGAATAGATACAAGTACTTTTTTTAAAAAAATTCTCTGCCGGCTATATTCAAAAACAACTAAGGGATTCAAGATTTCCTTCAAGAGTTCAATCTTGAGGATGACATTTACACAGTTAATGTTGGCACAATGTTGAGAAGTCAACATTAACGAATGCCTGGCACAGATTTTGAAATTGAAGGTTTGGAAATGGGCTCACGTGTGAATATTCAAAGGACTCCACGCATGTAATAAAAAGTAGCAAACCACCTTGCTTACCAAAGAAATTATCAAGTGAAAATAAGCTGTCTCTGAAGAAATGCTGAGCTTTACCAATGATATACCAGTTGTGCTTTCCTTGGGTGATGGAGAAGTGGTGGTGTTAAATACAGGTAAATATAAGGACGTTAATAATGATGATGTGGATGCTATTGTGAACAGAAGTGAAAAAAAATCCACAGAGATGAATATGATAAACAGATATCAGGATTTAATGATTAGCCTTGAATAATGTGCATTTGTTTATCAATGAGCAAGACATTAAGGCAGTTCACTCAATTAAGCTACCACCTGGACAAAAACTAATGATAAACCAATTATACTGGAAAAAGACTGTTTCAAGTCATGTAATTTAGTGATGACTTAGCACTTGAAATTTCTGTTTGTGGCTCATCATCAAATGTCCAATAAAGGCAAAACTCATGTGTCTTCCTCAAACAACCAAGTAAAAGAAGCATTTATTCCATCTGTAAGGACAGGTATTTGGCTTCATTTGAACGTATACACATTCACAATTTAACGGAAGGGTTATCTTTAAAAAATATTTATTAATGGTCCACTCCTTCCATTCTATGTCAAAACGAAGTCATGCTCTGCTATTAATGGTTCTTTTCCTTTCTCTAACACATGTCCAAACCACTCCACAACTCTACGGAGAAGCAATACTTAACATATACCCAAGTTCATTTTTAAATTAGTGAAGGTTGGTCATTGTTATCAAAAAGACAATCTCCACTATATCCTGATAACCAGCAGTACAGGGGGTTGGGAATTTACTTCATATTCTCATAGATCTTCCCTTATTTGACTATATTCTAGTCTCTGCTCTTCCATGATTTAATGTGAAACTTGAGAAAGTTACTTGAATTTGATCTATCTAAATTTCCCCCGTGTAATGGCTATAATAATGCCTAATGTACCTTGTGCCAAGGTTATGAGAATTAAATGACAGTGGCTATAAAAGCTTGTTAATAAAGATAAAACTGTACGTATAATAAAACCTGAGTTCTACTTATCCCAAGACATATTCCTCAGAACACTAGTCTCAAGAAAATCTGAGGGGAAAAAATGGTTTCTGAAAATATGCCTGGAAAATGCTATTGTATCTTACTCTTAGAGATTCCAAATACATATAAAAGGACTAAAAGTTTTGGGTGGTTCTGAAAATTAAAAAAAAAAAAAAATCTTGTGATTAGAACTTGACACTAGGCTCAGATATGCTCCAGTTTCTGAACACCCCTATTTACTGGCTATGAATTTTGAGCAGATTATTTAACCTCTCTGAACCTCCATTGTCTCAACTACAAACAGAAATGAAGTAATTCCTCCCTCATAAAATTTTAAGGAAATTCTATGAAGTCATGTGGGTAAAGCACTTAGCAGAGTGCCTGGCACATGGCAAATGCCCAACAGATGGTAGCAATGATTAGATTTGCCTTATTGACTCTATTATTATTAAATTTTGCCTCCCTCAGCTGTTTCCATATTCTTTTGGCCATGGCACCTCTTTTTACCTGGGGATAGACCAACATACCTCCTCCAGTACACCTTTGGGAAAGCCCTGTCGTAACTGAAGTATCCTGTTTGTGTTCTTACAATCTCCACTCTTCATTTTATAAATTCTTACCATCATTAGTCTTAAACCAACCATGAGACTTCTCCAGAGAGAAATTATTCCTTTGCCTCAGGAAATGAGAGATTTTTTTCCTGGAAATGGAAAACATTTCCAATGACACAGGACAATATGTGATTAAGTGGAGATGAGGGTTTCTGAGAATAAGATGACACGGGTTGAGAGGCGGGAATGATACCAGGAGGATGGAGTGGAACAAAAGTGTCCTAGGGCATGCAACACTTGAGGTGAGTCTTGACATAGGGCAAGATTTGACAGCTTTAGAAAGATGTGCGGGAAGGGGGGGATAGTTCAAATTTTAGGACTACATGCAAGGCCTTTCAATACCTATTTTTGCCCTTGAGGACAAGGAAACTTAAAATGTCTTCCTCATGTAAGCTACTTACCTTGGCTGATTTTCCCTGTTATCTGTTATGCTTCTCTTAAATCAGCAGGAGTGATATGGCACCTCGTCTCCAACTGCATGGGTTCCCAAGAGAAAAACCATGAGGGACACACCACCCAATGTATTTCTTCCTGAAAGTGTCTTCTTTGCTAAGTCTGTCTGTTTTTCCACCCTCTTTGGGGGGGGGGGCGGTGCAGGAGGTACAGAGGAAAAGCTCACCATTTACCAACCTGTGAGTTAAGTACATGTTTAGACATTTTCTCAAAATTCTAGGACAAGAAAGCTAAAATATTTCAATTCGCATGCCAATTCATGATCCATCATTAGTGGCTACTCCTAGCCCTGTGTTGAGAAGGATAGTGAGGCCCCATCTGTGCTCAGCAAGGAAGGTCACTGTGATGGGTTTAGTGACGTCTCCTGAGAACACAGTGGGGGGTAAGAGAGGTAGTCTACAGTGCCACATGGCTGTCCTCCACTACAGGAACAGTGGATTTCCTCTGCCCTGAGCTCTACCTCAGACCCCCAAAGCCAAAGGCCCTGGTAATGAGAAGGCACAGAGAATCTGGTGGGGACGAGAGGAACATGGCACCTGCTTCCTCTCCCCCAACTCCCATACAAATCCTTCTTCTTGATGTTTAGCCATGCTCACTCCCCCTGAAGAGGCTGAAGGAGAGGGTGGAAAGGAAGGGTACAAAGAACAGTCCATTGAGCTGGCCTTTTCCTGAGACTCCCTGCAGACCAGACTCATAGCCCCAGCTTTAAAATAAGCATGGGCTCTTTGTGAGCAGGGACAATCTCTGATGCATCTCTGAGACCTGCTCATGTACCTTGCTCACAGAAGGCACAGGATAGTGGAACAATGAAAAAGTGCTTACACTCACCAAAAGACCCTGCCAACTGGCACTGGAATTTTCAGATTCCTACCTCATTGATCGTAACAGCAGCCCCCCTTCGAGATCTTCCCATGAGCTGCCCCATCCCACTTTCCTCGCAACCTTTATATTCCCACTCTTCTTCGCAAAATAGGTGGGCCTTATAGGCTTACATCTCATTTCTATATGAACGGTCCTCTCCATGGCAGGGACCATTTTATTTCTCTGATTTCTCCTGAGCCTAACTTGAGTGTGGCAGGTGAAGGAGCTCAATAAATGTGTATAAAGGGATTGAATAAAATAAACTAACAAAAAAAATCAAAGGATTAACTATTTCTAAAACTAGGAAAGGGGAAACTCCTTGGAGTGGGAAAGTTTCCTGTACTCGATTTTCAAGTGGACTTTGAGTTTGTTAAAATCCTTAGTTTGTTCAATTTGTTAGCATCAAACATTTCTCAATTCAGATTGAGAAGTGGGAAAGAGGATGAAAGAATCAGAGAAAATAAGAAGCCAAACTGAAAGAATAGAGAGAGAGAGAGAGAGAGAGAGAGAGAGCTAGAGAAATAAAGCATTGCAATACCTGTTTCTAGTCTTCTGGCTAAGACATGATGCAATTCTCACGATGCTGACAATAATGAAAGATCTAACAACAAAGACCTCAAGTAAGAACTATGCACATATCCAGACAATGTATGGTGTGGCTTAGAAATTGTTAAATTAACCTATAAACCTGCTGTGTTTTTTAGTCTAAAATCATAAATCCTCAGAGATTTTGGCTTCATAATTTGTTTCAAAACTTAGAAGATGCAAAAGGCTTTAATAAAAATGATATATGCCATTTATAAAAGACCATGCAGATGGCTTGGGATGGGAGGAAGACAACCAAATGGATAGGAACTAACTTTAAATGGAAATTCATTTACAGGAAATTGTCTCTAATATATGAAACATCCATGTCTGCCAAAGTTATGAAAATGTGGACATCCGGTAAATATCCATCTCATGCGTATAGTTTTTGAATTTCCATGAAATCTCATTTTGAGAAGTTAGTTTTCTGCTCAGTATAGTTATGACATACAATCAATTCAATAACATAGCACTGAATTTTAAAATAAAGTTAATGTGCTTGGATATTCAAAGCATCAACCTGATTTCTTTTTCTCATCCTGAACACCCGCCTTTCAGATGAGATTTATGTTTCCCATGCCAAGTATGGATTTAAAAATCAAAGTAATTGAAGCCATTGCATACAAGAAAAATACTTTGGGGACCCTTATAACGTTTTCTGTAAATGTGTTATGAAGTATGAAGCCTGAGACAGGTGTAACCTTGAATATGAATGCCTCTAAGAACTTCTACAGATTTCTCTAGAATAGATGTCATTGACCAGAACACTCTCCAGTCTCCTTTTACAAAGGGAGCAGCTCAAGAAAAATGGCCCCAAGAAGTCAAGGAATTGTCAAGGTCCACAGTTAAAGCTAGAGCCAGAAGATACTCGAAATTCCCCTTTTAGTCTAAACCTTCTTCTGCTCCAGCATACTAGCTACATTCTACGAACCAGAACCCTAATAAAATTCTCCAGGCAACCACAGAGTGAGGTTTGTATGAGTTGTTGTTTACTGTTTTGCTAACGATAACCAATTGCAACACAACATCAACTCCATAACAGCACAAATTTACATCTGTTTTGTTCACTGTGGTATCTCTAGCACCAGAATAGTGCCTGGCATCTGCAGGCACTCCGTTAATTGAGTTGTTTTATGTATGAGTGGTCTCTGTGTTAGACACTAGGACAACACTTCGCATACATGACCTCATTTTATCCTGAAAATATGCTGTTATGAACTCAGTTAGGTGTCCCAAAGTTTGTATGTTGAGTCACCTCCAATGTGACTTTATGTAGACACATGGCCTTTAGGGAGATAATTAAGGTTAAATGGGGTCATAAGGGTGGAGTCCTAATCTAACAGGACTGGCGTCCTTCTAAGAAGAGGAAGAGACAACAGGGAGGCACATAGAGAAAGGACCATGTGAGGAGACAACAAGAAGGCAGCTGTCTACAACCGAACGAAAGAGACTTCAGAAAAAACAACCCTTTCAGCACCTTAACTGTGGGCTTCCAGCCTACAGAACTGAGAGAAAATAAATTGTTTAAGACACCCAGCCTCTGATATTCTATTCTAGAAGTCCTAACTGACCAATAGATATACTATCAGATCAATAAGAACCTCATTCCATTTTTTAAATTTTTTTATCTCATTTTTTTAGATGAAGAATCTGAGAGACTAAGTAATTTGGCTAACGTTACCATGGCTGGTTTCTGGGTTCCTAGAAGGTTGGTAGTTAGACAATGAGTGTCAAAAAGAGAGGAGATAAAATTTTAAATAGATTCTGATGTGCAGTAAACTCTTATAGGTCCCGCCAGGGAAGTACAAAAATAAAGAACAGAAAAGAAAAGCTGTTGGTTTCCCTGTTTTCTTATTTTCCCCAAATTTTAGGCCACACATCATCACGGCCCGTTTTCCTTTCCAAGACAGCAGTTCCAGGTTTGGGACCAGCAGCCTCTGTGTTGTCTTGAGTGGTGACAGGAGTAACTTTGACAGTCCAGAAAGGATTGCACACACCTAGCAGTACCTGGGACAGTCTTCTGGGCCTCCCCTTTGGATCAGCAAGCATGGAAGAACATGCTTCTTCCCCTCAACCGACCAGCTCCCAACCACAGCAAACTCCTTAGCATCAAGTAAGGTACTTTATTCCTTGAAGTTCCCCAGTACAGAACAATGTACATTCTAAAAAACCTTCATGTTGAAAGGTGTGTATGTTCATATAAGGCCATTTAACTAAAATCATAGCATCCATCGCAAGTGTTCAGAAAAATGGTTCACTGATAAAAACTCTAGCCTTGTACATTCAACAAAATGAAAGTTTCCAGTATCATCTTCACCCTGAGTCTGGGGCCCTCCTTTCAGTTTAGGGTGGAAGTGCGAATATATACCCCATCTTTGGGGGGGTGATGAAGGATGCAGACAGATGCACAAACAAACCCACAGGCGAAACAGCCCGTTTGACATAAGCACAATTCACGTTTTCAGCAAGCTGATGCTTGGTAAGTATTCAGTCCTAGTCCCGGACTCGACCAAAGTTAGACCCCAAAGTGACCTTTCAACTTGACCAAAATCTGACCCTCGGAAAAAGACTGAGAGGTCATTTCTCAGGAAGTGTTTTAAAGATTCCCAAGGGTACGAAGTCAGAACTCTCCGACTGCACCCAAAAATGGGCCTTGTTGTAAGTCTCTAAAGCCACACGAAGAATCACACACCCCAAAAGTATACTCAGAAGACTCCTTGAATTCTGAAGGGAAGAGTTCTGAAGGGAAGCAACAAAAAATAGAGAAGCCAGTCTTGTGTAATACATGTTCACAAAGTCCAACGTGCTGCGTGAGTGCCTTGCAGTAACTAAGAGAAAGCACGGTTGCGGAGACCTCCTAAAATTATTATAGGCTTACTATTCTTGCACATGCTAACCAGAGGGGGCATCACATTACCACCCAGCCAAAACAATTCACCAACAGAACATTCTGATAAGGCCCTTCCAGCCTCTCTCTTCAAGAAAAAGGTTTGGCCTCCCTAGACCTCACGTT
This sequence comes from Ursus maritimus, assembly GCF_017311325.1. Classification (NCBI taxonomy): domain Eukaryota; kingdom Metazoa; phylum Chordata; class Mammalia; order Carnivora; family Ursidae; genus Ursus; species Ursus maritimus. Next base: position 12,254,089 of record NW_024423786.1, read on the forward strand.
ACAAATTGGTAAAACATTTTGGCTAGATGTCTATGTTTACAGGAAATGCAGGATCACTATCCTAACAGCTAAAGAATTATACACCAGCTCTTCCTAATAGCAGTGAGATTCTCCATTTTCATTTGAAATAAGGAAATAAATGTCTCTACAGTTTAACATTATCCCAGATCCTGTATCACACAGCAATATTAATTGGCAACCTTGCCTTAGCAATATTGTGCTCAGTGAGAAAAGACATCCATCTTTTCAGTATACTTTTGTAGCCCATTTAAAAGTGCGGAACTGAGCTGAAGAGCCACTTAAGTAGAAACCTGAGAGGGGATAGGACTTAAAACCAACACTATGCTGTCTTTCCAAGCTGCTAACTTGCCAAATGGAATATCTGAATCAGAACTGAGGTCCCATCTGTAAACACATTGTAATCCATACCTCTCAAGAGACTAAGGCACATTGTTATCACGTAGAGATACAGCGTGCTCAATTAATACCGGTTTATTCCCCCCCCCCCACAGAATTAAAGTCACTTAACACACTTAAAAGACTTAAGATATTTAGGCTGATAATAAATTTCATTAACATGTTAATAAAGAAACCAACAAAATGTTCTACTAGTCCTATCTGATTCTCCCCCTTTGGGGCTAGCTACCCAACAGGAAGCAGTTTTTTTGTTAACAAAAGGTAGTAGAGTCAATTGTTTAGGAACTCGGGCTCAGGACTTCGAGTGTGCAGGTCCAACAAAACTCCTCTATTACCAGAAATGTTCTCTATCTGTGTTGCCCAATCTCGGAGCCATTAGCTATGTGTGGCTAGTGGGTATTTGAAATACAGCACAGGCATCTGAGGATCTGGTTTAAATATTTAAATTATTTTTTTTTATTTTTCTTTTTTAATGATTTTTTATTATATTATGTTAGTCACCATACAGTACATCCCCGGTTTCCGATGTAAGGCTCGATGATTCATTAGTTGCGTATAACACCCAGTGCACCATGCAATACGTGCCCTCCTTACTATCCATCACCGGTCTATCCCATTCCCCCACCCCCTCCCCTCTGAAGCCCTCAGTTTTTTTCTCATAGTCCATAGTCTCTCATGTTTCATTACCCCTTCTGATTACCCCCCTTTCTTTATCCCTTTCTTCCCCTACTGATCATCCTAGTTCTTATGTTCCATAGATGAGAGAAATCATATGATAGTTGTCTTTCTCTGCTTGACTTATTTCACTTAGCATTATCTCCTCCAGTGCCGTCCATGTTGCAGCAAATGTTGAGAACTCGTTCTTTCTGATAGCTGAGTAATATTCCATTGTATATATGGACCACAACTTCTTAATCCAGTCATCTGTTGAAGGGCATCTCGTCTCCTTCCACGATTTAGCTATTGTGGACATTGCTGCTAGGAACATTGGGGTGCATATGGCCTTTCTCTTCACTACGTCTGTATCTGTGGGGTAAACACCCAGTAGTGCAATGGCTGGATCATAGGGTAGCTCAATTTTTAACTTTTTAAGGGACCTCCACACTGTTTTCCAGAGTGGCTGTACCAACTTGCATTCCCACCAACAATGTAGGAGGGATCCCCTTTCTCCACATCCTCTCCAACAATTGTTGTCTCTTGCCTTGTCTGTTTTTGCCATTCTAACTGGCATATATTTATATAGCTTCATGTGGCTAGTGTCCGTATCAGACAGTGCAGTCCTATACTCTTTACTCACTAAGTGTCTTTAATGTGTAACGTAACTTTTAACTACCTTAGTTTCCTCACCCCTAAAATGCGGATAAAAATAATACTTCAAGTTGTAGATGGGATGAAGGATGGTAAACCATGCAAGAGCCATAGCACAACACCAGGAATTTGGGTTGTTCTTCTGTCATTTTTTTTCATTCCTCCCTTTTCTACATTCCACTATGGTCCCCTTTGTCAAACTCTTAGTGAACTCACACTTTCAAAAGACCCTTTAATTACCTCACTCCAAAACTATTTCTAAAATATAATTCTTAACATATTATTCCTCCACTATCTAAATCTCTTCTAGACCCTTATGATCTTTAAAAGAATATACAGTGGCTTTAAAGACCCTTTATAATCTGACCCCAAGTTGATGTTTCCCACTATCTCCCACTGTTCCCAGATACAATCTACTGGGTTGACCAGATGGAACAACTTGTCCTTCCTCATACCAGCGATGCATATTTTTCACTCTGTACCTTGTTGACCATATGCCCATCCAAAATGTTATATGCAAACAATGAATCATGGAACACTACATCAAAAACTAAGGATGTACTGTATGGTGACTAACATAACATAATAAAAATTTAAAAATAAATAAAATAAAATAAAATGTTCCTTTCCTTTTTATTAATTCATCATGCTTATCCTTTGAAGCTTACCCCAAGATACCTCTTTCAAAAAGCCATCCCCTCTGGGCTACTGAATAGATGAATGAGACATTTAACAATCACATACACTTTACTTTTTTTAAGATTTTACTTATTTGAGAGACTGAGTGAGAGAGTGATCAAGAGAGTGAACACAAGCTGGGGGAGTGGCAGAGGGTGAGAGAGAAGCAGGCTCCCCACTGAGCAGGGATCCCAATGCCCGGCTGGATCCCAGGACCCTGGGATCATGACCTGAGCTGAAAGCAGTTGCTTAACCAATTGAGCCACCCAGGTGCCCCCACATATGCTTTATTACTACTATATTTTCATGCGTGCATTTCTTGATTGCCCCCGGGAACCAAAGCTCTTGAAAGACAATGAGTTATGCCTTTATGTGTCCCCAACAGTGCCTAGAATGGTACATGCATAGATTAGAGGTTGGTAACATATGCGACTAAGAAATACTGTTAAGCATGAACACAGATGCTATTCAACACTAGGATTTTTGGACATCTCTGCCAGTTAAATCACTAAAGGTATTTGAAATTCCTATCTCAAAATAACTGCATTTTGAATAAACACTGTGGAAAGAAAATTTGGGTAAATATTTGACTACCAAACCAATGTATGCCTTAAAAATAAAACCCTCAATAATTTGCTGTTGAACTTCTAAATCCTGCTCCTGAAACTTCTCAAGTTGGATTTAAACTTGTTCTTCCATCTCTTGTGGTTTCCTTCCTCAAATACTTCTCCACCTGTCCCTGAACTCCACCTTCCCTTACACTCTTGACTCTCCTATACCTAATTCTCTCCCCTTGACTCCCCATCACACTCAGCCAGCCCCACTTGGGAGAACTTCTTCACACTTTTTCAGCCACCTGATCTCCCATCCTCTAAAGCCTCTCTAAAACCCCATCCCCAACTATTTTCTCCTTATCCGTTGAGATGACCCTTTCCCACTTCCCTTAGCCAACAGATAGTTGTGTAAAGAGAAAGATGAAGGTAATCAGAGAGAAAATATCTTGAAAGCTCACATGGGTTAGAGTATTAGTAGTAGTTTCTGGCACAGAAGAGAGATCTTTGATTTCAGGGAGAGTTCTCTACAAAATAAGACTCCAAATAGCTTTTTGTAATTTGTACTCCCTTTTCTGACACTCTCTAATGCTGTGGTTCTCCAACTTTGCAGTGCATTAGAATCATCAGGAATACTTGGTGAAATGCTCATCTCTGGGCATCACTCTTAAAGAATCTACATCCATGTGTCTGGAGCTTTCCAGAAACCCACATTCTAATGAGGACTCAGCCCCTTCTGTCACAAGAGCAAAACCACACTGACAAACACGGCAAATGTCTCCTCTTCCCCTCTCAGCCAGGCTTCTGTTCCCTCTCTATATGCCAAGACACCAGGAATAACTAACTGCCACAAAAAGACTTCAATCTCCTGGAAATAACAGACTCTTCCCAATGAGGGTAATAAGACAGAGAGGCTGGAGCAGGACAAGATAAGCAGGCATCCAAGGCAAAGACTAAAAAGCCTCACAGTAACCAGAGGTCAAAGCAAATGGCAAATGACGAGTCTGAAGATAAGAACTGGGAAATTCAGTATAAGCAGAAGGGGGGGAAAAAGGATTGCTACTATAAAATCTTACCATGTGTGCAACATCACATTTAATTGCAAAATGTCCATTCTTAGAGAAACTCACCACATTTTAACACAAAGTATCTAAGCTGAGTCAGATGGAGTAATATGGTCCAAGACTCATCTAATCAGGTCATTTCCTGAGATCAAAGAAAGAGAACAAAGAAGGAAGGGTAATTGCCCTGCCTAAGCTGGGTCCTGCCATAGAAAGCAGGAGAACAGAACATTTGCAGGAAATTGCAGGTGTTAGGAGAGGAGAAAGAGGATCCTAATAATCACAGTTAACATACCCACAAATGCTTGGGCACATGTTTATACCAATTGTCCCAGCATCATTATTCATATCACCCCCTTTCCCTCCCAGAAGTCTTGATTTAGCAGTAAAGTATAAAGTCACCCTAATAATAGCTAACAAGCACGTGCTAGGCACTGAGCCACGTGCTCTACTTTTATCATTTACAGGCATTAATGTTATTATTACACCCTCCATTGAGCCGAGGAATGCTGGAAGTTATTGGAAGTTAAATTACTTGCCCGTGACCACACAGTCAGTAAATGATAAGACTTGAACTCATGTTTGCAGAGGCAGTTCTCCTAGTCCAAAATCACTAAACCACAGGCCACAGACCAAACCCAGGCCACTATCTACTCTTTTAAGTAGAGTTTTATTAGAAAACAGCTACTGTGTTTATTTCCATATTGTCCACTGCTTTCATACTACAAAGGCAGAGTCGAGCAGTTGCAACAGAGACCTTCTGGATCTCAAAGCTGAAAATATTTTCTACCTGGCCCTTTATGGAAAACAGTTGCTGATCTTGATTCTTTCTGACAGTGCAGGAAAGACAACCAAAGCACAAACTCACAAGCTTGAATCTCCTATCAGGAATGCCCCAAGGTCAAGGAGAACATGACAAAAGAATAAAATAATTTTTCCAGTGTAGATAATTCCAATTTGGGCAGGAGAGTGGGTTGTTTGGTGTCTTTTTACCTTAAGGTTTATAACGGATTGAGCTATCAATGACCACAATAAACACAGCATTGTCAAAAAAAAAAAAAAAAGATTATTCCAAAAAGCTTACAATAGTGAGGGCACATCAAGGAACATGGAAACCAGCTGAAAGAGCTCCCAATGGCCAAAACTTAAACAACTCAAGCAAGGAAATAATATTGGATTATAATCCAAAGTATAAATACCTATTAGTCCATAGTGATGTAAGAAAGAAAGAAAGAAAGAAAGAAAGAAAGAAAGAAAGAAAGAAAGAAA
>NW_024423786.1:12259382-12267167 GCF_017311325.1 Ursus maritimus
CTGGGTCCTGCCATAGAAAGCAGGAGAACAGAACATTTGCAGGAAATTGCAGGTGTTAGGAGAGGAGAAAGAGGATCCTAATAATCACAGTTAACATACCCACAAATGCTTGGGCACATGTTTATACCAATTGTCCCAGCATCATTATTCATATCACCCCCTTTCCCTCCCAGAAGTCTTGATTTAGCAGTAAAGTATAAAGTCACCCTAATAATAGCTAACAAGCACGTGCTAGGCACTGAGCCACGTGCTCTACTTTTATCATTTACAGGCATTAATGTTATTATTACACCCTCCATTGAGCCGAGGAATGCTGGAAGTTATTGGAAGTTAAATTACTTGCCCGTGACCACACAGTCAGTAAATGATAAGACTTGAACTCATGTTTGCAGAGGCAGTTCTCCTAGTCCAAAATCACTAAACCACAGGCCACAGACCAAACCCAGGCCACTATCTACTCTTTTAAGTAGAGTTTTATTAGAAAACAGCTACTGTGTTTATTTCCATATTGTCCACTGCTTTCATACTACAAAGGCAGAGTCGAGCAGTTGCAACAGAGACCTTCTGGATCTCAAAGCTGAAAATATTTTCTACCTGGCCCTTTATGGAAAACAGTTGCTGATCTTGATTCTTTCTGACAGTGCAGGAAAGACAACCAAAGCACAAACTCACAAGCTTGAATCTCCTATCAGGAATGCCCCAAGGTCAAGGAGAACATGACAAAAGAATAAAATAATTTTTCCAGTGTAGATAATTCCAATTTGGGCAGGAGAGTGGGTTGTTTGGTGTCTTTTTACCTTAAGGTTTATAACGGATTGAGCTATCAATGACCACAATAAACACAGCATTGTCAAAAAAAAAAAAAAAAGATTATTCCAAAAAGCTTACAATAGTGAGGGCACATCAAGGAACATGGAAACCAGCTGAAAGAGCTCCCAATGGCCAAAACTTAAACAACTCAAGCAAGGAAATAATATTGGATTATAATCCAAAGTATAAATACCTATTAGTCCATAGTGATGTAAGAAAGAAAGAAAGAAAGAAAGAAAGAAAGAAAGAAAGAAAGAAAGAAAGAAAGAAAGAAAATGAAAGAAGAAAGGAAGAAGAAGAGAAGAGAAGAGAAGCGAAGAGAAGCGAAGAGAAGCGAAAAGAAGCGAAGCGAACTCCTGTGCAGGGTTCTAATAATGTATGTAGATACTCTAAGCTAAAGGAGGAGGGGACAAACTCCTCATTCCTTAAGTGTGGCCCACACATAGTGACTTCCTTCCAAAGAATAAAGGATAAAATGGTGTAGGGAGAATAACTTTGCCTCATAGTTATCTGACAAACATGACCTCAACCAGGTGATCGAGTTTAATATCCACGGGGATGAGTCATGTGGATAACCTATGCCCTTGATCTGATGTGGCACTTTACCTCTGTGGTCTTCCTCCCCAGACCTATAACCCCAGTCTACTCATGAGAAAAACATAAGACATATCCCAACAGAGGAGCATCCTACAAAACACCTGACCAGTATTCTCAATACTGTCAAGGTCATCATAAACAAGGAACGTCTAAGAAACTCTCACAGCCAAGAGAAGCCTAAGGAGACCTGACAGCTAAGTGTGATGTGGGATCCTGAATAGGATCTTGGGGCAGAAAAAGGACATTAGGTGGAAACTAAGGAAATCTAAATAGAGTATGGTCTTCAGTTCATAATACTCACCAATATTTATTTACTGAGTATGACAAATGTACCATTAATATAAGAGGTTAAAGAGTGTATGGGAGTGGAGGTGTGGAGTGTATGGGAACTCTTTCTACTTCCTGCATGATTTTTCTGTAAATCTAAAACTATTCTAAAATTAAATTTATTAAAGAAAAGATGGCAAAAATAGCACCTACTTTTCCACATTAAACTCACAGAGAATCTAATTTGGAAGAGATTTCCTTTCCCTGCGCAGTTTACATACTGTAATTCTAATTTTGTCTGGAAGGTGCAAAGCACAGACTTCAAAATGATTCCCACGTAAATAATGCAGCTTGTGATTAGTGCCTAAACAGAATAAATTAAACCTGGTATATAGATTACCAAGTTACTCTGAGCAAAATTCTGTAGAAGAAAAACACCATTTGGGACAAAGGAAACACTGCTTAATGAAATCCTAGACGGGGCGACTGGGTGGCTCAGTCATTAAGCGTCTGCCTTTGGCTCAGGGCATGATCCCAGAGTCCTGGGATCGAGCCCCACATCAGGCTCCTCCGCTGGGAGCCTGCTTCTTCCTCTCCCACTCCCCCTGCTTGTGTTCCCTCTCTCGCTGGCTGTCTCTCTCTGTTAAATAAATAAATAAAATCTTTAAAAAAAAAAAAGAAATCCTAGAAAATATCACTCAGGCTTCAACAGCGTAGATGGTCTACTTTGCTTGGCTTTTGGATGAATACAAATAGGGCTAATGTCACCCACTGTTCTTTGAAAATTGATTTTCCTTCTCAAGAAAACTCTGAAGGAAAGAATACATCCAGCTTCAAACCTATATACCTTACTGTCTTCTCACTGCTAGAATATCTAATATTTCTCTACAGATTGCTGGCAAAGATCATTGGACAGGCTATACTAAGAAAATACATGACCCAGGTCCTACCTGTCTCCCAGCCACACTGACTTCTCTCCATTGCATGAATAGGCTCAATTATCTTAACGTGCTCTTTTCATCTTTTGTATCACTGAATACAACTGTATCCAATTGTTCGTGCCATTATCCATCAAAGGTCCATCTTCCATATTCAACTCAAACCCTTGAGAGAACCACGTCTATTTTGTTCACTCCCATATTCTGATTCTATGTCCCCAAGTCCTGTCATGTAGTAGGCACTTGATAAATATTTGTTGAATGAATGGATTTATCAGTCGTAGGTTAGCGGAGTTAAGCTCAAGTCTACAGAAGACCCCCGCATTTCAAATCCATGCACTTCCCTCAGAAGTTTATTTAATATATTTGTTGTGAGGAACATCAAAATCTTGCCTTTGGCTCATCAGCTTCATTTGTGCTAAGTCAGTGTTATAGGTTCAAACTACTCAGTAATGGAAGATACAAGTGTTTAGCATTACCTGCATGTTCAAAGTGTCAGAGGAAAAATCTAGAAAGCAAAGAGTTGTACATGAGCTTCCAACTGCATTATCGATTCCTATTAACATCCTTACTTGTCTGGAAGGCTAATTTCTCCCGGGCCTTGGCTAATTTTTTTAGACTATGTTACTGCAAGTCTATGCTAATTCACATAGCTCTTTAAACCATGATCTTAGGTTTTAAATATCTACCTCCCAAATAACACTGTGCCCTAGAAATGTTCATAATTTATACAAAACTTAGATTCAGTGTATTGCCATGGAAAGAATATGCAACCAAGGCTCCGAGGAACTCACTGAAGTCTTGGCTTAACCCCTTTTACTCTACGCACACAGTGCAGTTGTAGGCAAATCATTTACACTATCTTAACCTCATCTCTAAATTTAGATGGAGAGATTGGGTCAAATATAGACTAAGCATATGCAACCACCATCCTGCCTACTCAAAATTCCGTAAAATAATACAAAAGTTATTAAACCGAAATAAATCTGTAGCATTGCACATTGTTTGGGTACTAGTTGCTGGATAAGAAATTGTGCATTTAAGCTCTGGGTGAGCCAGAAATTCCAGGACTCCCTAAAAGTGAAAGGCATTTAGGATCAATTCTAAAAAGAGCCAAACGTGGAGGAACTACAGATGACAATGTGATGTGCAAGAAGACTCACTAGAAAGTGTATGTGGTTCAGAAGAAGCCTAAATCCAGCCAGAGATCATTACTAGGTGATTAATACAAGGAGGTGTTCACTTCATCAAGATGGCTAAGGGAGAAAGGAATCGAAGTGGTAAATGATGACTCTCATATTTCACTCTGTATATTTAGGTATTTACCTTGATTACAAAGAGAATGTATTTGAGTTTATTTTGCATGTAAATAACACTGAAATAAACATATTAATAGAATTAAAGGATGCCTCATCCCAGCTCTAACTTCCTCTTCTTCTAAAGGTAGAATCACAAGAAAAGTAGAAGCAAATTTCCCAGCACTACTCAACCCATCACCTGGAAAAGAGGCGGCAAATGAAGGCACAGTTTTCAGGAATGTTACAAAATATCACATTTATAACCACAGTAACAGACTCTCTGGTTCCCCAGATGCAACACATATCTCTGCTATTGCTTCTTTACACTTAAAGATCCCCCTTACGATCTGAGCAGAATAATATAAAGACTTGCCTCTCTTGCTGTGAGTTTAAGTAACATCAGTACACATGGTGGGAATTTTCCAAAGAGAGAGCTGGTACAGGGCAAAGCATGAAAACATTTCATTGTTCTCCTCCCATCTCGAAGCCCTGTTTTCCAAAGGCTGGCTACACTCAGTTCTGAAAAACCTCATTTCAATTAATCTCTTTCTCTTATTACAGGTCATCCCACTCCGTGGCTCCCAGATTACATAGCAGAGGACTCCAGAAAAACAAAGCTGGTGTACGGTTAGAAAAGTAAAAACTGCAGAGAAGCCAGGTAGCAGAGTTATTACCCCCACAGTATGGATTTATCCAGTGAATATCAAAAGGTCATTTCTAATCTAAATTCACCAGAACATTACAGAACTCCCATTCACTACTGAACCATTTCAAACTTACTTCCTAGAACAGGCTGGAAGAAGGCTGAACATATACTGTCTCCAGATGTCTTAAGTTTTCTCTTAAAGGATAAGAGAAACCAAGAGTTAGGTCTGGAACAGTTGGTACCTTGCCTCTTATACCTTTACACCATGGTTATAGCTCTATTTATGCAATATGGCAAGTCTCCTAGGAAATCAAAAATAAAAGGCAAGATTATGACTATAAAACATGTCTCCATGCTGTAGTGATAGACCAGAGAGACAGGCAGGAAATGAGGTCAAGATGTTAGTGTCTGGGACAGGACAGGAGAAGTTGAAATGCAAGGTAAGCAGAGAAAAGTTCTGAAAAGGACAAAGAGAAAGAAGAGTTTAGTGCATCTTTACCAATGTGCTGTGGGGGAAGGGAGACACTAAGGCCCAAATAAAACGCACCTTTAGTGATGCTACACACTCAGGTTGGCTTAGGCAATACAAACATTAGGTCTTTGACTCATCCCTCCTGACTTAGACACTCCCTTAAACAAGAAGACTTAGGATGCAATTTTATTCCACATTAAATTGACCATACAGATGTACTGTCCATGCAATTTTGTCCTGTGTGCTTTCTCCAAATAGATCCAAAATTCTGACCCCATGGATCATGCTTCCATGCACAGCTCCTACCAAAGGCATTAACTCACATTATACATGCATATGTATGCACACACGTGCACCTGTATGTACGTGAAACAATTATCATATGGTTTCACTCATTTATGGAATGTAAGAAGTAGAAAGATTGGTAGGAGAAGAAAGGGATAAAGAAAGGGGGGATAAACAGAAGGGGGAATGAACCATGAGAGACCACGGACTCTGGGAAACAAACTGAGGGCTTGGGTGGGGGGGGATGGGATAGACTGGTGATGGGTAGTAAGGAGGGCATGTACTGCATGGTGCACTGGGTGTTATACGCAAGTAATGAATCAAGGAACTTTAAAAAAAATAAAATAAATAAAATCAAATAAAAAAAAAAACGAAAACAAAACAAAAACAAAAACAAAATCATGATTACTGACTCCCTGCTTTATTCTTTGTTCTGGGTCAGCCCATCCTTTTCTTTCTTTTTTTTTTTTTTTTAAAGAGTTTATTTATTTATTTGACAGAGAGACAGCCAGCGAGAGAGGGAACACAAGCAGGGGGAGTGGGAGAGGAAGAAGCAGGCTTCCAGCAGAGGAGCCTGATGTGGGGCTCGATCCCAGAACGCCGGGATCATGCCCTGAGCCGAAGGCAGACGCTTAGCGACTGCGCCCCCCAGGCGCCCCAGCCCATCCATTTCAGGCAAAGTTAAGGATAAGGGAAAAAACACTAACAGTTCTCTGAGGTTGCCCTGAACCCCGCTAACCTCCTTCAGGAATCAGAAGAAAACACTTTCACCCTTTCTCACTCTGTTTCCTTAAATAGCTGACAATGCCAATAAATAGATTGCGAAAACACAGACACCCATGTGATTTATGACCTGTGCCAACGCGAGTGGAGTTGGTAGGTCAAGGAAGAAATGATCAATATCCAAGGGTCTAAAACAGCAGTCTCCACACACCCCCTTTTGTTTCTAACTCAATTTCCTATAAGAGCTCATTTTGCATGACTTACTACACCCCAGAGCTTTCCCACAAGGTGGAGCTAATTAAAGGATGTTTGACTCCCCTTGTAATTACAATTTCCTCATTTGGCATCATCTTTCTTATTACAATGTCATCATCCTAAGGTGGGGTTTTCAGGGACAGGGCAGCTAGCAGCAGAGTGACAGCTCCGACAAAAACCTTGAACTCCACTTAGTCACATGCCTGTTATGTTCACAGCCTCCCTGACTCCCCTTTTGGCTGGTTGCACGCTGCCTCTTTCTCTCCCTGCCTTGTCCCTGCTGCTCCACTCCCTGTGGCTGACCAATAAAGTGGCACCTGAATTTGCTTATTTATGCTAATTGTTATTCCTACCATCTCTTTGATTCCTTCCCTCCACACAAGAGATGCCCCCTTAAGCAATATTTTCGATTAAATAAGTAATATTAACATATTAGAATAACTACAATTTACTGAGCATGTCCCTTGTTTCTGGCACCATGCCAGATGGTACATAGGATTTCCTTATACTATTGAATCTTTGTACCTGTCATCTGAGAAGGGATCCCTTACTGTCTGCATTTGACAAAAGACAAGCTCAGAATGATCACTTTCCCAGGATCTGCCTGACTCCAAAACCAGTGCTCTTAACCAATATGCACTGCCCATGGCAACCATAGGACCAGCATTTTGTATCAGGAAAATGTCTATATTATGGACCACATGTTTGTGTCCCCCCCCCATATGCATATGCTGAAACCCTAACCCCCAGTGGGATGGTGTTTGGAGATGGGGCCTATGGGAGATAATTAAGTCATGAAGATGGGGTCCTCATAATGGGATTAGTGTCCTTTTTTTTTTTTAATTATTATGATATGTTAGTCACCATGCAATACATCATTAGCTTTTGATGTAGTGTTCCATGATTCATTGTTTGAGTATAATACCCTGTGCTTCATGCAATACGTGCCCTCCTTAATACCCTTTACCAGGCTAGCCCATCCCACCATCCCTCTCCCCTCTGAAACCCTCAGTTTGTTTCCCGGCATCCATAGTCTCTCATGGTTCATCTCCCCCTTTCATATCTCCCCTTCATTTTTCCCTTCCTTCTCCTAATGTCCTCCCTGCTATTCCTTATGTTCCATGATTAATGAAACCATACGATAATTGTCTTTCTCTGCTTGACTTACTTCCTTAGCATAATCCCCTCCAGTTCCATCCATGTTGATGCAAATGTTGTGTATTCATCCTTTCTCATGGCTGAGTAATATTCCATTGCATATATGGACCACATCTTCTTAATCCAGTCATCTGCTGAAGGGCATCTCAGCTCCTTCCACAGCTTAGCTATTGTGGACACTGCTGCTATGAACATTGGGGTGCATATGGCCCTTCTTTTCACCACATCTGTATCTTTGGGGTAAATACCCAGCAGTGCAACTTCAACATCATCCACAGCAACCTCTTTCATGACACATCTCCAAAGGCAAGGGAAACAAAAGCAAAAATGAACTTT
>NW_024423786.1:12267177-12314582 GCF_017311325.1 Ursus maritimus
TTTGGGACTTCATCAAAATAAAAAGCTTCTGCACAGCCAAGGAAACAGTCAACAAAACAAAGAGGCAGCCCACGGAATGGGAGAAGGTATTTGCAAATGACACTACAGATAAAGGGCTGGTATCCAAGATCTATGAAGAACTTCTCAAACTCAACACCCAAAAAACAAAAAATCAAATCAAAAAATGGGCAGGAGATATGAACAGACACTTTTCCAATGAAGACATACAAAGGGCTAACAGAAACATGAAAAATGTTCAACATCATTAGCCATCAGGGAAATTCAAATCAAAACCACAATGAGATATCACCTTACACCAGTTAGAATGGCAAAAATTGACGAGGCAAGAAACAACAAATGTTGGAGAGGATGTGGAGAAAGGGGAACCCTCTTACACTGTTGGTGGGAATGCAAGTTGGTACAGCCACATTGGAAAACAGTGCGGAGTTTCCTCAAAAAGTTAAAAAAAAAAAAAAAAGCTACCCTATGACCCAGCAATTGCACAACTGGGATTAGTGTCCTTCTGAGAAGAGACACCAAAGAACTTTCTGCTTCTCACTGTGCTCTCCAGCATGTGAGGGCACGGCAAGAAAACCCCTATCTATAAACCAGGAAGAGGGCCCTCACCAGGAACCTAATCAGTCAGCATTCAGATCTTGGACCTCCCAGACTCCAGAACTGTGAAAAGCAAGTGTTTGCTATTTAAGTCATCCAGTCTATGGCATTTTTCTTAAAGCAGCCCAAACTAATGGTTTGTCTCCCTCTCTGTTTTCATCTTTTTTTGATGATGAAGATGCTACAAAGCCAGAAAAGGGGGAGAGGCGGCAATATCAAAGACAATATATGTAAAACTGATTTAAGTTTAATGCCCTAGGAAGACTATTTATATAAACCTACACAAATCTGAAAATGTTTTTTTTATATGTATCCTGACTTACAGTTTTAAAAATTTACCCTCCACAGTCTAAGATGGGCAGGAAAGTTATGGTATAGAGGAGGACTTCAGGAATTATTTATTAGTTCATTTAGGCATTTGTTAGTTTGTGATCCACAATTTCTTTTAGGGATTCTTAATAATTTTTTCCTTACCAACAGGATTAGATTTATGAGCCCATGCCACTTACTAATAGTCACAAAATGGGTATTAGCATGGCTTCCAATACACACAGACCAAAAATTCTCCCCATTTTAACACCTAGAATCCTACCATTTGGGTTTCATTTGGGCTGTGTCCTTTTGCTAGGTCATTTTTAAATTATAAATAAATACAAATATAAATTTATTCACTGGGAAAATAATACTAAGCTACTCATAGCTTATTGTGAATTACCACTCCAAATGCCTCCTGGCCAAAATGAACTAGAATAAAAGGATCGAGTAGAGTCAATTCCTGGGGAAAAGAGGGAGAGCCTTGAAATGCAGGAGGTTGCCCAAAGAGGATGGCAGATCATTCAAGACAAACTCTTCCCCCATTAGGTTGGCCTGGATCAGTCCTGCTGTCCGTCATGAAACAGCTCAGCAGTGCTGTGTGGGAGGTGATATCATTTACTGAAAGAATATTGGTCATAATCATAGCCATTGGGGCCTACTTAGCCCCAGTGTATTAAGTCCAAAAAATAAAGTTGACAGATTACACATGCTATGTTTGATCAGTTCCAACTGGCCAAGTGAGAGCCCCAACTGTAATAAACTTGATTTAAAGGTAGAAGTATTCAAGTATCATTTTTATTGAGTCAAAGAAATGAGCTTTTATCCTAATTAAAATTATACATCCTTTTTTATTCATAAAACGTCAGTAACAATTTGAATTCCCAAAGTCTTTAATCATGAAAATATTTGCCTTTCAGAAGTGACAAGTAGTTATATTAAAAATGCCACCTCTCTTATCCATTAGAGGTTGAGTTCTCATTTAACCTGAATCTTTTACTAAATACATGGAGTATTTTGTCAGTTTAAGAGAAGGGAGAATATATAGAGAAATGTTTTTATTCTCCTTACCTCCTTAATATCAGTTTATTTCTTAAGAGATATCTCAAGAGCCATATTTCACTAAATTATTTTTTAGTGTAATGTTCAAAAATACTAGATATGCAAAGGGCTCAGAAAATCAAATATGTTCTTTCTTGTTCCAGAGCTAAAATCCATCAACACCAAAGTTATCACTGTTGCTAAATTATAGTCATTGGAACTGAAATTTTAAGTTAAACAAACATTAAAAAGCTAGGCCAGCCAGAACAACTCAATCTTTAACAACTCAACAATTTAAATTTCTTCTTAAATAGAAATCATAATTCTGGGCAAGGCATTGTATCTTAATGAAAATCAGAATCCTACCTTTTAAAATAACTCTTTATATTTTTTAATTTTTATTTTTTTTAAGATTTTATTTATTTATTTACTTGACAGACAGAGAGACAGCACAAGCAGGGGGAGTGACAGGCAGAGGGAGAGGGAGAAGCAGACTTCCCTCTAAGCCGGGAGCCATATGTGGAGCTCCATCCTAGGACCCTGGGATCATGACCTGTGCTAAAGGCAGACTCTTAATTGACTGAGCCACCCAGGAGCCTCTAAGGTTTTTTTTTGTTTTTTTTTTAAGATTTATTATTTTAGAGAGAGAGACAGCATGCACTGGAGTGGAAGGGGGAGAGTAGAGGAGGAGGGGGAGTAGCAAACTCCTTGCTGAGTGGGGAGCCCTCAGTGGGGCTTGATCTCAGGACTCTGAGATCACCACCTGAGCCAAAATCAAGAGTTGTTGGCTTAACCGACTGAGCTACCCAGGCACCCCTTAAAATAACTCTTGATTATCCTGTAGCTTAGGGAGAGGAGCCAACTGAAATGATATCTGAAAAAATACATTGAAACGCTACCTAAAAATAAGGTATAACTATTTATTATAAATTCAAAGAAAACTCTTACTTTTACTTTCTAAAATATCCAATTATACTGTCTGAAATGCCCTAATTACATTGTATGGTAGGCTGCTATGCATTCTACAATCATGCAATGTCATCAGTATACATTTAGCTACCTCTGAAAATATTTCTAGATATTAACATATTTCCTGAACCTGTACTGGAATCTACTATAGTTTTTGACCTAATTATCTTACTTCATTAAAATCTTGACTAGCAGGAAACAGGGTTGAAAAGTGTAAGTAGAGGGGCACCTGGGTGGCTCAGCTGGTTAAGCGTCTGCCTTCAGTTCAGGTCATGATCTCAGGGTCCTGGGATCGAGTCCCATGTTGGGCTCCTTGCTCAGCAGAAAGTTTGCTTCTCCCTCTGCCCCTCTCCCCATTCGTGCTCACTTTCTCTAAAATAAAATAAATAAAATCTTTAAAAAAAAAAGAAAGAAAGAAAAGTGTAAGTAGAAGCCACATAAAAAATATGTAAAGCAGCCAGAAAACAGCTAACATTTATCAAGTGATCACTAGGTTCTGAGCTCTTGACATAGTAAGTCCTTTAGTCCTCACAATCATTCTATCAAGTAAGTATATTTACTCACAAATAAAGATAAGGCAACAGAGGTTTAAGAGAGCACGTTACTTCTAAAAGTTCACACAGCTAGTTACTGGACCTAGGCAAGTTATTAAAAAACAAGACAGAGTTATCAAGCTATGGTACCTGTACAGTAGCCTCCACCACCTGCCTTATCCATGGTTCTGCTTTCTGTGGTTTTAATTACCTACGGTCAATCGTGGTCTGGAGGTAGATGAACCTCTGTCTGAGGTATCGTCAGGTCATTGGTCACCTAATGCTACGTCACAATGTCTCCATCATTCACCTCACTTCACCTCATCATGTAGGCATTTTATCATCTCATATCATCACAAGAAAATGACAGGTGAGTACAGAATACTAGGATATTTGGGGGTTTTTTTTCCTTTTTTGTAAATTTTTATTTAAATTCTAGTTAGTTAACATACAGTATAATATTAGTTCAGGTTACAATTTAGTGATTCAACACATACATGCAATACCCTATGCTCATGACAAGTGTACTCCTTAATCCCTACCACCTATTTAACCCATCCCCTACCTATCTCCCCTCTGGTAACCATCTGTTTATTCTCTATAGTTAAAAGTCTGTTTTTTGGTTTGGCTCTTTCTTTTTTCCCCCCTATGATCCTTTGTTTTCTTAAATTACACATATGAAATCATATGGTATTTGTCTTTCTCTGACTTATTTCACTTAGCATGATACTCTCCAGCTCCATCCACATCACTGCCAATGGCAAGATTTCATCCTTTTTATGGCTGAGTAATATTCCATTGTCTGTGTGTGTGTGTGTGGTGTGTATACATACAACACACACACACACACACACACACACACACACTACATCTTCTTTATTCATTCATCAGCCAATGGACATTTGGGCCCTTTCCATAATTTGGCTCTTGTAGATAATGCTTCTATAAACATCAGGGTGCATGTATCCCTTTCAAAATAGAACTACCCTATGATCCACCAATTGTGCTACTAGGTATTTACCCAAAGAATACAGAATACCACGATATTTTGAAAAAGAGACCACATTCACATACATTTATTACAGTATATTGTTTTAATTGTTTGACTGTATTACCAATTATTGTCATTGATCTTTTACTGTGCATAATCTATAAATTAAACTTTATGATAGGTACATATATGTAGGAAAAAAACATAGTACATATAGAGTTCAGTACTATCCACCATATCAGGTATCCACTGGGGATCTCGGAACATATCCTCTATTAAAAAGGGGACTGCTGTATTTGTAATCAAGAAACACAACCATATTTGCCCCTTGATTCTTCCATCAACACTGACTTCAGGCCCACAGAAATATGAGGCTCACTATTATATTCTTATTAAGACTAAGTCATAGAATGGCACTAATTCCTGTTGAAACCAGTAGAAAGAATATAATTTTGTGACATTTTGGATGGGACAAACATCTCTGAACTCAACAGAGGAGAGACAGGATGTTTTACCCCAAATGTCAACTTCCACTGAATCTTTAAAATAAAGACTCAGGACATAAGCTTCCAACATCATTAATAATCAAAGGTGACAGCACTGATGCAGTTTAAATATTCAGAGAATTTAATTATGTATTACATGAGCTGTCTTTTTTCATTCTGAAATGTCCAAGATGGAGTAATAGAGACCAGGTCTAACTTCCACCTCAAACAAGTAGAACAATGGACAAAAATCTATGAAACAGCTTTCAGACACTGGATAATGAGAAATGCAGAATTGTGATCCCTGAAAGAAGGGAAACAAATGAGGTTACCCCAATGATTGCCCAGCTTTCCAATCAGAGGCAAACTCCTGACCACAGAGCAGGTATGGGGTTTGGGGCTGGGGGTGGGAAACATGTAGGTCTCACTGAATTGAGGAAATAGAAATTGAAGTTCAGGGTCTTTCAAGGGCTGGAGGTTGCAGGAAAGAGTTCTAGAGAGGTTAGCAGTTAGACACAAAGAAAAAACTTCAGAGTCTACATTGAGATAACCTGGAATCTCTACAGAACATGCATAAGTGTAGAGTGAAACTCCATGAGATAAGGCCAAGAGTAACCAGGGATCTATGAGCTGAATGGTTTCCAGGTTTGCACAGATCTGAGAATCTTTCAAACTCCCAACAGCCAGTGGGGAGGGTCCCCAGTGACCATTTGGGGAATTCAGAAGGGGCCCCAAAAAGGTCCAAAAATAGTAAAAATCAAAGTAATACTAACCCCAAAAGAAGTGGAACTAAAGTATTCCTAAAGTGAAAGCTACACTATACCTGACCCAACAAAGATTTACAGTAAGACTGGAAAAGATTAAGCTGACCTGGGGCAACTTAACTGGCTCCCAGAACAAGCCCAACACTCTTTAAAGGAAAACAACAAAATCCATACTCTTGACAAGTCAAATATGCAGTGTCTAACATTCAGTTAAAAATTGCTAGACAGTCAAGATGTAGGACAATGTGACCCGTAAATTAATCAATAGAAACAGAAGAAAACTATAGACCACATTAGAAGACAAGGATATGAAAACAGCTATTAACATCTATATTCTAGTATTTAAGGAAAGACATGAACATGGTAAGAAGAGAAATGAAAGATACTTTTAAAAGCCCCAAAACTTATAGAGTTAAAAGTATATTATTAAAAGAAAAATTCATTGATTAACATTAACAGCAAAGACAACACCGCTGAAGAAATGTGATATTGAAACTACCCACAGTGCAATAGAAACTACCAACAAATGAAGCACCAAGGGGGGGGGCGGAGACTGAAAAAAGTTAATAGCATCAGTAACCTGTGGGATGGTATCAAGCAGTCTTACATACATAATTGGAGTCCCAGAATGGACAGAGCAGAAATAATATTTAAAGAAATGATGGTCACAATGATGGTCAACTTGGAATTTTATACCCAATTAAATTATCTTTAAAAACTAAGGTAAGATACAGTCATTTAAGACAAACAAAACCTAAATGTGAGACAGGAATCCATCAAAATCCGAGGAGAACACAGGCAGCAACCTCTTTGACATTGGCCACAGCAGCTTCTTGCAAAACAAGTCTACTAGAGGTAAGGGAAACAAAAGTGAAAATGAACTATTGGGACCTCATCAAGATAAAAACCTTCTGCACACCAAAAGAAATAGTCAACAAAACTAAAAGGCAATGCATGGAAAGGGAGAAAATATTTGCAAATGACATAGCAGAATAAGGGCTGGTATCCAAGATCTATAAAGAACTTCTCAAACTCAACACCCAAAAAACAAATAATCAAGTCAAGAAATGGGCAGAAGACAGACATTTCCCCATAGGAGACATACAAATCGCCAATAGACACATGAAAACATGCTCCACATCACTTCTCATCAGGGAAATACAAATCAAAACCACAATGAGATACCACCTTACACCAGTTAGAATGGCTAAAATTAACAAGACAGGAAACAACAAATGTTGGAGAGGATGTGGAGAAAAGGGAACCCTCTTACACCGTTGGTGGGAATGCAAGTTGGTATAGCCACTTTGGAAAATAATGTGGAGTTTCCTCAAAAAGTTAAAAATAGAGCTATGACCCAGCAATTGCACTACTGGGTATTTACCCCAAAGATACAGATGTAGTGAAAAGAAGGGCCACATGAACCCCAGTGTTCACAGCAGCAATGTCCACAATAGCTGAACTGTGGAAGGAGATGAAATGCCCTTCAACAGATGACTGGATAAAGAAGGTGTGGTCCATATATACAATGACCTATTACTCAGCCATCAGAAAGGATGAATACCCACCATTTGCATCGACATGGGTGGAACTGGAGGAGATTATGCTAAGTGAAATAAGTCAAGCAGAGAAAGACAATTATCATATGGTTTTACTTAATCATGGAACATAAGGAATAGCAGGGAGGACATTAGGAGAAGGAAGAGAAAAATGAAGGGGGGCAAATCAGAGGGAGAGATGAACCATGAGAGACTATGGATGCCGGGAAACAAACTGAGGGTTTCGGAGGGGAGGGGGATGGGCTAGCCCGGTGATGGGTATTAAGGAGGGCACATATTGCATGGAGCACTGGGTGTTATACGCAAACAATGAATCATGGAACACTACATCAAAAGCTAATGATGTACTGTATGGTGACTAACATAACATAATAAAATTTTTTTAAAAAATTAAAAAAAAAGATTTTCCACTGACCTTTCTTAAAGCACTAAATAAAGAGATAAAAGATCCAGTTTTTTGGAAGACCAGAAATACACAGTGGCAACACAGAAATTGCTCACCAGCTTCTTCAGTCAAGTCAAAAAATAAAAAATGAAAAATAAATCGGTGCATCTATAGTCAAAGCTTTTAACAGTTAGTTAGAATTTAATTTCTAGAATTAATTAGAAAGAATTTCATTGTTTAAAAAGTGCCAGGAAGATAGCCATGAAGTCAGAGTGGAAAAGAGAAGTATTAATGCACACTCTAAGAAAGGTTTTAGGAATTACTATCACAGTTGTTTGGGACCCTAAGAGGCCACTCTAAATTCTCCTCAATATCCCTGAAAACTAAAGACTACTCTGAATTGGAGAGACAACCTCCTTATTAAAAGGAAGGGGAAAGGGTTGATGTTAGCACTTATGACTGGCTCCCAAATAAAATCAGAACACTGTTAAAGAATTTTTAAAATTTTGAATTTTTAATATTTTTCTTAAAAGAAAAGTACCTTCAGTATTTGGGGTCCAAAACGAGTAATTGCCTATTTGAAAGGAATCTGCACAGAATTTCCCATAAAAAAAAAAATCAGGAATATGTTGTTAAATTTACATGAGGCCAACCATATTCTATTTTTTTAAAGATTTTATTTATTTATCTGTCAGAGAGAAAGAAAGCACAAGCAGGGAGAGCAGCAGGCAGAGAGAGAAGCAGGCTCCCAGCTCAGCAAAGAGCCCAACACGGGACTTGATTCCAGGACTCTGGGATCATGACCTGAGCCAAAGGCAGACATAAAACTAACTGAGCCACCCAGGTGTCCCTGCCTAGGCCATATTCTAGATGACTCCACAAAAATTGAGTTCAAGAGGCAACTGTTCACCTTTCCCATTTAATTCCATCAATGCAAATCCGACCAGGAAAATAATTTTCCAGAAATTAGGTTTAGGGTTTTCCTTGGAAAGCTGAATGAATCTAGAAATAGCCAAATTCTTCCCACACCCTGAATCTTACTAAGTTCTCTGAATATCAGACCACCCCTACCTAGTTCTTAGTTAACAAGCACTGCCATTCTGTACTATCAACTTCCATGAGAAGAAACACAGGGGTAATATCAAATGAGTACAACCCAACTTTAGATCACCAAACTTGGGGATCTCAAACCACAAGCAAACTGGATCATTTGAAAAGAATGAAGAAAGAAGAAAAATTAAGAATTTGGGTCGGTCTTTAAATTGCTTCCTCTTACTGGATGGCTAAAATGCCCTGCGCCCAACTATTTTCTTTTCATCTCTCAGGTGACAAGAAGTCACTTCCTCCAAGTACCTTCTCTGATTCATGTATTAAACCCCACCCCAACAGCAGCCTGAGTGCCCATCCTCTCTGCAGTACCTTTCTATAGGGCACACCTGTCTGCGCTGTAATTGCCTGTTTTCTTATCTCTTCATCAGACACCAAACTAGGTAAGGACAAGACCTGTCTAACCTGATCCCCAGGTTAAGCATTTGTGTGGGTCATCAATACCTAACACATAGGACTTGTTTAGTTCATTCAGGCTGCTATAACAGAATACCATAGACTGAGTAACTTACAAACAGAAATATCTTTCTAATGGTTGAGGTGACTAGGAGGTCCATGATCAAGGCACTGGCAGATTTGGTATCTGGTGAGAGCCTGCTTCTGGTTCATAGGCAGCCATCTTCTCACAATGTCCTCACAGGGCTGAAGGGGCAAGGGATTCCCTGAGTCTTTTTTTAAAGACATTAATCTCATTCATGATGGCTCCACCTTTATGACATAATCACCTCCCAAAAGCCCAGCCTCCTAATACCATCACACTGTGCGTTAAGATTTCAACATATGAATTTTGAGGGACACAAACATTCAATCCCTTGCAATACTCAAGGTATTTACTTTTAGAATGGAATGTTTTGGCAGGAAAGAAGTGGGAGAGAAGGGCAGAGCAAAGCATGGCAAGCAATAGAGTGGAAAGAGAGAACTATAGCCACAGATACCCCTCTTAGTAATTTAACTCCCCAGAACTGACTCCCCAAACCTATGAAGATTGCCTTGGGCAAAAAAGTAGTTGCATCCGATCCAGCTAACAGGTACGATAGCTTATTACATGAGACTTGAAGTAATGATGTAATCAACCAAGCAACACGGGCAACAAACAAGCTCAACAACAATATTGCTCCCACCATGACGGCTGACTGTTAGCATGGCCAGGATAACAAGCAATACAGTAGTTCCCTTGGTTTACTCAGATACTAGGGACATTCATTTCCTTTACATCAAAAGCATAGCTCAGACCCTCTCTTACTGTCTACGTACTTCCCAAGTATGCGCCCTTAGTCCTCTCCTGCATTTGCGCCTTCCCCAAAGCCCCTCAGCTTGTCATAAACCTAGCTGAAGAGTCACTCCCACATTCTCCAATCATTTATTGAGTTCCTATGATGTTGGAGGTTCTTGCTATTTTGAGAAACGAACTATTCAGAGCACAGGCTCTAGAGTTGGGGAAATGGATTTGAATGCTCTTTCCAGCACCAAGTAGCTCAGGGGCCCTCAAGCAGTTGTTGAGTCTCTCTGCACCTCAGTTTTCTCATTTATAAACTAGGATTCAAAATATCTACTTCGTGGAGAAGATCACCATACACTGTTGGGTGTATTACGCAGTTCTGTTCACAGACATAAGGGAAATAAATGAAATGCCAAGTGCCTAACTTGAAATTAGCACTCTGAAGTGTTAGGTAATATTATCATGCTATGAATGGATTATGGACCTTGTCTTCTAGAAGCTTCCAGTGGAGAATGAGAAATGGTTCACGTGTAGCTAGAAAGCAGAGCACCCACAACAACTGTCAGTGCAGATAAAGGACAACTGAACGTGGAAGAAGGGGACTCTGCCCAACTAAGACTGCCTGGCAACTTCTCATTTGCCAGATGAAACATTTTAGAGACACATCCAATTAAAAGTGTCAGTTTGGGGGCTGCCAAAAATCAAAGGTTAAAATCTAAGAGGCCAAATTCATCACTGCGAATCTCCACACTCAGGACCAAGTTGATAACGCAGGCGGAGGAGGGCCGTATGTCACATTCTGACGTCCGTGTAACGGCTCCAGGTGCACCAGAAGCAGCTGAATACAAGGTGGTTAAAACTTCGTCTCAATGAAGGACCTATCCTGAGCCTGACTTTGAATATAAAACCCTCTGCCCATCAGAATTAGCACTCTCATAATGAAATTTTCCCCAGTCAAGGACTGAGAGGGACAACATAAGTCAGGATGGTCGGCTTAGAAATGCAGCTGCCTAATCCAGCTCTTCTCGCGGGATGGTTCCGATAAATGACAGCAGGGCACACCGCCGACTGAAAGACAAGGCACGGCTTTCAACTCTAGTCCGTGGCATTAGGCTCGTTAGACTCTTTATATGTGCGCTTCACACTTACTTCAGCAGAACATGGAAGGCTAGTCCTCTATTTTCAGTCTCCTCAGCATGTGACTTCCTAGGCATTACTAAAATGTAAGTAACTTTTCTAATTGCACGACAAAAATATTCCACACAACAACTGCTCCTAATAATATACTTACGGTTGGCCATTTCATTACCTGATAATTACCAGATCGTTAGAGCAAATAATATATCCTTGTGGGATAAACTTATGGCAGTAATTTCAGAGAAAAGAACAGGAAAGCACTCTTGCAGGCACCAGCAGGCAAAGTGTAGAATTAGCTATTGAAGGAAAGGAATATCAACGTACCTTTTTAAAGCAAACAGCAATACGATGATATTTATAGCAATTTCTGGATCATGACATCAGAAAGGAAATGGCTGGATGGACAGAGCCCAGCCCCTTCATTTTATAGGTAAGGACAAGGAAGGAGGCCAGCAGGGTGAAATGAGCTCAACAGGCTCCCAGAGCTAATCTAAGTACAGTCTGCATGACAACGGGTTTCCATCCCTTATCACAAAGCTCTCTCTTTTTAATGAAAAATAAATCGCCTAAATGCAACAGATTTGATTTTTAAAATCTTGATGAACTGAAATATTTAGGAAATACTAAGAATTAGTTAATTGGATTTTCTAGTTAAGCAAAATTTAACTAGTTGTTTAACCCCAAACTAATCTTTCTGAGTTACAGTGTTAGAGGGGCTAGAGAGCCCAGTAAAATATTAGGGGAACATTGGTGAAGGGTACATAGAAACTCTTTACCGTATCATTGCAATTTTTCTGTACATCTAAGATTATTCCAAAATAAAAAGTAACATGTATATATGTACACATATACATATACATACATTAGTCAATTAACAGAACCTTAGTGTGTATCAGGCATGACCGTTTGGTGAAAGCCTAGACATTTCCTTTTTCATTCAGTTTCTAAGACAGATTGATAGCTTTTCTTGGGCTTCTCTTGCTGGAGATTGAAGCCCACAGTCAAGGGCTGAATAACTACATTCCGAGGTGGCTGGCTGCTGGTAAATCGCTCCGTCAGTCCTTTCCCCGTAATTGTGGCAGACACATCTGACTTCAACTCCCCTGGACCAAATGAACAAATGTGCACCTGGATGATGCTCTCCTTTATTCAATGTAAGCATCTTTGCCACAACAAATGACTTCCCAAGGGCCCTTTGAGAGAATGCTGGGCCTGTTGTATGCCAAAGCTTAGACAGCAACCACCTTACAGGCTCTAGGAAAGCCCCTTGACCCCAAATATCCCAAATCCTGCCATTAGCCTGGGATTTCCACCAGAAGAGAAAAGAGCCTCAGCTTTCAAGCCTTGCTTCTCCACATGACTCCTGGGACAGTGTCAGTGTGGTAGCACTTTCAAGTATTAGCCATCATTTTGGCCCCAAATGAAATGATCAGATCAATTGCTAATATGACAGCCAGCCTCAGGACCCGTGTTTGGGAAGGAGGACTGAAAGAGGCAGACCTAGGTATGCAACCTCAGGGCAAAGGACACACATGGGGACTGGGTTCGTGGGAGAGAGGCCTGCAAAGGTCCTAGAAGGGAGGAAGCAGCTAAATGGTGAACAGCTGGTTGCTGGCCAGCCCTGGATTCATCATGTACTTTTGCTGGATCTCATACACAGAAAGATATGACCCTTGCTTTCTCAGCCTCTTTGGGCTGTCTAACAAAATACCACAGACCAGGTGGCTTATCAACAACAAAAATTTACTTCTCACAGTTCTGAAGGCTTGAAGTCTGGGATCAAGATGCCAGCATGGTCAGGCTCTCTGCCTGATGAAAGACCACTTCCGGGTTCACAGACAGCCTCTCTGTGTGCCCCTGGCACGAAGGGCAAAGGACCTCCCTGAGGCCTCTTTTCTCAGGGTACTAATCCTACTCATGGGGGCTCTGTCCTCATGACCTAATCACCTCCCAGGTCCCACTTCCAAATACCACCACCTTGGGGATGAAGGCATGGCAGAGGAACTTCAGGGGGACACAAACATTAAGACCATAACACTTATCTTCAATTCAGATAAAAGCCAAAGTGCAGAAATGTTTGTAAGTAATGTAAGTACAGCACGCCAGAGGCTGGGCAAGGCACCTTATCAACATATCCATGCATTTAACACTATACAGGTACTCCGTTATCTCGACAGATGCTGCTAACACCCTGTGGGGTAGCTATTAGTGTCCTCTCTTTATAGCTGAGCCACTGTGGCTTGCTTAGTGAACTGATCCAAGCTCCCACATTAGTTAAGACACAGGAATGGGGTCTGAATGTGGGGCTCTTGCCATACACCACGTGGTTTTCTTTGCTACACTCCCCAAAATGAAAGTGGGCCAGCACTGATAATGTGAAGGACATAATCTGTCCAAACCTGTCTCCTTCTGGCTGCCAGTCCTTTGGAAAGTCATTAACCGCTGCCAAGCCTCAGTTTCCATACCTAGAAAGTCGAGTCCCTACTCCACAGTAAGCACAACTTCACCCTTTGCTGTTATTAATGTTATTTTTTCATGCCTAAAATTACTCTTTCAAAATCCTGCTATTTGTGACCACATGGATGAAAAATGAGGGCATTATGCTAAGTGCAATAAACTAGACAAAGGCAAATCCTGTATGTTCTCACTTTTGTGTGGAATCTAAAAAACCCAAACTCATAGAAACAGAAAGTAGAATGGTAGTTACCCAGGCCTGAGGGATAGAAGAAGTGGAGAGATGTTGGTCAAAGAGTACAAACTTCCATGATGGACACTGGGGAGGGTATGTGTTATAATGAGCACTGGGTATTATATGAGACTGATGAATCACAGACCTGTAACCCTAAAACAAATATGTTAATTAATTGAATTTAAATTTAAAAAAAGAGTACAAACTTTCAGGTAGAAGATGAGTAAGTTGTGGGGATCTAATGTACAGCATGGTGATTATACAATACTGTATCTTATATGGGAAAGTTGCTAAGAGAGTAGATCTTAAATGTTCTCACCACAAAAAAAAGAAACGGTAATAATGTGGCATGATGGAGGGCTTAGCCAACCCTATGGTGGTCATAGTTTTGCAATATATAAATCAAATCAACACATTATACACCTTAAACTTACACCATGTTTTAAGGCAATTTTATCTCAAGACAGCTGCAGAAAAAAACATTATTGACCTTCAGTTGAAGGTCTATTCATTCAAAAACTTCTGTTCTAGAAATGAAGGATAGAGTGATCAACAAGGAAGGAAAACACTGTGACTTCAGGAAAAATACAGTTGGTAAGTACAAGTAAGTAAAACAAGATCACTACAGATGGCAATGCATGCGGCTAGGAAGAAAATAGGATTCATGATGAGATGGTTGGGGGTAATTAAGCAAAGGGCTCTCTGAGGAGTTGGCATACTTGATGCTGTATGTGACTGCTAAGTAGCCAGTCATATGAAGAGTTTAGGAAAGGGCATTTCAGGTAGAGGGATATCCAAGTCCCAAGACCAAGAAGTGCAAAGGAGCGTGGTTTGCTGGAGGACAAGAATGACGACCAGCTTGGCTGGGCCTGGTGTGCAAGGGGGAGAGCAACGGCAGCGCAGACTGGTCAAGTCTGAGTGTCATTCAAAATGCAAAGAGAAGGACAGTTTGAAGTAGGGCAGTGATAGGATTCATTTTTTTAAATCACTTTAGCTGTTGTGGAGAAAATGAAATGTAGGCAGGAGTACAAGAGCAAAGGTCAGTTAGGATGCTTTAAGATACCCAGATGAGTCATCAGGATAATGCTGACGAGAGAAGTAAGGGTACAGGTGGGAAAATGGGCCAACCTGCAAAACACTCAGGAGATTCAACCCCAGTGACTTGGATTCCATGAGGTAAGGAGAAAAAGGGAAAATCTCAGTTTGGGTCTAGAACCTAGCATGTTGGTTTGAGCAAGCAGGTACGGAAGACACAGAGAAAAGAAAAGAAAAAAAAGATAGAAATGTGTCCTAGACATTTAGGTTTGAGATTCCTATGAACCCTGTAAGTTGAGATGCTGTATAGAATAGGAAATACAAAAATCTAGAGGTAAGAGGAGAGGATGGGTCAAAGATATAGATTTGGAATTATCAGAATTCAGAGACTTTCTAAAGCCAGGGGACTGGATGAGAAACTCTGGAAAGAATGTGTAGAAAGACTTAGAAAGAGCTCAGGACCAAACCCTGAGGAGGGGAAACCAGCCAAGGAGAAAGAGAAGGAATGGCCCAAGGAATGTGGCACAGGAAAGGCCAAGACGGGAATGAATCAGGAAGGATGGAAATCAAAATTGCTGAGAAAGTGCCAAGATGAAGACCGAAAATGGCCCACTAGACTTGGTCTCAGGATGTTCAAGACAATGCCCAGTTTCATGGGCCTGGTAAAGCCAGAAACCTGCCTGCAGGCAGTTGAAGGGAGAATGGGACACAAGGAACAGAGCACAGCAAGTACAGATGACTCTCAGTATGTCTGTAATAAAAGGAAGAATTGGAATCGGGGTGAGGCTAGAGGAGGCTGTGGCATCCGAGGCAGGCTGTTTGTTTTGAAGAGGAGTGATACTCTCTCACACCATACACAAAGATAAACTCCAAATGGATGAAAGACCTCGATGTGAGACAGGAATCCATCAAAGTCATAGAGGAGAACATAGGCTGCAACCTCTTTGACATCGGCCACGGCAACTTTTTTCATGACACATCTCCAAAGGCAAGAGAAACAAAAGAAAAAATTAACTTTTGGGAATTCATCAAAATAAAAAGCTTCTGCACAGCCAAGGAAACAGTCAAAAAAACTAAGAGGCAGCCCACGGAATGGGAGAAGATATTTGCAAAGATGCTACAGATAAAAGACTGGTATCCAAGATCTACAAAGAACTTCTCAAACTCAATACATGGAAAACAAATAAATCAAAAAACGGGCAGAAGATATGAACAGACACTTTTCCAATGAAGACATACAAATGGCTAACAGACACATGAAGAAATTGTTCAAAATCATTAGCCATCAGGGAAATTCAAATCAAAACCACACTGAGATACCACCTTATGCAAATTAGAATGGCAAAAATTGACAAGGCAAGAAACAACAAATGTTGGAGAGGATGTGGAGAAAGGGGATCCCTCTTACACTATTGATGGGAATGCACGTTGGAACAGCCACTTTGGAAAACAGTGTGGAGGTCCCTTAAAAAGTTAAAAATTGAGCTACCCTAAGATCCAGCCATTGCACTACTGGGTATTTACCCCAAAGATACAGACGTAGTGAAGAGAAGGGCCATATGCACCCCAATGTTCATAGCAGCATTGTCCACAATAGCTAAATTGTGGAAGGAGCCGAGATGCCCTTCAACACATGACTGGATTAAGGAGATGTGGTCCATATATACAATCGAATATTACTCAGCCATCAGAAAGAATGATTACCCGACATTTGCAACAACATGGACGGGACTGGAGGAGATTATGCTAAGTGAAATAAGTCAAGCAGAGAAAGACAATTATCATATGGTTTCACTCATTTATAGAACATAAGAAATAGCAGGAAGATCGGTAGGAGAAGGAAGGGAAGAATGAAGGGGGGTAAACAGAAGGGGGAATGAACCATGACAGACTATGGACCCTGGGAAACAAACTGAGGGCTTCAGAGGGGAGGGGGTGGGTGACTGGGATAGGCCGGTGATGGGTATTAAGGAGGGCACATATTGCATGGTGCACTGGGTGTTATACGCAAATAATGAATCATGGAACATTACATCAAAAACTAAGGATATACTGTATGGTGACTAACATAATAAAAAATTATTATTAAAAAAAATGAAGAGGAGTGATAGCCAGAGTTCATTCATATGCTGCAGTCAGCAAGCCAGTGAAGAAAGAAAGTGATACAGGAGACAAAAGTTCAAGGTGAAGAGGGGCTGGACCCTAAAGCATTCACAGGGAGGTCAGCTTTTGAAAGAGAGCAGTGGGGACACTCCTTCCAGGTAACCACAGTAAAACAGGGTAGGCGGGTCATAATGCCCATGGATTTGAGGGATGGGTCATGAATGGCATCATCAAGCCTTCCAGTGGTCCTTTTAAAACAGCCTTACTCTTGGTGTTCCAAGATGTCATGGCTATAAACTAGGATCACAAAACTCAGAAACAGGACTGTTTTTTCCGTCCCTAAAAGACCTTAAAGGTCAAATAATCCAGAGCCCGTCTTGCTCACAGAAGAGGTCCAAAGGAATTGACTTGTTCATGACACACAGCTTCTTCGTCACACTGGAGAGAATAGAAACCGGT
Source organism: Ursus maritimus (assembly GCF_017311325.1). Lineage (NCBI taxonomy): Eukaryota > Metazoa > Chordata > Mammalia > Carnivora > Ursidae > Ursus > Ursus maritimus. The sequence goes on from NW_024423786.1 coordinate 12,284,581, forward strand.
TTATTAGGATCGTAGTACTGTTGCAAAACAAGCTGTTCTACTCTCTGCCTTGTACTTCCATAGACTGAAAAGTTATCTCAGTACACTGCAGTTAACATTTCAACTTACATTCCAGATTTTCCCCACTTTCCTGTTATAGATTAAATCATAGGGAATTAACCTTTGCATATAAATGCACCGAACTATGCAGCTGTGATGGGGTAGGAGGGGACACCAAAGCAGGCAACCTGCAGACAGTCTCAATTAGGGCTTCGACGCTACCATCTCAATAAGGGGTAATTGGGTGTTTATGGAGCTATCCAGAGTAAAATATTGTCATGGCAGATTTTTCCCCAGACAGCCTCTCCACATACTCCTTAATCACAGTACTGAAAATGTCTGGCTTGAGGAAGAATGGGCTGGAAACGCAAGCCAGTATGACAAGAGGCAAATTTTACCACCAGAAAAAAATGGCCCCTTGATCTTTTGAAACTTGGGGACATTTTCCCACCAGTAACAGAGCAAACCAGCAAGTTGACCAGCTCGAGCTAAAGTGATGGGTTGAACAGACTCTACTATAACTTAACTGATGGTTACTGGAAGGGAGGTGAGTGAGGGGATGGGTAAAGTAGGTGATGGGGATGAAGGAGGGAACGTGACGTGATGAGCACAAGGTGATATGTGGAAGTGCGGAATCACTGTATTGTACACCTGAAATGAATATTATACTGTATGTAAACTAACTGGAATTTAAATAAAAACTTAAAAAAAAAGTGAGGGGCTGACACTTTCTGCCCAATTTTCTGGCATGGCACCTGGTATATAGAAAAGCTCAAAAAATATTTGGCATTCTGCTGAGTGACAAAAGCCAATCTCAAAAGTTTATATGCAGTATGGTTCCATTTATATAACATTCTCAAAATGACAAAATTATAGAGATGGAGAGATTAATAGTAGCCTAGGCTTAGGGACTGGGGGGGCAGTTAGGACTCAATATGAAAGTATAGCCCAAGGGAGTTCCTATGCAGTGAGGGTAGAGTCCTGTATCTTCACTGTACTAGTGATTACATAAATCGAGGCATAGGATAAAATGGCATAAGACCAGAGACAGACAGACAGAGACAGACATGCAGAGACAGACAGCAAGCATTTAAAAACTGGTGACATCTGAACAAAGATTATACAATGTCACTTTGCTGGGTTTCAATGTACCGCAGTTACAGGTGTTACCATTAGGGAAAGCAGAGTGAAGGAAGGGTACACAGGTCCTTACTGTACCATTCTTTTTTTTTTTTTTTTTAGCTTCCTGTATGTCTACAACTATTTAATGATGAGGAGTCCTAAAGAACAACTGAGTTTTATTTTTCTATATATGCTGCCTAAATTCCTTTCAATGGAATCCTCAGAAAAATTCTGTGACAGGTATTTTGATGCTACCCATTGAACAGTTGCAAAAACTGAGTCTCAAGTGTTGCATAGTGGTTTAATACATGAATCTCTGGAGCCCAGTACTAGACACTAGTTCCACTTGCTAACCTTTTAATAGAGAAGGAAGGGAATCCTGTCATTTGCAAACACAGGGATTCCCCTCGAGCGTATCATGCTAAGTGAGATAAGTCAGACAGATAAAGACAAGTACTGGATGATATCACTTATATGTGGATTCTAAAAAAGGCAAATTTGTAAAAACAAAGTAAAATGGTGATTGCCCGGGGCTGGAGGGTAGGAAGGATAGAAGAGACATTGTTTAAGAATACTAACCTGAAGAGCATGTGGGTGGCTCAGTCAGTTGAGCATCTGACTATTGATTTCAGCTCAGGTCGGGACCTCAAGGTCCTGAGATCGAACCCCACAGCATGCTCCATGCTCAGCATGGAATCTACTTGGGATTCTCTCTCTCTCCCTCTCGTGCTGCCCCTTCCCCTGCTCCCTTGTTCTCACTCACTCTCTCAAATAAATATACAAATATATAAATAAGAAAACCTACCTGCAACCAGTTGCAAATAAGTTCTAGAGATCAGATGCACAGTATGGTCAAAATAGACTACACAAAGCTAATTTTAAGCCGATTTGCTAAGAGCCTAAAACTCAATTATTCTAACCACTTATGTAATGGAATAGAGTGCTAATTATTGCTATAATGGCAATATTATTACAAAATACAAGTGTATCAGATTAAGATGTCAACCTTCACTTCATACAATGTTATGTATCAAATTTACTTCAATTTAAAAAACCACTTCAGACAATTGACTGACTCTTTGTGACTCAGTTTCCTGGCCTATAAAATGGAGATATGACATATTTAGCTCAAGGCACAAGGCCTAGGATATCATCAATTCATCAATAAATGTTAGAGGTTATGATTATTATTAAAAGTCACCCAATATAGAAGAGCAGAAATTCAAAAATTGGTCTATTCCTGGGGTGCCTGGGTGGCACAGCGGTTAAGCGTCTGCCTTCAGCTCAGGGCGTGATCCCGGTGTTGTGGGATCGAGCCCCACATCAGGCTCCTCTGCTATGAGCCTGCTTCTTCCTCTCCTACTCCCCCTACTTGTGTTCCCTCTCTCATTGGCTGTCTCTATCTCTGTCAAATAAATAAATAAAATCTTTAAAAAAAAAATTGGTCTATTCCTAAGCTTTGCTCTTAATTACCAATGAAATGAAAACATGGATGAACACAGTTACCTGATGATTCCATCCCTCCACCCCATACATACACACCTACTTCCCTTCTGTGAGTGTGTACAGCAGCTCTGTACTAGTTTCCCAAAGTTGCAGTAACAAAGTAGCACAAAAGCGGTTGACTTAAATCAACAGAAATTCATTCTCTCCCAGTTATAAAGACTGCAAGTCTGAAAAAAAGGTGTTGGCAGGGCCATTCTCCCTCCAAGACCTGGAGGGTAGAATCCTTCCTTGCCTCTCCCAAGCTTCCTCCCTTCCTCGCCTCATTAGTCCCTGGCCTTCCTTGGCTTGCAGCTACACGACTCCCATCTCTGCCTCTTTCACTTCCACATGGCCGTCTCTTTACAGACACTAAGGATATTAGACCAAGGCCCACTCTATTCCAGTGTGACCTCAATTTACATCTCCATCACATCTATAAAGACCCTTTTTCCAAATAAAGTCACATTCACAGGTACCAGGACTTAGGACTTCAACTTACCTTTTTAGGGACACAGTTTAACATGGAAGAACCTCCCAGATGGTTTCCAAAGCCATCCCAGACCTCGTGTGCCCTTTTCCCTTCTCTTTTCGCACGGAAACCTCCTGTGCTCCCTCCTACTCCACTCAACACCATCATTTGCAGTCCACTATTTATTAAAACATGGAGACAGTCCACAGGCATTTTCATCACAGATGGGCATTTCTCTTCAAGAGCAAGTTCAGCTTTTTAGCACAAAATCCGCAAGCACAGGGGGCCCTGTGCCCTGTTTTTATTTCAAGCTGCTTAAGTGATCATTTATGGCAGGACATAAAAATTATCACTGTTTTGAAACAGACACTAGGCTGGTATTCTAGGTAATGATACCTCGGGGCCAAGTCATTATTTTTCACAAGCTTTAATTATCAGGATGGGCACACTGTTATTTATTAAATCCTTTGCACTCCATAGACAGTGTTTGAATAGGACGAACACCATCTCTTTTCCCAGCTATACTCGGTTTAAACAGATTCTTCTCACTTTCCCTCGATGCTGACCAATTAATGAAACCAAGAACGGGACCTGGAACAGTATGTATACACACAGGACGTTGCATTCTAGTGCTGCTGGCCATGTGTGCATGCCTCGGATCCAGGCCTGGCTCTGCCACTTTCAGCTGTGAGATTTGGAGCATGTCAGACACCACGGGCTTTGTCTTGTGAAGCCATTTCACCCTCACATCAAATCTTGGACCCAGGTACTATTATCATCCCAACTTGGGACAGGAGGAAACTCAAGTTGAGAAGGCAGAGAAGCTCACAGAGGCTCAGCTGACGTGGGATCACGTGGAAGCTCAAACCCTGGTTTTCTTACTCAAAATCCCACGCTCGCGTGTTACTCCCTGTCCAGGAGTGAACCATTTGAAAAAAACAAGGCCTCTATTTCCCTATGGCTATATGTTTCAAACTCTATTTTGTATCTTGTGTTCGCTGATACAAGATTCTAGGATCAACGACCATATAAACATCTGCCCAGTTTACCTTAAAGCTCCAGGGTTTACGTGAGCCCCCACTCCACCAACCTTGCCAGTAGCAAAATAGCAAGAAGGTCTCACCACCATTTGTCTTCTCAAACTACAAGATGCAAACCGAAAAGTGACTGGTTTGACCTTCTGCAGTGCAAAGGGCCAGTTGGATCTTTCAACTCGTGAGCTGCACTAGGCTTCCAGTAATAGTTTTTGTGTTGGGGCAAACTAACAGTGTGAACACCTGACATCTTAGAAATCAAACCAGAAATTTATTCTGATAAGTAAATTGAGGTCTTTGTTTTTTGCATGTATATTTGGCACAAATCTTGCCTGCAGATAGACTTGCCACCAGTACTGGAACTATTTTATGCTTCTCACTAGATTTGCTCATCCCGTCCTACCCTCCTGAGAGCTCAGACCCTTGCTCGATGGAGAACACAGCCTGCTGCTCCTTTCACCTCTTTCCCTCACAATGCCAGGGGTCTCAGCCTCCCCCAGATGGAAACAGGCCAAATTCTGGAGTCACCTTACAAAATAATCACCAAGGACAACCCTCTAGCTAGCATTCAGCTGCGATGTGGTTAGCTTGTTATTACAGCATAACCCAGCATGAGCCTGACTAAATCCATTGTCATTTCTCTTTCCACTCCGCCAGGAGTCTGAGACTCTCTCTGCCCTCAGCTATCCCCATGAGACAAACCAGAATGTTCTGGACCATGGTGAGTAATCATCCTCTGAGATAGCAGAGTGGTGGGTGGGAACAGCCCCATGATGTCCCGGTAATAAGTAACCTATCTTGTTTAGTGGCAAGCTCACCCCTTAAATCAGGTTGAGTTTCCCCAGAAGCACACCTGAGGCAAGGATTCAAATGAATTAGTTCATTTGGGAAGCACTATCATGGGGTGCACACATGAGGTGGGGACAAGGAACAATACCAATAAAAGCTGTGGTTGAAGCACGTTGTCACTGTGGGCACTGGGAGCTCAGGTTCCTTGGAGAGCACTGGGAGACAGTGAAACATGCCTCACGCTTCCCAGCCAAGAAGCGGGGGACCTGTAGCTCTTACTCACCAGCTCTCCACCTGCCTTTAGTTTGAAGACTGCTCTAGGATATCCCTCCAGCATTGCCAGCTCACCATGCCCCACCCGACACACACACACACACACACACAGCAGACTCAACAACAAAAAGTCCCTCAGGCAAAGGCACAGGTGTGAGTAGGTAGCCACATGGGTCCTGTGCATAGAACTTAGTGCCAAGTGTGTGTGTGTGTGTGTGTGTGTGTGGCACACACTACGTCGGCCACACCCTCAAAACCCTAATTATGCCAAACTCAAACTTATGCTGACAAGCTATGTTCTCCCCCAGGCAGAACATAATGTGTCCCTCTATTCAAAATGACCTCAACAGCTCAAACTCCCTATCACAAATGTGCGAAGTTGTAAAAAAGTGATTAATGCCTATCTAGCGTCTACACATCGATTGAGTGCTGGCCAACTCACTTCTCAGCCAGAGGCATTCTTGGTGGGTTGAAAAGCCCAGTGTCCTGGCTACTCAGCAAAGGCGTCCTAACTAAACCCTTTGGTCCAGATTTCTTGGCACAATGGGCCCTCAGCAGAGCTGAGGTGTCCTGAGGAAAAGCTATTCCTTGGAAGCGGCATGAATGTAATCAACAGCACTCCATTTTCTGTGCTGAGAGGCCTCTCTCACCACGTCCCCATTTCTGTAATGAACTGCCTAATCTTGGACATTTTCCCCATGGAGAAGTGATTAAGTCTGTCACCATTATTGTAAGGGCGTCTCAATCCCATTAAAATGACCCCATTGCCGCTGTTCATTCACAGGCCACTGCAATTATTTGCTGAGTCTTTGTGGGTTGAAAAGGCCAACTGAGATCACTTTACCTTTCTTTCCTATGCATACGTAAACTTAGGAAGGATCTGGAGGAGTATAGGGGTCCTAGTTCTCTTAGCACGGATACTGGATTGGGTGAGGATTTGGGTAAGAGTTACATGGAAATTTCAGCACCAACTTTAGTTTTAATGAGACAATGGTTTGAACTCCGCTAACTCCCCCAGCTCAGCAAGTCAGCTACGGACGGCACAGAAGTGTCATTTTTTTTCCCCACAATGTGGATATTCAAGGTGACATTGAGATGGCTCCTGCATTTTTTAACTAGGTAATTAAAACCAAAAAAAAAAAATTGATTATTTGTGAGTGTAGGGGCATGTCTGATTAAGTACCAGTGCTGAGAATTACCATCAATTCACTGATGCTGGACCAGCCCATATTGGAGAGCCATATGGATGACATTACTAAAACAGGCACTAATATACAGTTTAATTTTAGATAAAATTGTCTCCTGCTTTTATTAAAAGGAGGGGGGGTTAATGATCTAATTATTTGGAAATAGGTCAGTTAATTTAATTCTGCCACATACAGAAAGGAAGGTTCGAGGGAAGAGGACATGATTAATAAACCCCTACCAGGCAGAGAAGGCAGCCAAGTGTCCAAGCCATGTGAGTTATGCTTCCTTGACAGCTTTGGATTATTAAGAAAACAATTGCCAAGACATAAACTAATATTCAGAAGCAGTTGCCAGATAATATGTTGTCTTTGCAATGGTTAGAGCATCCCATGAAAAGCACTCTTGACAGAGCCACTCTCTTCCAGGGCTGATTTACAGAGCGTCATTCCCAGGAAAAAGCAGTTAAGTTTAATTTATAGTAACCCAGGGCTAACCAAGGAAGTGGAGTCAGCAGATAGCTGGCATGAGAGTGAAAGATGAATTCAGCTCTGCATGTAAATCTTTCTCTATTTTATTAACTATCGGACATCAAAGACAACCAGCTTCCAGGCTACTTATTAGTACTTTGCCCCTCTATCAAAATGACATTAGCCATCCAAATCTTAAATGGTACAGTGTACCCTGTCCTTGCTGAAAGGGACTTGAAACATCATCCAACACAACTCTTTGGAAAAAGCGATGGTCACAATGATCAAGTTGCCACCTGAGATCAAACCAGCTAGTATGTAACTGAGAAGTGCTAGAACTCCGGGGCACTGCCTGCGGCTGAGGGCTCTTTCCACCACTTCCTCTGGCAAAGGAAGGTTTTGAGACTGTTACTAACCACACCAGACTGGATAAACTGTAACACCTGTTTAGCCAGATCTCCAGCCATGCCTTTCGGGTCAATTAGGTAGGTCCAGAAGCTCTCGTTGATAACGCTCAGATCACCAGGGAGTTATGGGTACGCTGAAGAAGTAACTTACTAAGCAAGGTCGTTGTAAAATAAATATCCCTTGATCTTTTTCTCATCACAGCGATAAGATATGAAGCTACCAAGGGAGAGTCTGGCCACCCTCCAGGAGAAAATAAGTAGTTTCGGACTTCACCGTTTGAGAACAGACAGGGCCCAAATGATCTCCAAACACCTCCCTTGGTTCTAAGATTCTATAAACTCAATTTATATATTTCAAGGTTGAATCATAGTAGCATTCCTGTAATATAACCTCCAAAATGTTACCTTCTGTCTAGCTCTTCCCTGGATACAAAGCATGTTCACTTATATAAACTCATTATCTTCTAATAACTCTTAGAGGTGAGAAAGGCAGGAATAATAGGTTTTGAACAATCCTGGGAGAAAGAAAAGCATAAAGGTAAAGAATAGCAAGACAGAGAAACCTGCATTCCAGCCTCAGTGCTGCTCCTCACAACCAGGGACCTGATGAACTTCTCTGAGCCTTGGTTTCTTCATTAGTAAAGTAACAATCACTGTAGCCAAGATGTGATCAGAATGTCTCATTATTGAAGTGGTCCAAGTCCCCTGAGCCCTATTCCAGAGTGGTTTCTATCTTGCCACTCTGCCTCTTTATTGTCTTTCCCCCCCTGCCCTTGGTATTAACCAGGTCTTTCGTTTTCTGTATTTGGATGCTTTGACAGCTGGGGCCTTGCTGACCCTTGAGGGGCTCCCCCTCCCAGAGCTAGCCAGTTCCTAATCAACAACTCACCCCAAGATGTACTTTTCAAACACAAACAAACCCAGAGCCCCTACTCCCCCTGACACCCTTCATAGGACTCTCCAGACCACTAGCCACCTGCCCTAATAGACCCCAGGTCAGGTACCAGGAGACTAGAGACAGGCCCTATGCCCCAGAGCCCACTGAAATGATTCAAATTAGCCAATCCTCAATCGGCCTGCCCTGCCTTTCCTGTTCCTTCTCTCAGAAACCACAATAAAGACTCTTGCCATAGTCTCATCCTTTCCCTATGCCCCTGACTCTGCTACTTCCCTCTGTGCCCCCCTTCACCTGTGGCCTGACACACTCCCTCCTCTTGGGAGCTGTCAATGACTATTTTTTCAATGACAATCATCTCCCTGTCTTTTGGCCTCACTATACCTCAACTTGCCAGTAGTACACTGTAGTTCAAGGTACCCCCACCACCTTTTACCCACCCTTCCATCAGCACAGCAGGTCACATAGTAGATGTTCAGTAAGTGACTGTCATAGTAAAGTTTATGGATCAACTTGATGGGCCACAGTGCTCAGATATTTGGTCAAACATTATTCTGGATGTTTCTATGAAGGTATTTTTGGATGAGATTAACATTTAAATCTTTGAGTTAAAGCAGTTTGTCTTTCACCACGTGGAGAGCTCTTTCCCATTACTTGAGGGCCCTAAAAGGACAAAGACTGATTTTCCCAGGGGAAGAAGACTGCCATCAAAGCACTTTAGATCCAAACCACAACTTTTCACGGGGTCTCCAGCCTGCTGGCCTACCCTGCGGATACTGGACTAGTCAGCCTCTAAAATCACATGAACCACGTCCTTAAAATAAAAAAATAAATGCATACCCTTTTGATTCTGTTTCTCTGGAGAACCTTAATCTAGTGATGGGGAGATTAAACGTACAAAAGCACATCTTCTACAAAAAGAATGCTCCGAGCAGCCCTCGGGAATAGGCAAAAACAAGCCAGTGGCTACTCACCAGGGTTCAGATACATTACGGTCCACTCATCAGATGTGAGACCAGACAGTGGAAAACATAAATGAACTGGAACTACACTCACCATGGACAAGTCTGCAAGCGGATCATCGAGCAAGACTCATCTGTGGGGCCAGAGACAGGACACAACTACCCCAGCAGGAAGAACAGGAGGAGGTGGGGACGCAAGGTGGAGTGGTGTCCCACAACGTTCCGTTTCTTGATCTGGGAGTTGGTTACACAGATGAACCAACTAGTGAAAAATGCACTAACCTGTGTTCAATGATCTGTGCCCTTTCTTGTATATACGTAATCTTCACTAAAGGACAAAAAGATAGAATAAAAATGATATTTTAAAGTCATTCATTATTTCAATCTGCAGCCTCTCTCCAAGACGTAGGCAGCATTCATATGCTGGAAACTCAGCAACATAGAAGGGAAATGTTAAGCTTGAAATTACCTTACATTACTGAATGTGTTATATGTTCCCTACACTGAATTTTGGAAAGCATGCTACAGCATCTGTCTCTCATGCCTTGAAACACTGAGAAAGTTCTGGCTTTTGAGCCTTGGAATCACCCAGCAGGTGCGTCAAGTGCTGTTACTTCCACGGGACACAAAGCCCCACGGAGGACTTGACAAAATAACCCTCCCAGCATCAAGGTTTTTTCAGAATATGGAATTTCCCACTGTAATTATCTCAAGTGTCTCTGGGCGAGTGGAATCAATTAGACAAACAATCTGTCCTGCATACTTCAGGAACGGAGTTATTTCCCGAACTTAAAAAAAAAAAATTAAAAACAAAGCAATCTAGAAAACCATTGCATTGGCCAGACAATGACAGGAAATGTGCTTGAATGGGAGGCTTGCAGGCAAGGGGAGGGGTTTGCCTCTCCTCTTTTTCAGCGGTTGTGGGAGAGGTGATCGTGTTGTGGGGTTGGAAGCATGGCCCTCGGCTATCACTTGGGAAAGGGGAAAGGGAAAGGCAGACAGCGGCCATCTGTGGGCCCCAGCAGCTCTTCCTTCAGGCCCTTGTGTCTGCACAAGGATTATCATCTACTCTGCTGGCCAGGGCCCTCTGTATACGTCTACACTGCTTAAGCTGCACCCCCACCCCTACCCCGCCCCATCCAGCCTCTCCCAGCTGCTGTCCGACACAGCACTGTGTGCAAAAGCCAGTCTGCACTTGTGACCATGACAGGAATGCCCCAGGCGTCCTGACCTGCACACTTTTGGATACACTGTGCTTTATTTGGAGAACTGTGACAAATTCCTGCTCCCCCTCCAGACCCAGCTCTCTTTCCAAAGGCTTTTCTAACCTTCCCTACACAGTCCATGCAGGACACCCACCCCAATACATGCCCTTCTTGGGGTACTCACCATGATACATCCCAACCCGTGGGTACCTATCTGCCTGCTCTGCTCACTTCCGAGTCCCTGAGAATGGCACTTTCAATCCTGAATCCCCAGCACCTTTCTGTCCCTCTCTCTCTGTTCCTGCCCATCAGGTGGTGTGTTTGTGTGAGTCTCCCCCCAACGCACACCCTTGTGTGTGTGTCCTCTTCTCTTTTCTTATCCGCCTCCTGCTCAGTCACTCCCTCCCTCCCTCTCTATCCTTCTATTCCTCCCGCTCTCCCCCACCTTCCATCTGACTGTCCCTACCCTCCCCACCCCCCCACCCAGTTCCCTCTCCCTCTCTCCTCTATCCTTATCCACGCAACCTCTCCCTCTCTTCCTCCCCCATCCCCTCTGCACTCTCTTTCATATCCCTCTCCATCTGTCAGCATTGGTCTCTCAGAATTAATCTGTGCATGTCAAGGGACTTAACTATGTGGTCATTCTTACAGCTCCAAGACCAGAGAGAAAAGAGTCTCCTTAACTCCTGAATTCAGTAGGAAAAGTCCTGAGGAAGAATTCCGATTGATTCAGCTGGGGCCACAGACTTTCCCTTTAGACCAGTTACTGTGGCTGGAGATGGGACATCCTACACCCGGAGTTGGGAGAAAAGGGAAGAAAGGTGCTGAATCAAAATGGTATATACACTTCAATTTTTTTTTCAGTATTTTAAATTTTAAGATATGTTCACCCATATCTGTATTTCTTGAATGGAACTAAGCAGTGTTCACAAACCCATAAATCTGCTGGAGTGTATGGCCCCTAAGACAAGGTTATGTCCGTTTGGTTCATTCTTGTATCCCCAGTACACAGGCCAGTGCTGGCATATAGTGGGTCCTTATTAAATATCTGAATGAGGAAAGGAATAAATAAAAGAACAGGTGATTGGACAGCTGGATGGTTAACAATAATTTCTTAAGGCAACTTGAGAATTTATCTTCACTAAAACAGATCTTGGTCTCTCAAAAATGCAGCCCTACACCTCACCTAACCAAAGGCAGCTGGAATTCAGGGTTCACCATTTTCCCATCTACCCACACTCCCAGAACACACGCATCCCCACAGACTCCCATGCATGCTCAATGCCCGGGAACCTCCCACCTCACCTGTAGCTCTTTCTTCTGCTTCTTTCTTGGACGGGTTTCAATAGGAAATCCTGAGTGTCTGACCTAGGGGGTCCCTGAATTAAAGAACCAGCCAGGATTCCACCTGCCAACATGGCCACACTAAGACAGGCTGAAGCCCGCAACAAGAATCTCCCTTCTGCTACCTTCCCACTGTCATGTCTGACCCAGGCTCAGGAGGCATGTGCAAGTGAGGACAGGGTCATTAGAACCAAATCTGTACAAACAGGGATGCTTACAGCAGATTTAAAAAATCAACACAATGCCCTCTTTCTGGGCATTACCTCAGTTCTGACATGGTCCCTTTAGAAACAGCTTCTCACAACAGAGCAGGCATCAGAAGGATCCCATGAAACCGAATAACACATCAGTGCTGGACACAATGGTTCATCATGCATTTTTAAAACCCCAGTGTGCAGAGAAGAACAGAGAATTGGCTCCGATCAACCAGACACACATACAGCCTTGCTTTAGCTGGAGGAAACGTGCATCTTTCAACTCACCTCAGGGCTTTCATATCTGAAATCCAGGCAGGATCACAACTGAAACTGCAGGGTGTGCTCACACACCAGTTCTTTTTCTTTTTTAAGATTTCCTTATTTATTTTAGAGAGAGAGAGAAACTCAAGCAGACTCCGCAGTGAGCCTGGAGCCTGACACAGGGCTCAATCTCACGACCCCCAGATCATGAACCGAGCTGAAACCCAGAGCCAGATGCTTAATGCACCGTGCCACCCAGGTGCCCGACATGGCTCTTTCTGCTGCTCCTAATTGGCCCTGATCTCCGATGTGTCAGAGTCTCTGCCACCCCTGGCCTCAGTCTCCACATTTACACCCTGGAACAATATGCTCACCGTAGGTCTCAGGAGTCCTGGGGCAAATTTAAAAAGACAACACCATCAAGCACTCTGTGCTCCCTAGCTAAGACACAATCGTGATTCATGGTGTCGGGCAAGGGAGTGAAGGTTAAGACTCAACTCTTCTTGTCTATAGAATAATACCTCCTACTTCGCATGGTGACTCCGATGATTAAAGAAATGTGTCGGGCAAGGGAGTGAAGGTTAAGACTCACTCTTCTTGTCTATAGAATAATACCTCCTACTTCGCATGGTGACTCCGATGATAAAGAAAATGTGGGGAGTGGGGGGTGAACTACCTGAACCAGGGCAGTGCTTGGCCCTTAGCTGGTATTTTTTTTTAAGATCTTATCTATTTGAGAGAGAGTGAGAGAGGGTGAGGACAGAGCCCCGATGCAGGGCTCGACATGAGCTGAAGGCAGACGCTTAACCAACTGAGCCACCCAGGCGCCCCTCTTAGCTGGTATTTCAAATATTAGTTCCCTGTGCATCAAAACCAAATAGAGAGACCCAGAACTTCCCATTTCATTGTTGCATTTCAACACAAATGCACACAATCAACACTCTAAGAGGCAGTGCTCCAAAAGCACAAAGCTGGACCTTTGAGAGGAACCCTGCCCCTGAGATTCGACCCCCCCACACACACACCAACCCTACATTTATTTAAAACAGAACACAGATAGCAGGAACCCCATTAGTCAAGGAGAAGGGAAGACATTAAGAGGGAGGGTGGAAAAGAGTGAAGAAGTAACAGAAAACAGCAACCGAAACAAGTGAAATAAGAATTTATTTTGCTTACAAAAAAAAAAAGAAAGAAAGAAAGAAAAAGTAAAGCAGGCAAAGAATACAGGAAGAAGAAGGATCATGGGGACAGAATTCTCCGTGAGCTAGTCCAAGTCGTCTGGAAAGCAGACAGCAAGATTGGGTTACACCTGCGAGGATCTTATTAGGGGAAGTGCCCTGCAGGAGAAAACAGGGAGGCAGCTGGAGAAGACCAGGGGAGCTGCCACACTGAATGCAGGTCTGACCACAGAGTGAAGGAAAAAGAAGGAAGGTCGTGGGACTGCATCCCAGTCCATCATCAGTCCAAGGGACGTTCATTAAGGTCAGGGTCAGCTGCACAAGAAGTAGGGGGAGGTCAGCCTGGCACCTTCTCTTTGCAACACTTCCACGAGTCAGCATTTTCCACAATATAGCCGACAGCTGAGCTCTAATTGGGTGACACACGGGCCTGTCTTACAGCACAGGTCAGAACATGAACAAAATGGCGGGCAATAGACTACACCACACAAGGGCTTAGAAATCTTATTAGTGAAGGGAAGAAGCCATGGTTCTTGTTCCAAACAGAATGGTCAGGGAAGATTCGGGGATGTGAAGGGTTGGAGGAAGAGACAAAAAAAATCAGAGTATGCTTGTTCTTGATTTAGGTTCTCCACATGCAGAACTTGAGAGAAGGATTTGGTTGGCAAGTAGTTTATTTGGAAGATGAAGCGGGGAAGCAGGAGTGAGGGGGTGAGGAGAGGGAGGCAGGAAAAGACGCTAATGGAAGTGTGCTACTGAGGCAGCTCCAGGCAATGGGAGCTCAAGTCACCCCAGAACTAGAGAAATGAGAAGCACCTTCCAGAAATGACCCAAAGGACCACAGTAAAAAGCATTTATCCAAGGGCTCTTCTCTAACTGGTGTAGAGCTATCCCTTGGGGAGCTGCTCCCCAAAACTCCCAGATAGGAATGGACCCTGTGCTGGAGAACGCCTCAGGCAGAAAGCCAACTCCGAGGCTAAGGCACTGCCAGTGGCAATCTGAGAGCATGAAACTGCCCATCGGAGCTACAGCAAAAACCAGAGGTGGGCCCAGAGCTGCAGTAACACAGCCGTTCGGCACAGCTCCAGGGGCAAACTGTATGTGAAATGACTTTAACCTTGGCACCTTGTTTACGTCTTCATATTCCACACTCCCCATTACCCTGGGTCCCACCAGTGCCAATCCCTGCTATGCTGTTGCATGTAACACTTTACTTAGCTGTGACCTCCCACCCCAACCCCCAGAGCGTTCACTCAATAATGGAGGAGTCTTAGATGCAGCCCTGTGGCCCATTAGACCAGAACTCAGCGTGGGGGTGAAGGAAATAGGGCAACACCATGTCATTCTTTATTATTATTATTATTATTATTATTATTATTATTATTATTATTATTATTATTATTATTATTATTATTATTATTATTATTATTATTATTATTATTATTATTATTATTATTATTATTATTATTATTATTATTATTATTATTATTATTATTATTATTATTATTATTATTATTATTATTATTATTATTATTATTATTATTATTATTATTATTATTATTATTATTATTATTATTATTATTATTATTATTATTATTATTATTATTATTATTATTATTATTATTATTATTATTATTATTATTATTATTATTATTATTATTATTATTATTATTATTATTATTATTATTATTATTATTATTATTATTATTATTATTATTAGAGAGAGATAACAAGCAGGAAGGGGAGGGGCAAAGGGAGAGAGACAATCTTAAACAGGCTCCACACTCCGAGTGGAGCCCAGTGCAGGGCTTGATCTCATGACCCTGAGATCATGATCTGAGCTAAAATCAAGAGCCAGACACTTAATCAACTGAGCCACCCAGGTGCCCCAACACCAGGCCATTTCATTTCCAAACCACCCCACTTCCACATAACTCCCACCCAGAGTGCAAGCTTACCTTGCAGGAGGGTGAACACACAGGGACTTGACGCTTGAGGTAGGACAGGTATCTGAGTCCTGGCTCATACCACGGTGACCCCTTTGCCACTGCGGGTAACTAACTTGTAACCAAGCAGCTCGGAACACCAGCGGACAAACCTACCGCTGAGCCCCAGCCTTGCTCCTGCCCCACTGCAGGGACACTTCAGACGTGAGAAGCTGCCGCCTTCACCTGCTGCAATTAGCTAATCATTGAAGCCCAGACGGGGGTCTGCTGACCGCAGTGTTTATCAGAATTACCCGGAGAGGAGCGCTAGGAAAGCACACCCAGAACTCTGCTGGCTGACGCAGGAAAGGGCCTCAGAGTCTTGAGCGGTGCCCCCAGGGCATTCTGATACACACCAAAGCTTAAGAACCACTGGTGTAACCCTGGAGCAGAGGGTCTCAAATTTTGCCGTGCACGTGATTCACCTGGGGACTTGGTTCAGTTACTGATTGGCTGAGCAGGTCTGCTGGGGGGCAGGAGTATCTGCATTTCTGATGGCTCCCAGGTGATCCTCCACAGCTGGTCCACGGGCCCCTCTGAAGAGCCAGGGCCTGCAAGGCAGCACCTGATGGCCTCACCAAGGCCTCACACAGAATCTGTAGGAGCAGCTTTCCTGGGTACCGTTTACGCCCGTCCCTTGGTTCCCCACAGTGCATGTGGCTCCCAGTGACTTTTGGGGTGCAGGTAAGGAAAAAAGTTCTTCCTATGCTGCTGCCTTTTTCAGAAATCTAGTTACATATTTTATTTAACCCAGTATATCCAAAATATTATCATTTTGACATATAATCAATACAAAAGTTAATGAGGTATTTTATATTCTTTTCTAGTACTTAGTCTTAGAAATCCAGCATGCACTTTATACCTCCAGCTTATTCCATTCCAAATAATGACCACATGTGGCTAGTGGCCCCTACATTGGGTGACCCACTGCTCTCTTACACTCTGATTTACCTCCCAGTCTGGAAGTTCTTATTCTGTCGACCTATGTCCTTCTTTTCAAGCACTGGGCACTCCTAGTGTTTGAGCCAAAATAGCATTAGAAACAGCACCCTTATCCAAAGAGAGAAAAGGTGACCAAGCATCCCTGAACAATTTTTTTTCTTTTTTTTTTTTCTTTTTTGCCTCTAGGTCTTCAGTGGCCTCCTGAGGAGTCTGGGCTGACCAACCATCCCATGTGGCCCGTGGCTTTCCCAGGCTTAGCACTGAAGGCCTACATCCCAGGAACCGCCTCAGTCCCAGGCAAACGAGGAGAGCTGGTCACCGTTGCAAGTCTGTTCCTGCACAGATCACTCGCTGCCCCTACTAAGGATGTGTTTCCACGGGTGCCAGAGCTGCCGGGGTCCAGCCCAGTATGGAAAATGAGTCCAAGTTCCCTGTCCAGAGCTAAATATCTGCACATGGGAACTGCAGTGCAGTCAGGGCCCCTCCAGCCCTCTGGGGCCCCCGAAATGAGTATAGCTTCTCTCCACTCCCATCTACCCTCGTTCTGATGTTGATTCTCAGCCTCAGGTTATTTCACTGGGTTTCATGGGCATTTTAAGAATGTTAAAGCATTTTGAAAACTGTGAGGTATTAAGTAAATGTGTCAACTATTAATACTCATCAAGCAAGTATTAGATGCCAAGTGCTAGGTTAACACCTTTACGTTCATTATAACACAATTCATTATATCACAACAACCCTATGAGCAAGTACTATCATTGTCTTTATTTTAAAGACAAGGCGATGAAAGCTCAGAGAGGTTAAGTTACTTGCCTATGGTCACAAAGCTTATTCAGTCTCAGAGGTGTGGTTTGAACCTAGGATTCTGATTCCAAAGTCTATAAAACAGCAAAGCAGAAGAGGAAGACTGAGAATGGAAAGACAACATCGATGGCAAGACTAATCTCCCTACTGCAGGAAAAATGCTCTAGGTGTAAGGCCCTTGACAAAAAAGAGGAATCCAAATTTTCCAAAAGTGTTTGAGACAAGAGCATATATTACCATCTTTAAACAGGTCTGAAGAAGAATGTATGGAAGCTTATGAGTCCTATTCTGCCCTCTATCCCCAGCTCTGAGTAGGAGCACCTGCTGTTCCCTGTGCCTGGAACACTCCCGCCCCTCATCTTGAGGTGAAGGGAGCTCCCCTGGATGGAGATCAGCCAGGTCCCAGCCCAAATACAACTTCCTCCGGGATGGCTCCCCTTACTAACTTAAGGAAAATTCTACCCCTCCTCTTGCTCACACGTCATTCTGTCCCATTCCCTTCTTTATTTAGGTCGTAATACTCATCAGAGATCTGCTGTTACCTTATGTCCATATTTATCAGGTGTGTGTGTTAATTTCTCTCTCATCATATAAGGACAAGGTCCCTGCTCCATAGAGCTTATATGGACCTTGTCCATCACCATGTCCTGGGGGCCTAGAGCAGGCCTTCAAACTTTTATTGATTATTAGACAAGCATAATACCTGAAAAATTGTGAAATAAATTGCCAACAGGGAGAAAAAAACTTCTATGCAATTTTTTTTTTAAGAGCCCTGCAATTAACACACAAAATCACCCTTGGTGAAAGAGCTTATTTTCTTAGTATTAATGCGTCCCCATTTGCAAACTGACCAAACCACAAGAGCTATATTGAAATCATCCCTTGTTGGGATAAGTTCTCATTCTCTGATTACAGACTCGAGCTGATAGATTTCAATTACCAAAAGTGAGAGGCAGTCACTCAAAGGCCTTGGCCAAGTCAGCTAGACCAGTAACACCTTCACGAATATGGTTGTGTCTTGAATCATTTCCATAGAAACGGGAAGAATTCCCAACAGAGGCTTCCTAACTTCCAGCAATTATCTTAAGGTCTGATTAGCATTTTAAATGTCACCTGTATAAATTAAAACTGTTTACAGCTCACAATGGCATTATTTTGTGATTCATGATTCCCGCAGTAGCTAGCCAAAACTCACTTTTTGGAAAATACCATTCTGAATGTTACCTGTGAGATTGGGCCTAGGCAAAATCTCCCTCTTGGTTTACATATCCAGCTTCCCTTTTCATTCTTCACGTTGGTAATCTCCTGGGAAGAGTCTGAATATTGGGGGTGTCACATGTGGCAGGCAGACTATTTGAAAACAGTTCTTTGGGTTATCTAAGTTATTCGATACAATCTCCCGCTGCCTTAAAGAAGACAAATGAA
Organism: Ursus maritimus; assembly: GCF_017311325.1. NCBI lineage: Eukaryota > Metazoa > Chordata > Mammalia > Carnivora > Ursidae > Ursus > Ursus maritimus. The sequence continues at coordinate 12,303,052 of NW_024423786.1, forward strand.
GACTTCTGTGCATAGTTCCAAGTCAATCAAGCACCACTCATCATCACCTATGTTGTGGGTGTACACGTTACTGTTCCCAGAGATTGGGGGATGGGACAATAAGTCTTTGAGGTCACCTCTAGTCCTAGTCATTTTTTACCAAAAGTGGTACTTTAAAATAGCTCCCTTTTATGCATGCTTTATGCCACCAGCATTTGTCTGATTTATGTAGTTCTGTACCAGTTAAGAGTACAGGGGCGTTTCCCACTCCTCCGGCCAAAGGCAGCTGGGGAAAGAGAAACACATGGGCTGCGAAGTCAGTTGGACAGGGATTCCAAGCTTTGCTCCACCACTTAATGCTCGAGGACCTTAAACAAGTCCCTTAGTCTCTGTTTGCCCCAGCTTTCTCATGTCAGCTCTGCCCAGGGAGCAAACTAGAGTGCCTGCCCTTGGTCTAGCTGAACACTCAGACCAACATGAGAGAAAGCTGGACGGCCAGCCCCCTGTGCCCCACCAGGTGCCAAAGTGATCTCTCCAAACTTCCACTTCCCTGCTTTTAAGCCTCTAAAGCAGAAGTCAGCAAATTTTTCTGTAAAGTGCTATGTTGTACATATTTTGGGGTTTGTGGGCCATACATTCTCTGTCTCAACCACTCAGCTCTGCCCTACTGGCAGCAATGAAGCCACAGACAACATGGAAAGAAAAGCGCAGCTGTGTTCCAGTAGACCGATCACCCCTCTAGCCACATCTCCTACAGAGCTGCCCCTCCTCCACCATGCTTTAGCCACACTCTTTCTGTTTCTGGAACATTCCAAGCTCTTGCACTGGGGCCTTTGCACTTGCTGTTCCATTTTGTGGGCAGCTCTGCTCCCAAAGCAGCATATGCCTGATAGCTCTTAGTTTATCACCATCAATTCAGAGAGGTTTCCATGACCACCAATGGTCAGCTGCTCTTTAACCATTGTCCCTGCTTTATTTCCTCATGGCCCATGCCAGTCTTTGATAAGTGATACTGATGAGGCAGGTCCCACAATAATAGTCATGCATACAGACCATTGATACTTTCTCAACCTTATGTGTAAAGTTTAACAAACTTGGGAGCCTGGGTGGCTCAATCTCCCTTTGATTCAGGTCATGATCCCAGGGTCCTGGGATCAAGTCCTGCATTGGGTTCCCCGTGTACTCTCCCTCTGCCTCTGCCTCTGCCTCTCTTTCTTTCTCTCTCTCTCTCTCTCTGTGTCTCATGAATAAATAAATAAAATCTTTTTTAAAAAATTTAACAAACTTATCCACTTCTTTGTTTTTCTCAGTATTATCTTTAATTATGGTAAAATTCACATAACATAAAATTCATCTTACCCACTTGTAAGTCTACCCTTAAGTGGCATTAAGACTTTCACATCGTTGTGTAACCATCACCGCCATCCATCTCCAGAATTCTGTTCATATTGTAAACCTGAAACTCTGTCCCCATTAAACAACTCCCCCTTCCTCCCTCCTCCCAGGTCCTGACAACATCTCATCAAATTTTCACATTAAATTTTACCAGGCAAAATCCGATGAAGCAAATATCCACGTCTCCTGAACAATTTTACTACCAAATTTCCACCCCTGAGCCCCTTCAACGTGGAGATTCTGGGACCACCATGAGATCTGACATTTTCTTGCCTGCTTTTTGTTTGTTCCTTTCTCTCTCCCTCACTACAGGGTAAGCTCTGTAAGAACAGAAACCTCATCTCTTCCCTCACTGGATGGCAAACAACCAGCAAGGGCTAACACCAAGCAACAAACGTTAGAGAAATGAGTAAACAAAGATGGGAATGATCGTGATTGGGTTAGACCTTGAGCTGAGTTCTCCAAAGGCTTTGGATGTGTAAGTAAGACAGAGAACTTCAGCTAGGGGATAACAGCAGAAGACCTAAGTCCTGGAGGCCTGGGTAGTATCTAAATTGTATCAGCAGGGGCAGGTACCAGCAGGTGGAGGAGGAAAGAAAAGGAGGAAGGGGAAGTGGGAAGAGGCAGGTGGGAGGTGGGAATGCAGGAAGAAAGGAGAATGAGAATGTACTGGAATCTCCGCACAGAGTATGCATTTGAGAGTCCCAGAAAGAAAGGACTAAGGATGTAGGGAGTGAGGTTCTTAAAGATCTAGGAAGCATGGTCCTTGACCAGGGGATGTCACGATGCCAGCTGGCGAATAAGGAAAATGTCACTTGTGGCCTTGGCAATATCGAGGTGAATGGATGTGTCCCGGGGTCGCAAAAACTTCATTTTCACGACTTTAGCAACAACTGGAGGTGAATGTTGACATTTCCATGGCAGGAGTCTCATTGTAATGAATCTTCTCAAAAAGTGGAGGAAGAAAAATGGTACATCTGCCACAATGTACAGACCAGTCTTTTCTACCCAAAAAGAAAGAGGAAAAAAAAAAACTGTCCCATGGATCTGGCATCTCATCAATACACCTCTGATCTTGGTTCTGGCTTTTAGGCCCCATGTCCCTGTGATCCTGGGCTTTGGCCAGATAGACGAGATGCTAGTCAACAGTGTGTAGGCTGGGAGGCTGTGTATTTCCTTACCCAGGAGTGATCATTCACAGAGGATGTGACTCACCAGCCAGTTCTGATCGTGATTTCGTGCATCAGGCCTCCAGGAACCCTGACTCATGCGCAGGCCATGAAGAGATTGTTTTAAAGCAGTTGAAGTCTCACGGCAAATTTATACAAACAGAAGTGGGTTAGGTGTGGGATTTACCGATGTAAATCTCTACTCAATGATTCAGATACTGTCCTCATAATTGGTCCTATGTGTAATATCTACCTGGAGGTATTGTCCCTGCCGGACTTAATAAGCCTTGGCTGAAAAATTACTCTGTGTAACTGATCCTATTAGGTAATTGAGGTTGGATAACTATACATCTAAGCTCCAAGGTCTTGAATTTCAGTCCAGTGGGGGGAAATTAGCTCAATTCAGCCAGGATTTGATAGAAGAATGGTGTTGGAAGGAAAGTTAGAAACCACCAAGTCCCACCTACATATTTTGCAGGTGAGGAAACTGATTGGCTAAGGTTAAGATTCAGGAAACTGACACACAGCTTCATGATCTGACCCGCAAGCATAGGTCTTTATGCCCTTACTGTCAAATGAGCTGCACTCTAGAGAAAGAGAGATGAGATGAAACTAAGACCTCTGCCTTCGCTGAGCTCAAAGAACTTTCAAAGAAACCAGCCGGACGCCGTAATAAGTGTTAACACAGAAATGAGTGATGTTAAGTGGCAGGTGGAAAAGTCCGAGAAGAGGGCACCAGGGGACAGCAGTAGTCGGGGACGACCTCCTGGAGGAGAAGATGCTTGGTCTGGGCCTCGAAGGAAAGGGAAGATTTGGGAGGAAGTAGTGAAGTGAGACTGCAGAAAGACAGGTGAGAACAGCAAGTGGAAAATGTGACACAGGCCGGGCAAGAGCAGACAGAGGGCCTAGAGCACACCCACCTGCAGAAGCATATGATCACGAAAATCACCAGAAGTGACAGCTTTGACCCATTCTGGGCCTCTTGTGCTGGTAAATGCTTAATAGCTGGCCCTTAAAGGAGAGGGGAGCCCTGATTCGTAGCCTCTGCCAATTGTCATGGTACAAACACTCTCTCCACAGATAATTGCAAAGATGGCTGAGTTTAACAACAGGCTCACAGATTTTCTGAAATTGTAACTACTGGGTCTTGCAAGAGGCTTCAGCACCATTCTGCCTGGGACCTCTACATGGATTCCTCTCTCCTAGTGTTGTGGTTTTGTTTTTTTTTTTTTAATAGCTGCCCCTTACTGAGCACTTGCAGATCAGAGTCTATGCTAACACTTGACATGCATTATCTTCTTAATTGTTTACAAGAATCTCATGGGGTAGTTAATTTCTAACAATTAATCTTGATGTTTTGCTAATGGGAAAGTGATACTTAGAGGTATTTGAAAGCCAAATGCTTCGCACACTAAAATTCATACTCTTATACTATACTCTTCCTTCTCCTCTGACTGCTACTAATATTATCATTCTTATTGTTATTGCTCTTATATTGTTGATCTTAATCCTCAGAACTTTTCTTACCCAATGATGAAAAATCAAGCCAGAGCGAGGACTTGCCAGTGGATCCACTGTCTATCTTCAAATATGAAATTCAGTGAGGGTGGCTGTGTACCTCTCTAAGTACATTTTATTGCTTAGATTTTGAAATCTTTATATTTCAATAAACAGGTCAAGGAAGTAAAACTATTCCTTATTGAGAAAACCCAACATATGAGTAGATGAAATGGGAAAGAAACTTTGGATTCTGACCTCTCCTAAGTTTTAGATTTCACAGAGTTTTTAGGGACAAGTTAGTAGAAATGCATGACTGCTGAATTTTGTCCTCTCAACAATCCAAGTTATTCTAAGACAGTATCTTCAGTGAGGTTCCCTGGAAACAGAACCTGAGATGAGGATTCTTTTGGGAAGGAAAAAAAGAAAAAAAAAAAAACTCTAAGGAAGTGAGAGAGACAAGAAAAGAGACAGCGCGAAGGTGTGGTTGCAGCTGGAGTTTAGCCCCAGTCTGATCCCATATGAAGTTCTGGAGTACAAATGGTGTCACGGCACTGTCCCACCTTAAGACAGGAGAACTGGATTTTTATATCATATCATTGGCTGTGGGAACCATAACCTCCCAGCCATTTCCACTGAGGTTGTGGCTGTTGGCCATGGGAAATTCTTTAGAGAAGGACACAGCCATAAGCCTTTAGCCAACACTCATAACAGGTAAAGGATAAGTGAGGTCAATGGGATCCAGACAGGGCACCAACAATGTCTATTTCAGACAGGAACCAAACTAAACTCCTAATCAAAACAACTTCACTTTTGCCTAATCAGCCAATCACAGAAATTTGTCAGCATGGTTAGATGCATGGGAAACCTTGCAATCCCAATTCCTAGTTTAGGATTTCACATTAGCCATAGACTCAAATGTTTTGAGAAAAACTGCTATGAACACTTACAGAGCCACAGAATTTCTTGGGAGGGAATGCAATTGCCTTTGTCTTCATATCTCTAAGGATCTTCTAGGGCAAGGACTGTGTTTTATTTACTGTGGGTCCCTGGAGACTATTATTTGGCACATAGTAGATGCTAAATAAATATACTGATGAATCAGATGCTTAAAATCCCTTACATATGGTGACCAACTCAGTTTGTCCAAAATGTCCAGTTTTAAAACTAAAGGTCTTCCATCCTGGACATCTGTCTCAGTGACAGGCAAACCGGGACAACTGGTTACCCTTGAGTCGTCTCTGCTTCTGCATTATGGTTGCATTCAAATCAACTAATCCCTTCATCTTTCCTACATGTCTCCCCAAAAGGAAACTTTTAAAACTCCTTGGGTAATACACCCATAAGAATGTCTTCAAAATGTCTAGTAAATATGTTCCTGCTGCAATTTGAATCATTTTTATTTTTCTTGACTCTAATAGAAATACCACTACAACCACCCCTAAGATTTTGTCATAGGAAATAGTAACCTGTGGTCCTTCTGTCCTTCTTTTTCACTTTCCATGTCACTCTCCAGGATAGCCAGTATCCTTGGGTAGATCTCTGAATGACCCCAAAGCCTTCCTTCAAGCTTAAAAAAAAAAAAATCTGACTACCTCTATGGCTCGGGAAACATTTCTTCTACATCCCCTCTCTCAAAATTTATCTGTCCTGTATCACACACTCTCCTGCCCAGATAGTAATGATCTGATCCTCAAAATAACATCATGGCTTGATCTAGTTAGAACAGTAGAAAGGTAAGCACTGGGCAGCTTTTCTACTAGCAGGGACCCTTGGCATGTATAACAACATTAATAATTAAAATAAAAAGTTAAGGTATAAGTGAATTGAAAAGAACAATGAGGTGGGGATTACTGGTTTGCATAACCCAAAAGACAGGGGTGGTTTAGGCCTACCCAATTCTGCTCTTCTCTGCCTTGCCATCTTTCCATTCCAAACTCTCTTTATGGGAAGGGAACTACATCACTGGCAGAGTCAAGTTTCCATCATCCTTGCTGCCCACACTGCCACAAGAACAGGGAGCCCCTCCCTTCCTGAATCCATGCAACAAATCCATCTCATAGAGACTCAGGTTTTGCCCACCAGGATATGTGTTTGTCCTGAGCCAGTCACCTTGGCTGAAGACAGCAGGTTCCTCTGATTGGTCTGGTTGGGATCACTTGCCTCCCTTGTGGCCAATGAAGGGAAGCACAGAGAAAGAACGGAAGGATTAGGTGTAGGATTGACAAAAACTACAGCTTTGATACTCCCAACTACCTGGCTCTGTAATTCACCTACTAACAGGGCTTTGCCTCATCGCCATCCTTATTCCATCATAAAATATTCTGGCTAAGGCCCTGGAGCCTTTTTAGAACCCCTTGGGGCAGGGGTTAAAAATGTGCTATTAAAAATAATCATTGCCTATGATGAATTTAAAAAGTCAAATAAATATCATAGTTAAGATATCATCCTACAAACATGTGGGAAATTTTCCCTAAGAGTGGGAGGTTGTGCTGGAACAGCCTAGGGAAGCTTACAGGTGTTTTGGCAAAGCTATCCCTAGTGGATGCCAGAAAGACCTGCCCCCTCCCAGCTGCGTTCCCCATTTTTCAGGGCCCTCAGTAGCAACTTCACTCTCTAATTGCCTGGAGTTAGTCATTATGTCTCAGCTGCAAGACTTGGGAATGCCAAGAAACCAGCTCACCCAGAGGCCTTTTGTGTTTTAAGTGTTGAAACCAAAAAAGAAATTTCCTAAGGAAAGTTACTACTTAGATTTACATGGGCCAACAGGCTCTGGTTTGGATACATTTCCAGGCAATCCAACTTTGAAATCCCGGGGGTTCACAAAGAAACTCGGAGTAGCAGCATATGCAGAACTGAGAATTTATAATCCTTTGCACTTATTCTTGTGTATGGCACAGACTGCTAAGTAAGTTGGCCAAATCAGTTTGGGGAACTCAATTCAATTCTATGAACATTAATTGAGCTCTGTTCAGTGAGGATGCTTTCAGCTGCAAATAACAGCTGAAAGAGCCAATTAAAATTGGCTTTAAATAATAAGAATTAATTACCTCACATAACACAAAGTTGGAGAGAGGTAGGTCCAGAAGTTGGTTAATCTAGCAGTTAAACAATGCCAGAAATATTGGTTGGCTTTTTTGAGATTCCCATGGAAATATATGATTTCATGATTTCAAAATGGCTACCACAGCTTCAAACATGACATCCTCACACAACAACATCCAAAGGTGGGAAGGAAGATGGGATTTCTCCATGAGCGTCTCTTTCTCTTTTTCTAAAATGGGAAATCTTTTCCACAATTCTTCTCAACAGACTTTGTCTTAGATCTCCTCTTAGAATTAGATTCCCATGGCCATCCCTAAACCAATAAGGCAGGAAAGAGGAATACGAAGGCCATAAATGCTTTAGCCAATGGTGATTCATTCTTAGGTCTGGGCCAACCTTAGGTGTTTCTGGAGCCCCTTGCCTCCTACACAAATGGAAGGCTTTGTTGGTAAGGAAGAAAAGCTGAAGCAGAGGCTATAAACTAGGCAACGAACAGTGTCTTCCCCGGAGCAGCTACCCCTGTGCTCTGCATTGGGCATTTGAAAATGGATAAACCACAGCCCCTTTTCTCAAGGAGCCCACAGTGACAGAAGCACTCACTCAACAATTTCTTGTATTTACTGCCCTGGTTAATAATAAAATGATTTGAAGTGGTAAAGAGCTATGCCAGACTTCATTTTTTAGAAATTTCTACAACAGAGTCTCCCATCCCACATGCTCTTCTTACAATGTGGCTTTCATATTCCTCCTATCAAGAGGTGGAATCTACTTCCTACCCTTTGAATCAGGGTGGACTTGTGACTCCAGCTGAAGTGGCACCACAGGACTCCTAAGGCTAAATTTATAAAAGTCAACACAACTGCCACCTGGTTCTCTTTGAAGGCTCTTTCTTGGAATGCAGCCACCATGCTGTAAGGAAGTCCAGACTTCCCTATGGAGAAGCCCCACACCAATCTGCCAGCCATGCTAGTGAGCCATCTCCAGCCCCAGCTGACCCACATAGCTGATGCCATATAGAAGAGAGATGGTTTGCTCTACAGCCCCTAGCCAAATCATAAATTTGTGAGCAATGTAAATGATCACTGTTTTCATAAGCCACTGAGTTTTGGTTGGGGGGGGTTGTTAAGAAGTAACAGATTATTGGATCTGTGCCAGTTTTAGAACTAAAAAGAAAGGAGTGTCAAAGATGGTATAAATCACCTGCTATCAGAGCACAAAGGAAGGAAAAATAAAAGTTTACTGGGGAGAAGAGGGAGAGCAATTACAGAGGGATCAGACACCAGGGAAAAGTGGTCAATGTTAAGTCTCAGAGGATGAGTAGATTGTAGAAAATGGACAAAAGTGCAAGCAAAGTGAATGTGCACTGTGGTTTTGGAAACCATGGAGTATATGGTGAATATCTATTGGGTTTGACTCCTTGATGGGGTAGACCTTCCTGATGCACACCAAGATTCCCGGATCTCCTCTCCTTCAAGACTCACGTCTACTTAAAGTTAGGTGTGACCATATGACGCCCTTGGGCAGTTAATTGTCATAGGAAGTGTCAGGAGTCTCTTTTGGTGAAGCATTTCAGAGCCCATACACAATTCTCCATTCTCTTAACTTCAACCAATCCTGAGGTGTCATGTTGAGATGAGGAAATCATGACAGTAGAGTTTCTGTTATCCTGAGCCCCTGACTATAATACAGTTTTTTGAGTTTTTTAAAAGCTGCCCTGACCCAGTTTCGAGGTTCCCAGCTAGAGGCCAGTCAACTCCTCTTCTTGAACAGCCAATGAAATCCACACCCCCAACCATTCTTTATCAGTCTCTCACACTTCAAATCGCTATACTTCTACCCTAATTCCCCCAGAGCCAAGTTTCAGACAATCGAGGACAGCCTCTACACCCCAGAGTCCATGGAAATCATTCAAATTAATCAATCATAAGCCTGCTTGCCCTGCCTCACCCTTTCCTTCCCATAGAAACCATAATAAAGGTGCTTGTCCATAGTTCTCTTTTCATCTGCCTCCATGACCAACCCCAGTGCATCCCTATTTGGCCCTGCATGGGGTGCTGTGTTTTCCTTCCAGAATAAAACCAAACTGTGTCGCTCTTTCTGGTTTCTCTCTTGATCTGCATCGAGCTTCGGAATATCTTTTGCAAGGTTTAACTCAAGTTAAAACACTAAGCTACTATAAGAACCATGGGTTCCCTGCTAATCTGTGTTGGACATGCGGCTGGTGCATCAAGTACAACTTTGTGGCCTTAACTCACTGAGGTTTAAAGTTGTTGTTGTTGACTGTAACATAATCTAACCCATCCCAACTGAGAACTGCCCAATTTCTATTTCCCTTCCTCTTGGGGAGGAAATTTCCCAAATTTTCATTGGAAAACTATCTCTCTCTGGCTCCCAAGTGATTAAGGTGTTGACTTCAGTTCCCTGGCTCCAAGAGAAATGTCACCCAAACCCAGACAATAAGCATAATACATTTGCCTTCAAAAAATATCCCAAATATGACCACTTCTTTCTACCTTCATCAACCTGGTCCATGCCAACTTCATTTCGTCACTGGATGACTACATTTGCCTCTTCTCTGATTTCCCTAGTCTATTCTACAGTCTATTGTCAACAGCATAATCAGAGGGATAATTTTGAAAATTAAGTCACATCATGTCACTTTTCTGCTCAAAACCCTCCTAAGACCACCCATCTCACTCAGTAAAAAGCAAAGTCCTTCCTATGGCCAATAAGGTCATACCTGATTTGCCACCTCTTACTCCTCTATCCTCTCCTATTTCCTTCTCCCTAACTCACTCTTTTCACTGGCCTCCTTGCTTTTCCACAAATTTGAGGCTTGTTTCTGCCTCGAGGCCTTTCTATTAGCCATTTCCTCCGCCTGCAGCGTTCTTGCTCCATATCCATGTAGCTCACTCCTTTATCTCCTTCAATTCTTTGTGCAGATGTCACCCTCTCAGTAAAGCCTTCTATGACACTCAATCAAAAATTCAAATCGGCAACTCCTCAGTATTTCCTATCCTTTTTTTCTTACTTTATTAATGACCATAGCACCATCTACAATGCTGTACATTTTAAGTATTCATCTGGCTTCACCAGAATATAAATTCCATGAGAGCAGGAACTGTCATCTGTTTTACTCATTACTATATTCCCAGAGTTGAAAATATTGTTTGACACATAATAGTTGCTGTAAATATTTTTTAATGAATGACAAAATGATGAGCTTTGTGCAGCAGCAGTATCATAGCCAATGAGTTTATCTGAGGCATGATTATTGCTAAAGGAATGACGAAATTAATGAATGAATTCCACCTCCTTAGTTACAGTTATTAATTCAAGAATGACCCAATTCATACTAAAACTTAACTTCAGAGACCCTGTTTAGAATTATTAGAAATTCTTGACAGAGACTGACAGCTGACAATCAAAAATGTATGCCCTCCTAGAGAATTAATGTCAATCCTTCCCAACCTTTTTCAAAAAATAGAATAGGAGGAATCACTTCCAAACACATTTTATGAGCCCAGCATTGCTCTCATAGCAAAGCCAGACAAGGACATACAAGAAAAGAAAATTATAGACCAATATCTCTGATGAACGTAGACGCAAATATTCTCAATAAATGCTAGCAAACTGAATTCAAAGCACATTAGAAGGATCATGCACTATGATCAAGTGGTTCAATGTGTGCAAATCAATAAATATAACACACTGAATTAACGGAATGAAGGATCTCAATAGATGCAGAAAAAGCACTTGAATAAATTTAATATCCTTCCATGATACAAACTCTCAACAAATTAGGTATAGAATGAATATACCTCAACACAATAACCAAGGAGTTCACCGATCTACACGCTGAAAACCATAAAAACATTGGTGAAAAAAACTGAAGAGGATAGCAATAAATGGAAGGATAGCCTATGTTCATGGTTTGGAAGAGTTGATATTGTTATAATGTTCATACGACCCAAGGCAATCTAAAATTCAATGCTATCCCTAGCAAAATACCAATGGCATTTTTTCACAGAAATAGAAAAAGTCATAAAATTAGCATGAGAACACAAAAGGTCTCAAATATTCAAAGCAATCTTGAACTGAAAGAATAAATCTGGAGGCATCACTCTTCCTGATTTCAAGCTAGAGTACAAAGCTATGGTATTCAAAATGGTGTGGTATTAGCATAAAAACAAACACATAGGTCAATGGAACAGAAATAAACCCACACGTATATGGTCAACTAATCTTTGACAAGGGCACCAAGAATACACAATGGGAAGAGAATAATCTCTTCAATAAATAGTGTTAGAAAAACTCGATATCCACATGCAAAAGAATGAAATCAGACCCTTATCTTACACCATACACATAAACTAACTTGAAATGGATTACTGACTTAAATATAAGGCCTGAAACCATAAAACTCCTAGAAGAAAACATAGGGAA